>NW_028277353.1:1276929-1596161 GCF_059751315.1 Micrasema longulum
ATAGATTCGTGTTGTTTTTTTTCTGCTGCTTGAGTGCATGTTGTATAGGGCAAATTATTCTAATGTTTCCTATATGTATTTGGGTTTTGTGTCGTTGTTTGATTTGTTTGTATTACTACGTTCTTCTTCCTTTCCGAGGCGGGATTTGGAGCGTGCTGCCGCGGTGTCAATTTGGAACTAACACTGTATTTCTTCACTGTCATACTGGGAAATTAGAAAAAGGTGATTGTGCGGACCATGTGTATTTGATTGATCACAAATTGACGATACTGCAATGAAAGCTTTTAAAGTTTCTTTGTTTTGTTATTTCCGCGGTTTGATTGTAAAGAAATATTACATTTTCCTTAAATTAGTTTTAAAAAAATGATATTGACATGTGAAACTGAAAAAAGACTCAAGTCTTTATGAACAGTTTCGATTTTTTACCCGGCTTTCTATTTATAAACCTTAGTATTATATTGAAGAGTATTCATTTACTTAATTACTAAATAATTATTTATTTCTTTTACGTTAGTCTAGAAAAACATAACATAACCATACACAAAATTATCTTATATTTGTGTTATGATAATAAATTGTTCACAGTCTGGTAACATTACGCGGCCTCTTCAGCATCAGCGGGATATATGATCCTATGCGCATTCTGATATATTATAATTCTATTTGCCTATTATAACTCCTAATTTTACGATTTGGAAGAAAAAATAACGAAGGTATTTAAAAATTATACCTCATTTGAATCCTCAGTATATTTATTCTAAACATGCCTGATCTTTTTTTTTTATTTAAAAACATGTTTTAATCATTAAGTTTTGACCTTGGGCTCTCTTCTTCTTCAGCCTGTAGCCGTAAAGCCCCTGAACGTAAGCCTCTTACGTCCATCTTCATGCCAAACGGTCTTGGACTATTTGTACTCACGCTGTTCCCTGACGCTTCACTATACCATTTCTCCAGCGGAGCTGGGGTCGTCCGGGGTTTCCTGTAAGTTATCTCGAGGGCGCCAGCACAAGAGGCATTTCATCCATCTATCATCTGAGCTGCGAGCATCATGACCAGCCCAGAACCATTTTAACTTTGCAACGCTTTTAATAATGTTCAGTACTCCTATTTTGGTCCTAATGATTTAATTTTTTATTTTATCTCCGAGACTAATCCCCAGCATCGCTCGCTCCATGGCTCCTTGTGTGACTCTCAGTTTATAGGCACTTTTATTGAATAATGTGACCTTAGGTTACTTCCAAATATTTTGAAAGGTGGTAAAAAATAATTATTTAACCTCAAAATAAGACATCGTGATTTTTGCATCATGTGGTATTTTGCTAACTCTCTTTCAAAACGATTACATATCGTATATTTATAATTGAAGTGAAAAACAATAGGACAAGTCAACACAAACTTTAAACTAAAACAAGCCTTAGTACTGTCCAGATCAAGTTATTCAGTAAATTATTTACTTATTACGTAAGTCATACCTATCTCAAAGTACTGTAACATATTTGTTTTCAACGTTGATATATTACACTTCGTTTGTTCTGCAACAAAAAAATCGAAATGTGCTCAATATAGTGTTTCTCTTGTATTTGCACTGGTGGTATCTAATTAGCCAAGCGGTTACACTATTTGACTACTTCATTCATATGCGTTCAATGCAAATCAACTTGTATTATCGAAGCATCTTCAAGGTATGTCTCTTTAAAAAGTGGGCAAAACTTTGAGCCTTGTGCAACACCTTTGGTCAGAACTTATTGTTACTCGATTATCATCACAATACGCATTCCTAATTTGACTCGCGTGATAAATGTGGTTTTATCTATGGTTTAGAATTTCCTAAGGAATAATCATTCATAGAGACATACATAATTCCGTTTAGATTCTCGCAATACTTCCATTGTGTTCATACATCTTACTGAAAGTTGTTCTGCAATGGTTTAACAACTGTTGTGGGTCAGTGTGCAGTGTACATTGTATGTACATACACACGAACTACTAACATCAAACTGTGAATTCACATAATACGTCCATATGTGCCTAAGCAATATAATATTGTGCGCTTATTTGCTATACAAGTATGCGTTCCAATAATAGGCCCATGCTGTTTGCAAACATACCTAATTACCTACATATTCGTATGTGCCCTGTATTCAATATTTTTACCCAAATATTTTACCCAAAGAGCTTAATAGCTAAGAATGCCTTTAAACACCTGCAAAAGTTTGTTTATTATGGAAAAAGCGGGAATAAGTTAATAAAACTGGTTTGACTTAGAATGATCTAGATTTAATTTACACAACTGGATTATTACCACGTTGGAGTTATTAAAATGATATAATATTGACGAGGGTGAAACCGAAGACAATTATTTGTTTCAAGAAAATAATGCCTAATATCCTAAATATGAATTATTATCATAAAAAAACTTTATATTAGTGTTAAAGACGTAATTTTATTTTATAAAGAACACAAGTATAATTTCAGGAGATCAATATAAAAAAACTGTAGTTGTGTTATAACTAACATTGAAGTCCGAGAACGGACGCAGCAGCCTCCTATAACGAGCGTCTTGAGGATGCGGCG
The DNA here is from genome assembly GCF_059751315.1 of Micrasema longulum. NCBI lineage: Eukaryota > Metazoa > Arthropoda > Insecta > Trichoptera > Brachycentridae > Micrasema > Micrasema longulum. Next base: position 1,279,504 of record NW_028277353.1, read on the forward strand.
GTGAACCTGGCTTGGACACGTGCTGCGCATACCTCAGGAGAACCCAAACCCAAGTTGCCTTTTCTTTAAACCCGCGGGCTCACGCCGTCCTGGAGGGCCGTCAATGACGATCTTAAGACTTTATTCGACGGAATTAAGGGCGCTGGATTGACGTGAGAAGAGGCAAAAATGATGGGGTCTCGTGGAGGCAACTGGTGATGTCCACATACTCCACTTAGGAGCGGATGTGGAAAAGAAGAATAGGAAGAAGTTGTGTTATTTTATCAGAATAAATTAGCAGATTAACAACTTAAAAAATACATGGCATATCAAATATAAAAAAGAACACTCAATGAAAAAATTAAAATTGAAATAAAACCAACTCAAATATTTGAAAAAAACATTATGTCATTATATAATGGAAATTAATCTGCAAAGTATAATGTCTACACTTATAATTTAAAATAATAGTATCTTCTAGGAAGCTGTTGACAGTTAGCTCTCGATCATACTCATATCCATTTCCGCTTTCATTAGCACTCGTTTGAGACTTCCAAATTAACTAGCCAACGTAATAAATAATAATCTACGGTCAAAATACACTTCGTAGAGGAAATCCAGCCCGGGGTGTTCCGGTGAGAACATCCCACCAACCATGTAACAATAACGATCGAAAGCGCTTCGTAATAATTTCTTCAGTAAATTGTATTTATCTGAAGTTTACGCTTATAAGACCTAGCAAATCTTAAATTCAAATGTGAGCACTTCGATGAAGAGAAACGTTCGCTGACGGTTTTTTGGGCTCCGGGGATAGGTGGCAATTATTCACCGCAATAATCGGATTATGAAATCACGAGTAATAGATTCTTGAGAATACTCATCGTTCTTGTGTAACTGAATTATAAGAGTATGTCTATTTTCATGTTACTTTCTTGAAGTAAGTACTCGTGAATCTTATTAACAATCATTTTTTGCTTTAAAAAAACGAAAAACTTATTAATTCGTATGATGTTTTAATATTTAACGAATATTTTTACTTTCTTATTTATCACATTAATAAAATTAAATTCTGAAAAAAGTTTCTGAGATATAGCTACATGAGAGAGTGCGAGTATTATCCTTGGCTCTACCTGACCGAGTTTCTCCAGGGTATGCTTGGCTACAACAATTTAGAGACTAGAAGGAATGTGTATTTGACTACACATTTTTATCGATTGTTGCGCGCTATGATCGACCATTCTAAGATTATGATGAGTATTGGTTTGTATGTTTCTGATAATAACCTAAGACAGTGTCAGCATAGATTGTTTCATATTCCGATATACAGGACCAACCTGCCTATTGTTATGCCTGTTGGAAGGGCTATCGCTATGCTGAACAACATCGCTCTGGATATTAATCTGTTCCATGTATCCGAAGGGGTTTTCCGGAGCAGGATTCTTCTACTACTTTGACATGAGTCTCTTTCATGTATTTTTTTCTTTTTTATAATATGAATATATGTCCGTAATGTATATGTTATATTTAAAATAAATGAATTGAATTGAATTGAAAATGAATTGAATATTCATATTTAAATTTCAGTGAAATTCAATTAACTGTTATATTTAGTTTTCGAAGATACTTTAATTTTTTTTTTCCTAAATGAATTCTAGAATTGAAATTACATTATATAACGCATTTGTCACTAGTACATATTAAGGGTACTTTATATAACTCGTATGAAGTTGCGTTTTGAGGCGGTTATCAACAAAGTTATAAAATAATGAATCATAAAAAAAATATTCTTATTACTGTATTGAGTATGTCCAAATGTTTGTACCCAAGAACATTGATTTATCGAGATTGATATATAATATTTAGTGAACATTATTGAGCGGGAAATGTCAAAATCTCAATCAAAAGAATAATCAAATTAAGAAATATGAAACGTTCAACATAGGTAGAGTGGTAAATGTTATAAAGTGATCACGTAAACCACCCAATGACAGATCATAAGCCTTGCAAATTTCTAGACTTCCTTATTTCCGTCTCATTTTAAATCTTTTATCACGATAATTCATCAAATAAAGAATTTCATTGTAATTGCGGGTGGTAACATTTTTCAAAAAGCTTTCTTAGAGTCAGTTGTATAAAAAAAGTTAAGTTAAATATAATTTAAAGTTAAATAATTGTTGCAATTTTGTCAAAATGGATAAAAGGGTTCGCATAAAGTAAAAAAAAAATTGCACATTTTGACAAAAACGCAACAATTCTTTAACTTTAAAATTTATTTTACGTAATTCTTTTTTGACTGGCCCATAGACTTTTAATTTCTTTTTAGAAAATCGTATTCATCTTCTTCAATTATAATTAATAGAAACCTACTGAAATTCTCAAAATACGACGAAGCCCTCTTTTCACATTGAAATGTAATACTATGGAATTAGTGGTAAAGTGACTAAATCACTATAGTAAAATACATGGTAGGTATATCTGCCCAATACATATGACAGACATAGAAAACCTAACTCTCTCTTTATAAATTTCCCGTAAAAATTGACATAGAAAAATATTTCATGACTATGACGATGAAAAATCAATTTCAAACTCTGTATTGTTTCTTCCTTAAAAAGATGTAATATATGGTTATAATATTTATATGTGCTTCTAAGAATGCATTTTCAAATTCAACACGGGAAGTTTTCATAACAGTAAACGATTATTTTTATCTTTAAATGTATTGTGAAGTCTCCGTTCCTTGTTTGTAGCTATGGACTGTATCATTATACAGATTAAAGGCGTTGCTTTTCTGCAGTGGTTTATTCTTGGAAGATTAAGTGTTACTCTGGAGGATTCTGGTACCGCAGAAACCCGCAAAATAAAGAGCAATGGGGGCTAGGCAAGCAAGGCAGTGAGTAGCAGGAAAAGGTAAAAGAAGCAAATAGGATGTGAGACTTTTTATTCTTTTATATTATAGCCTCTGTGGGTAGCTCCAAATATAAACCAAAATATTTATGCATCTAGTGTACTAAAATCTACCCACATAGGAACACCAAATTGGAATAGGTGTTTTCTTTTAACTTTTTACATTGTATTTTATGGATTGTAAGAATTGATAAAAAGGCTCCATAAATCCATGATATCACAGAAGTGAAAATAACTAACAATACTGGAGGCAGGAGTGAGTTATATATTTTTTCAAATAATAATTTATATTTATGAGAAAATACAATACTTATTACTGTGTGTTTTGGAACGCTTGTAAAGCATTTGTTTTAATGACTTATGTGCGTATTTCGTATTCCTATATACTCGTATAATATTACCAAATGAAAAGAAAAAACTTTTTTATGAATATTTAAAGCAACTATTAATAGTACATTTTACAAAACATAATATTATAAAGTGAGGTAATGTCTCTCCGATTTGCATTTTTAAGTCAGTAGTAATAATCGTTTATTGATATTTCAGCGAGTTAAGAAGGCATTCAAAGTGAAATTACTCGGACGTAATGAGTTTCTGGTTTTTACTTCAAAACTTGAAACGACGGAAAATTCTATGGGTTATTATTTCTAAAAGTAAAAGTGATAAAAACGTATTCTCCCGATGTGCCATTGATCTAGACTTGGTACATTAAGTGAAACCAAAAACAAACGGCGGTAATTCTGATCTAATCTCCAGTAACATTTAACATTACCGAATAGAATAATATTTCTGCATCACTTATCCGAGTGCCCACTGCTATTTCTAACTAATTTTGTTTTATTTTATTATTTATTATCCAAGGTGCCAATTTTACACTCTAGTAAGTTTCCACCTCTGTTCTTTTGCATCAATTTCTGTACTGAATTTAATTGAATGGTTAAAATATCATGTCTGCCTCCTTTGCGAAATTGAAATTCAATATAAATGACCGTTACGTAAACATTTTGGGCGGATGAATGCGTTTTTTGTTTTTTTTTTTAACCTAATATACTAATTACTTAACTAAACTTCAATTCGGCGAATATTACCGAGGTGAAATTTGGTGAAACACTTTTTTGCGATATCGGACAATATAAACCGTCGAATCAAATATTGATTTATAGTGTTCCTTTAACCATATAAATATCATACTGTTGCGGGAATTTTATAAGGTTACTTTGATTATCTGTCAATGTAACAGATATTTATTCGGTTTAAAAATGAATTAATTTTTTCTGGTTTTCGATTGCCCCCATTAAAAAATCTAGGTTAAATCCGGAAATAAGGAAGTCAAGCAATATACACAGTTTTTATCAACGAATTTGACCAACGCGCAACGAAACGATACGCACCGGATGCGGACTAGGGAAGCAGGTGGGTGGAGGGGGGGGGGGGGGTTTGTGGAAGCGATGCTAGTCCGAGACATAAAGAATTTTCACCATTTTTCAATTAAAACATTTTTTTAAAATTTATAAACAACAAGGTTTTGAAGAAAAAAAAATAAGACGTTTTAAAGTTTACCATGAGGAATGTTCCTTTAAAGTTTCGCGATCTGGTTTTGAAACACCGTGTATACTCGTATATTTCGCATAAACTATTTTGTTTACGTATATAAAAGTTCTACATACGTGCAGTTGTTTTATGGTATGGAAATAAATATTTTGTGATCTTTTAATATTCTCTTAATATTCCGTGTCCCGGCGGATGAATGATACAGTTTTGTATGTGAATTAGAACCAGAATTTGTTTTCTACTCTCAGTCCCAAGAAAAGAAATCGATTGGGGATGAATCGGCCTCGTAGTATAGTGGTTGGCGCATTTGACTACCATTCTTGAGGTCCCTAGTTCGATTCCTAGCAAAGTCAACGTGAAATATTTGTTTTGATGGTGGTTTAACATTGCAATATTTCAATGTCCTTGGACTGATCACCTTACCTTCCATGTAACAAAAATGATCTAAATACGTTGCGATTGGAGTGCCAATGCAGTGCCTTACGCACTACCAGATGGAGATAGGGAAATGATGACGATGAAATATACTTGAATTTAAAAAAAAACTGACATAATAATAGATATCGCTGTGACACTACGAGTTAAAAACATTTTTCAAAACAGTAATTAGGATACATTTAGAACAATAATAAATCTGAGGAGGCGAGCGACAGGTTTCTAAGGATCTGGTGCTACGCCCCTTCCCCCAGGATGCAAGTTTTTTATCCCTTTTTACTTTTCCGTTGCTTGGGCCCGCGCCCTTCAAGTTTAAAAACGCTGGTCTAAATAGATTTTTTCTATTGGCCCTTTACAATAATCTACAAATAAATATTTGCATTCTTGTGATTTACCTAAATGATATCGATGTTGTGGTTCATTTTCAACGAGTTGTAAAAACTGACTTTTCGGAAATGGGAATCAGTTATGGTAGAGCGGGTCTCGAACCCCGGACATTAACCATCGAACCACAACCAGTTTCAATCTTCGGAAACTAGTGAATTTTTATAAATATTACATATTTGCATCTTTATTCGTATTTCCAAAATAATCATTGATATGTTAATATAGTATTAATATACCAATGCTAGTAAAGATATTAAGTCACCCGCGAAGCCTTCAGATCGCTTGAAATAAGTGCAAGAAAAATGGGACTCATTATTAATGAGGACAAAACAAAATTGACGATTGCCTCCCAAACCCATTGGCATAATCTTCCACACCTTCACAGCGGGAAACTATAAATTTGAGGTGATCAAGTCATTTTTATAACTAGGTTCCGCAGTCACCAGTGAAAACAACTCACAGGAAGTTCAATCTAAAAAATCAAGAGGAGAGTAATGGCTGCCAACCGTTACTATTACTCGCTTCAAGAAACAATTACGGTCCAAACTAGTTAGAAAATATACTTAAATAATACTGTACGAAACCCCGACTAAACCCATTCTGACCTTTGTATCCAAAACCTGGGTTATGATAAAGAATATTAAGGAAACCATTGCAGCTTTCGAAAGAAGACTCCTCAGAGTTGTCTATGGCCCCGTGAGGGAAAACAACCATTAGCATCGTCGCTACAATAGAGAGCAATATGAAATGTACGGGTGGGGTGCTTGAGGTGGGCTGGCCATATATAACGAATTATTCGTTCGAACCATTCGAAAATGGACGACGAAAACCCCATTAAAACGCCCAACTCTCTATGTGCTACTAGGACAAGGAAGACCAGGAAGGCCCAAAATGCGATAGATAAACTGCATCAGTGCAGTGAGAGGAAGGGCAGCAGACCGGCAAGAGTTGAGAATATTCCTGTATTGCGCTAAGGCCCACCCAGGGCTGTCGAGGTTATGATGCTGATGAATAATGATTTATTCCATTCAAACCATTTTATTTCAGATCATGATTATAAAATATTTTATTATAAAATAATTTCATTACTGGTAACACACTTCCAATATTGAAAATACAGGTTTCGTTCGAAATGAAATTAATAAAGATACATTAAATACATTTTAACATGACCTACTTAAACCCGCTGGAATTTTAAGCATTTCTACCATATTATACATACATATTTATTGTTTGTGTGTATTTTATTTATCTTAACCGTCGAAACATAAATAAAATTGACATTAAAGAAAATAATGTATAAAATGAGATAATATTTTTTTAGTTGTAGGTAATAATAATAATTTTAATAAACTTATTTAAGTATTTTTAACCGTTCAGTAAACAGTTTATCATTTGTTGCACAATTTGCTTGTGTAAAGTTTAGCCGGTATTGCAAACTGATTGTGATGCACATAATTTATAATAAATGGGATTTAATGAATCGAATCTCTAACAATCAAGCTATAAATTTTGAGAAGTAAAATAAGAATTACCTTGTTAATATTTGTACGCACTACAAATTACAATATGCAATAGCTTAAGAAAATAAAACCAGCTGTAACAAATTTCTAAATGCATTTATGTTTTCCCTTTCTGGGAATAAGTAGGATAAGCATCGTCATTTTGAGGTTGTTTTATAGTAGGTACAAGATATTAACTCGTATTATTTTTTCACTTGAATAAATACTAATCAAGGTACCTACATAAAAATTAAGATGATTTTTTTTCAATTCCTCTTTCACACATCTTAATGCTTAAATTATTAAAATATAATAGATTAAGGAGTTATTTTCTTATATAAATAACGAACAATTTGCGTTTCAAGTACTGATACAGGGGTGGTATTTTAAATATTCTCTACCACCGAGAGAGTGCTCCATTTGGGGATTTTTAATTTTTTCACGCGACTACACTTTTCTTCATATTTGGCCACACTGATCATTTAAAGTAGTTATCACGCGCCATTGTTCTTGAACTTTGCAACAATAATGATTGGACTCATAAAGGTACTGAACCAAAATCAGTGATCGAACATCCCATTTCCAAGACAAACAAAAACGATTTTCTGAGTACCTTAGCCTTGTACATGACACATAAGGCTACTAAATACAGGGGTCCAATTATATGTGAAAAATAAATAAAATAAAATTTTAAAAAGATTGAACGTCAAATATATATGAACACGTGAAATCAAACATGTTGATTTTTATTTAGAACATTATTGTGACCTAAGGCATAACCCAAAACACATTAGGTTGAATTGAGTAATCCGTATTTTTTTCTGTTTTTCAAACAGTTTTATACATCATATTATGTTTATTCGTCAGTGTGGACATATATGAAGCAAAGTATGTTTTCATAAAATCAAAAACCCCTAATTTTTTTTCTTCTCTATCACCGCGATAAGATCCTTAATAGCACCCCGGGGGTACTAATCTAAATCTTCTCACGAGGGTAGAGAAGGGATTCGGGGATGTTGATTTTTTGCACGCGACTACACTTTGATTCATATATCGCCATACTGATGATTAAACGTCAAATAAATACGAACACGTGAAACCAAACAGGATGATTTTCATTTAGAACATTTGTGACCATAAGCACAACCCAAAACTCTCTGAAAAAACCCTAAAAATTTGGTTAAATTGACCAAACCGTGTTAGTTTTTTTCAATTTTTCAAGTAGTTTTGTAGTGTCAAACTATAATATTTTCAATTAAAAAAACGGTTAATTTTACGTCATTTGACGTTTAATGGTTAGTGCAAATATAAGAAGCAAAATGTAGTCAAATACAAAAAAAAAAAATTCACAAATTAACCACTCTCTGCCCCCTCAAAAAGATTCAAAATGGCGCCCGAGAGTACTATATCTACTAAGTACAGTAAACAATATTTTTGTATCAAATTCATTTACGATAGTGATCTAAAAAAAATTTTAACTGAAAATCAATTTCTAGTCTTTTCTTTAAGTTTGTGATAATGTGTGCTTTTGATTTACAAACATATTATAAAACAAAAAAATAACGAGCTAACTATGCGCTTAAAATATTTTATAATTATCCACAGTAAAAAATGAATAAATTATAAAAAACGAACACAAGATGAGACGTAAAAATTTACATGCAATAATCTAATGTTTTTATTGAGATTGTAATTTTCTTGCGAGTTACTTTCGTAATAATACGAGTATGTTGAGCATTGCCAAGGACCATTGAAGACACCGTCTCTTGTCCCCGTCCGTTCTCCAGTTAAGTAGCAATATACAGGTGGTAGGCCAGTGCGGAGAAAGACATACTAAAGAAAAGTTCTTAACCAAACGGTGGTGGTGAGCGCCGACATTCTCCGGGAAGCTAGTGCTGCGATAACACGCTTCACGAAGTAGCCTTAAAAAAGAATAGGCCCGCGCGAATTCGAAAAACGAACACTTCAGTTTTGTTTTGTCTCTGACTTTTCAGCAGTGTTTTTGTGATGGAATAACGATTGGTTGTTTTTGATTTTCGAATCGCTTTTTGTGCAGGGAGACAAAATGGCTAATACTAGAAAAGTGTGTGAACTTTTTGTGGCGTTGTTTTACCTGAGTTGTGCTGTGCCAGTGCTCGGGATTACAGGATTTAGGGTGAGATTTTTTTATTTACAGTGCTTTTCGATATTCGAGTAAATAGTGTAGGAATAAAATTTAGTATGGTTGTATTTTTTATTTAATGTTTTACATTATTTCATGAAATTTTAAAACAGTATTACATAGTAATATAAAATAATAGTAAATAAATCAAAATAGGAAATCGTTGATAGAAATATAACGCGGATAGTTGGTTTCAAAAGATATAAGTAAATTTATGAACTTTTAATAGAAAAAAATAAAATATTTTTTTAATTAAAATAAATATGAACATTTTTTAAAGTTTTTAAAAAACAAATTGTACACAGTAACAAATGGTCTAAAAACTTATCTACCCTAACTTTCTTAGACGAGAGAATAACATTATACAATACTAGGTTAAATAACTTTTATTTTATTGGTTGGTTGGAAGAAATTGTCATTTGGAAATAAGCCCGCCAATGTACAAATAACATTATGTACAAAAAGTTAAATAAGTAAACATGATTAATAATAGTATTTTAATAATAAAATTATTTTGTTTTTTCAATACTACTATATTTCACTATTATTGAATTCTATGATACTATTATTTTGTATATTTGTTTATGTATGAATCTGAATTTGTATAATTTATATTTGAATATTTATATCAGATTTTTTTTTAAAGTTGTATTCTTTGGAATTTTGTTATTTATTATATTTCCCTTGTTTTTCTGGATTGTTATTCTTTTTCATCACATGTCATCATAATTTAATCTGATGAATTTTACCATGTTTTTTTTATTGTTAATTATTAAAGTTTGACACGGGTATAGCCTAAAAAGCCTGAATAAGTTCATTAATATTTAAAAGAGTGTAATTTTGAATAAATAAATAAATGAATGAAATGTAATGTAAACATAAAATAAATATAATACACATAAAATAATTGGTATTGTTTTTCTCAGAACTATTGGGTAATTGAGCGCATTGGAAGCAAAGATAGCAAACTCCCGTTTTGGTGTTTTCGAGAAAAATAACAAAAACTTCTCCACTTATTCCAAAGAGAGTCTTCGTGTTAGATATGTTATTTTAACTGAACTTAAACATTAAGATACTAATAAATTAGCTTCAATCGAAACATGAATTCAAAAACCTTTCTTAATATTTGTATGGCACGGCAATTTTGAAAATTTAAATCTCAAGCTTGTCGTTGGTCGAATAAAATGGCTGATGGATATTGCTTTTCAAACCACCAGAAGTATGACTTTAAGCTACATTTGCAACTCAACTCATGATTTTTATAAAAATAAAGTTGATAAACTACAGAATGACATCATAACAAAAAAGAATTTTTTTTGGAGGTTGCTATCTTTGCTTCCAATGCCCTCAATTATGTGTTTAGTTGATTAGTAAATTAGGCTGACATTATAAAAATGTTAACTTGTTTATGTGGGAGGGTGATAATGTATTATAATACATAGATTTTTTTTTAAATTAGATCTATTTATCAATCGAGTATTGGAAAAATATGATATTTGTTCGTTTGTTTAACGGTTTTGGGAAAAGGGATCCGTATTTTTTTTTTTTTTTAATTCACTTTTTTTTGTTTTGTTTTCAATTTGTATTTTTTTTTCTAAATATGACACTTTACCATGAAGAAAAACACCCTAAAATAACGAATCATTCATTTAGTTTTATTATCCGTTAATTTAATAGAATGTTAAATTACATATTGTATTTCAAACGAGGGACTTTTTGTTTTAAATCCCCTGTAATTGGAAAGTATTTCCTCGTGAAGAGAAATACGGCAAATCCACGAATCAACCTACAATGGCGTTTGTATATTATACTGAATTCAGTAGCAGAAGTTTACACACCACTGGCTAATGGGATACTAATTGGATTTCTTTGTTTCATTCCATTTTATTTTTATAAAAGCAGAGACTCAATAATCTGTAAAACAATGATAAGATTGTCCATGTTACGCTTTCGAAGCAAAATAATATTTTCTTATAAAGACATGAATAGTTACCACAGAAAAACTGCTAAACATATTACATACCAAAGAGTTATAATATACCAGAAGGCCCGTAGAATCAAGTTCGTATGCATCGTACTGAGTCCCCCTCTACCCGACCCTACGCGCATGCGTGAAGTGGACCCTTAATGTTGCCAGACCGTGGACAATCTACACAAATATTAGATATTTTTTTGTTTCTTAACACAAACAATATTTTACTGACTGGACGGTAAAAAAAACAGGTACTTTTATTGGGCAAACGTGAAAAAAACATCAAATAATAATTTTGTAATTAAGTAAATTAATACCGTTTAATATTGTACGAAGGCTTATTAAAATAAAACCGGGTAAAAAATTCGACTACCCTGGCAATACTAACAAAATGTCAACTTAATTTTATTTCTCATAACAATCTAACAAATGGTAAAACAATCAAATAATTAAATAGTATTATTTGTGAATTCGCTTGCACATTAAATGTGATCCTACCGTATTCCATTTTAATCCCAGCAGTATTTTGACACTTTTAAACGACACAACACGGCATAATTGAATTTAAATCAGCAGTTGCATACTAAAGCTAGGGTTTCCTAGGACAGCGGTGCCCGTATTTTAACGGCCGTAGTGAACGGTGATGCAGTAGACAGCCGTCGTAACGTCGACTAGAGAGTGGTTTCCTAGGAAAACGGTGTTAAATGGTGTTGATAACACCATTTTCCTAGAAAACCACACTCTAGTCACCGTTACGACGGCTGTCCACTGCATCACCGTTCACTACGGCCGTTAAAATACGGGCACCGCTGTCCTAGGAAACCCTAGCTTAAGCGACGTCTACAGAGTACTTATAATGACCAAAACGTAAAACTACTAATTAATGAGTAATTTAGTCGGCTTCAGTAAGGTGCGCGTATGAGGTTTCTGGAATATTATAATTCTATGTCACATACATTATTTTCAGTGTAGTTAACTCGTAAATTGATCTTAAATTCTAAATGTCTTATGTTTTTATATTAAGTTTTCTTATTTAAGTTTAATGAACTCTTCTTACCCTTTTTCAACCACGTAAATTACAAATAGTTTCTTTATAATAATGACATATTTCGATAACTACGCTTCGATCAAAATCAACACGCTCTAATGTAAAAATATAACAATAATAAACATGACTAGAAAAATGTATGATTTTTTAAAATTAAAATCCTTATTAGCATAGATAAACAAAACACTCAGTAAAAAAATGGAACTTTTAATGTTGAACTTGCCAAAAAAGAGTCTGGCTCTTGTGTTTGGCAATGATCAATACCTAAATGCACTGCACATGCCTCACTGCCGCTGCCTGCATTAATAGCAACATAAAAAAAATAATAAACTCATCACTTACCTTTTGGAACCCAGTGGTGCCTAGGGCACCGCATTGGTAAACCAAATGCAGTGTAGGTATTTCGAGAATCTGTAATATGAAAGTAAACCGACCTGTTTTACGTTTTAGGTGTCAGTCCAGAACAAAGAAATATTACAGTTAAAACAACCCTTGAAGTAAATATTTCAGCCAGCAATCGAACCCAAGACCTAATTAATGGTAGGCAAATGCGGACACAACGGATTTTTCTCCACTCGATTTCATTATTTAGGATTTTTACTTAAAAACGGCCACTGTCCAGGGTTCTGTTTCTATTTCACATACAGAACTGTTTTATTCATCCGCCTGTACACTTAAAAAACTAAAGAGCTTTAGAAAATAAGTACCATTACATCAGTCAAATTTCAATACTATTAAGTTAGTCACGGAGTAAACAAGAAATACCTACGCAACCAGCATTTATAGTTTATTATAATTTTTAAGTTATTGTAAAATTCACCAGAATGTCATTCTCAATGCAATCAACAATTTTATTTTATTTTATCGATTATGTAACATGCATCGTTAAAAAATAAGTTCTCTTATAGAGGACACCAATTTCAGCCGTCGAATTGCACAATTCAGATATCTACGTTCAGAAATGCACCCAAATAATTCATTTATGTAATTTACACAAACATTAAACAATTGACTGATTTGATACGTAACAACAATTTAAATTACCAATCACGCATTACGAATATTACACGAGAACCCATTTTGGTTATTTCACCAATGAGACGTTTTTATAATACCAATTGGGTGTAAATATGCCGATTACGCGGACAAATCGATTCGCCATGGTTGCCGTCAGACGATTATTTGTGTCTCGAATATTTATCAGCAGAGAGTAAAGAATTGTTTGAGAGTAGCTAAGCTACCTGGCTACCCAACTGGGTATATACGTGGCGTGCTTCGGATTTTCGCTTTCTTCACCCATTAATACCTTTTTACTGAATCAATGAGTTTTTTTGAGGCACGCAAACTGCAAAAACTACAATGCGATTATTAGAATACCGAAATGATGCTGTTTGATATGCATGCGTTATGGAGATTACATTGATCAAACAGCCCAGCGAGCATCACATTATTCATATATTTTTTCAGTTACCGAGTGATAAAAGTAAACCGATATTAAGCTTGCCAAATCAGAAAAAAACTAATGGGAAAACATACGAAAAGTGAATAATTCATTGCAAATCCTTCGTCTTACTTTTTAGACAACAATTACTTGAGTATGTCCAAATATTTTTAGACAGGCTGGATTAACTCCGTTGAGAGTTATTTCGATTTAAATTTCTTCCAACAGAGAGCGAAAACATTCTTGAAAAGGCAATATGGAAGTCTAGACATTTACAGGGGCTATGACCTGTCATTGGATGGTTCCAGTGGCCACATTACTTAAACTAACTGGTATAAGAAGTAAAATAGTTATAAATATTTTTTCAAGCGTTGCCTATTCGGTGAATTGGTTCAGCCAAATGAATCTCACCAACATGATAAAGGTTTCAGCTCTTTTAATTAACAAAAGTCAACAAATGGAAGAGTTGAGGAAATTTATATGTTCAAACATTGGCAGAATGGTGAATGTGGCACAGCGTGTAAAGTGGCCACATAAACCAGCCAAGACAGGTCATAAACCCTGTAAATGCCCAGACTCCTAAAATATTTTCCTTCTCAGAAATGTTTTTATTCTATGTTGCAACAAATTTAAATACTTTTTAGAGTTGTAAAATTGAATTTTCTATGAACACATAATACAAAACAGTTCGCAATATTAATAGTAGGTAATTAAATAACTAAAAAATATTACGTATTTTTTTAAAACAAAAATAACTTGGAAATAAAGCAAAAAAATATTTTGTATAATTTATTACCCGCGGTTGATGTTACAATTTTTTACATGTGGCATAACGAAGTTGCATTATTTTTTTAATGAAATAAAAGTCTGTAATTATAATTGTATAATAAAGCGACGCAAAGTGTTAAAACATGTTAAAACATGTAAAAAGATTTTATTTGTTTAAACACCACAAAACCCATTTACTTATTAAAAAAATTGTAAGAGTTCAAACGGGAAAAGAGAAATGAAGCATGCCTTTAAGGGGAAACGCGGTCTGATTTTCCTCCAAACAAACGTATTCCCGTATTTTTTCCCTGGACAACAGTGATTTTTTTACACACTGTATATATTTAGTATTGGCGTGTTTCCGTTGTTTTGCTTTTCTGATTAATAGTTTCTTGTGGGAGCTAGGACAATTAAAAACCCCATAAAAGCCCACAATTTTATCTGCCGTCTTTGAACGTATGGTTTACAAATATGACAAATCGTTTTGAAAAACGGAACATGTAAAAAAAAAACAAATTGATTCAGTTTTGGGGTGCGACTGAACAACGAAGCGTCGATTTTCTCGATTTTAATTAGGCATAATAAGTCCGACGTGCAGTTGCCTTTTTCTCACAGTATCGGGGAGGCATTTGCGAGAGAGTGACAGAAAAACAGTATTCAAATACCTGTTCATCAAAATCGTCTGGCACTGAATATATCCTCTAAAGGATGAAAGGAGTCTGCTTTTGCTGAAATAAATGTTGAAAATTCCGAACAGACAGTGAAGGGCATGTGATTTTCCATTAATTGAAATGTAAAAACAAACTTACGCATGTATGACAGAGGTACTGACTTTTTATATGTAAACAATGGTAAATACGTTGTTTTAGCCTTAACGAGACAATTTTATGAACTCGTTTTGTACGAGGTTAATAGTTTTTTTCAAATTATTTCAAACCATGTTCTCATTAAACATTAATTACACTGCGTAACTACATTATAATTAACATAAAAATTCGGTTATATTAATATGAAATACTCATCAACCTGCAAATTATTTTTTTAACGATGTATTTTTAAATGTCAACTTTGCGTAATATGCAATAAGATCGTGCGCATACAATAATGTACTCCAATAATCATATTATTTTATTTTTACTGTTGCAAAATTATTTGCAGGTCTATTCGTATCTAAGGCTCGGTTCTCGTAAAAATCAAAAGTATCTTATATTTAGTTAAAGTATTAAAAAAGTTTTTTTTTCATACAAAACATAAAATGTTCTTTTTAAGTTGTTACTATTGGGTGTTGACATACGTAATGTTCTTTTTTTCCAAATGAAGAGAACAAGAAGACACAAAAAATTAGTCAATAATGTATTCTCCTTCAGTATTTTTCAACAAATTAGTCAATAATGGATTTCCCTTCAATATTTTACAAAAAATAAATTCAATAATAAATAGTAATAACCTACAATTGAAATATACGTACATTGTTTTTATTAGAGCACACATAAGAATATGTTAATATTTTTCAAATGTGTTCATATTTCAAGATTCAAAATAATAAATAATAGAAATAATAATTCATAGCATCTTCACCGTCTTATTTCCTCGATTGAACGCAAACAGAAAGAGATGTCGAAAATTCTCACTTTCATCTTTTCGACATTCCATTTTGAAGGCTTGTAATCCTTAAAAATAATAATTGTAACGTAAAAAAAAATACAATATCTTATAGCACAAAAATATTTCTTTCGAATGGTGTATAATATTTACCGTTTTGTTTTACCTTTGGTGCACATTTTTAAATTCGGAAAAAAACGGACTCAGCTTGTAATAGCACCTTATAAATTAGCCGCAATTTTTAAAAACTTATTATGTCATTTAAAATCTACATAAAAAATGAAAACAAGAATAAAGAATTTCAAATAATATTTATGTTAAATTTACACACTGTGTACCATTCACCATTCTGCCCATGTTAAAACATCCACATTTCCTCAACTCTTCCATCTGTTAACTTTTGTAAAGTAAAAGATCTGAAATCTTTATCATATGGGTGAGATTCATCCGACTGAACTAATTCTCCTACTAGGCAACGCCTAAAAACAATTGTCCAATTTAAACCTGCCACTTAAACCATCCAATAACAGGTCATAAATCCTGTAAATGCCTAGACTTCCATATTCCCTTCTTAAAAACATTTTCTTTCTCTGTTATGTTTAGATCTTAATAACTCCCTAGGGAGAAAATCTAGTCTGTCTAAACCATTTTGAAATAATCAAAGCATTGTTGAACATTCGAGTTATTCATCCTTTTTTAAAAATTAAATGATTCTTACCAGTAAATCAAATTATTCTCTGAATGTGACATATTTATTCTTATACAAAAAAAAACTGAAAACTCACTAGAGGTAAATCCAGTGTTTGTCTACAGAGATTTAAATAAGTTCAATTTTTTCTAGTCAAATTAAATTTTTTGTCGAACTTGATTAATTATTTAAGATTATAAAAAAATACATCTGCCGATGTGACTCGCTTATGACCTTCAAAGTTCATGGACCTTTTCGTGCGGAACTTTCTATAATTTCCTGATCCATTATACTTTTCTCTAGAGCGTGACGAGACATCGTCATTCGACATCTGTGATTAATACCAATATGTTTTGTACAAAAAAAATATTATCTGACACCTACATCCATCACCTCAATATTTTATAACTCTTGTCCTCTTAATAAAGAAAGAGCGATTGGTTTCATGATACGCTTATCCTTTTTTTTATATAAAAATATCAAGAATATTAAAATCCCTCTCCAATTTTTGTGAAAACTATAACATTGAGTTGATACTATATAAAATACCTTATAGAAATATAACTTAATGTATCTCCTAGTTTTTAAATTTGTCCTTTTTAAAAAATATATTAATATTGTTCAACGCGGGACATTTTTATGTCTTTTGCGTGTTTGACTACCTACAATAATTTAGGTTACCGGTTCAATTCTTGGCAACATTATACAAAAATATTTTTTATCGTATTTAATACCTAGTTCTCTGGTTAACGTATGAAATTTGTGATATTATTTTTTTCATTGAATCTTTAAGTAGGCCATACATAAATATTCATATTCTTATGTGCGCTCTAATAAAACCAATCAGCATATATTTAATTTTTAAGTGATTTACTACGTATTTCTAAAACCTTCAGTTAGAGTATTGTTTTTTTTGCTTCTTCTTCGTAAATATTTTTTCCATATCATAATTTCTACCGCCTCATATAAAGTTGATTTTTGTGACTTTTATATTATAAAAATATCAAATATGAATTGTCTCATCAATGCGTGATTGTTGAAAATTGGTACCTACTAAGGGAAATCTTTTTTTTCTTCAACACCACGTGACGTGTTGGAGAGTTTGGATTTAGCCGCCCTTAACATAGGAAACAAACCAGCTGTTTGTAGCCGATCACTCTGGGTCAAACGCTACTGTCTGATATATTTAGCTAGCACATTCAACAATACAGTTATATATACTCTCTTCATTTTTTTATTTAGATTAAAAGTAAATATTTGAATTTGCTTAAATATTTCAATTTTCAGACCATTTCCTAAAAGTCGTAAATAACTTGTGTTAGAAAAATGGGTATCAAGTTGTGGTAGAGAGGAATTTGAATCTGGACCTTTGACTCGTGAGTCCAAAACACTACATCGGGATCACAATTTGGTTTAATCTTCCAATTAAGCTGCTTTGGTATTGTATACTCTGATTTAAATGAATATTTTTGGTACAAATATCCTAAAACTGACTGGAATGCAGATTTGCCTAATGCTTATTGGCATTGGCCTGACGCATAATACTTATATAACGTATGAGCTATGATTTATTTTTAATTATGTACTATTGTGAAAATAAAAGGGTTAAATAATACTGGTCACCTCGACCCATGCTAAATTAACAATTATTATCTACATATTACAGTCATAAATTCCGAGAAACAAATTACCCGCAATGTTTACAGTTCACTTTCATCTGCGCGTCCATCGTGGCTCTATAAGGAATTTCACATTATCTCTTACGTACGTGTAAAGTCAGACAATAACACGACTTTCCCCCATCATTCGTGAAAATAATGGCATTACTATAGCATCTCCATTGTTGCAGCCCACCTACAATGCGTCTTCGCCCACAGATATGCCAGAAGCAGTGTATCATGACGGATTCCTTATTTTCTCCGTGGTTTTTTAAAAATAAGTGAGATATTTTTTTCCATTAATAGCCGCTGAATTGAACAAACGTTTCATAATATCTATTGTATAAGATGCTGTGATCAGAAAATTAATCATGTTTTAGTAAATAAAATTGTGTCGTGAATAAAAATTTGTACGCAAATTCACTGATTTTACTCAGTAGAAAATTAATGAAGAGGAAAAAATGTATTCTAAAAAAAACAGAAGTTTCCGATATTAAAAGAAAACAAAAAAAACGTGATGTTTATTTTTATAATTAATACTAACTATGTTTGTACTTATATTATATTATATTATAGTACGTAGGCGTATTGTAAAATTAAATAAATAAAATAAAATAAGTAAATTACCAAAAATCGAGAAAAAAATGGGTAGAAATTATAAGGAATTTAAGGAAATTATCTAAATGGGATCCATAAAAAACGAATGTTGTTTGAAAACATTCAAATACAAACTTTTTTGCGTGTAATAAAATAACATCCTCCTATTTTTTTTGTATTTTTATGCATTCTTGTCGAATGCATCCCTGGTGAATTATGAATAAAATATTTACGCTCCTATCTACAGAACAGATCAAATATTTTAAGGGCTATAAAAATACTTAGAACAAATTTCATTACTATGCAAAAAACCAAGCGTAAAGCGGTTCAGTCGTTATTAAGTATATCAAGGACACACATACGAACATTGCCAAATCTATTAAAATTTATAATAAAAAGAAAAAAAATCAAATTCGGTAGAAAAGCAACTTTGGTAGAAAAACTCAGTTTTAATCACTTTCACTAGAATGGAGCTCATTTAGTGTTGTTGCGTCTATTTCACAATTATTGTTGCCGTTGTAATAAATATCGCCCTCATCATCCTCGACTGATAACTCCGGCCCACCATTCCATAATATGTCGTCCTTACTACCTTCCAAATTATTCGACATGCAACATTTGGTGAAGCCTTGTTTAAAATTAGACTGATCTAATTCATTTCATGTCGAAAGTGTTGCGCAATGTCTTACAACTGCTATACATTTGTTTGTTCAATGTTTAAAACTATGTTTTTTTTTCTCGAGTATAATACGTAACCCTAATTTTGCACCACAACAAGTCAAGAAGCTAAACTATACTGGTGATTGAGAAAAATCACACATAATTATTGTGATCTAACTGGGAATCTAACCAAACATTGAACCACCATAGCTGCTACTCGTTCGCCCATTAAAGACATATTGTTCAAGTCCACACGGTACAGTAAAATTTTCCAGAGTGAACTGATTTTTATTGTGTTATTTTTTAATTATATTATTTTATCAGTAGGCAAACGCACTAGTACCAGTACACTAAGAGGCCGGGCGCTTAGTTCTGTCGATGAATGTAACAGTGTGACATTGATTTTGGTACCTGGACACTCAAACATCGACGGTAACGAGGCAGCTGATGAACTGGCAAGGATGGGAGCTGAGACAGCCCCAATAGGCCCTGAACCCTACTGTGGGTTGCCTAAATGTGCTCCCCATAATGAGCTTAGGTCATGGGCCAGGAGACAGAGTGTAATGCTCTGGCAAAAAGTACCTGGTCAGCACCATGCTAAGGAACTGGTAAAAGAATACTCGCAAAGTTTAGATTTTTACCTAATAAAGCTCAGCCGAAATCAAGTGAGGGTTGTCGCTAGAGCCCGCCCAGGGCACTGCAGAATGAAAAAAACATCTTGCTAGAATGAACCTTTCCGAAACTTCTAGATGTAGGTTCTGCAGTGAAGATGAGGAAACACCTATCCACATTATATGAGAATGTGACGCTTTACATCACAAAAGGAGCCTCATCATCAGGGGAGCACTAGTTAAACCTGAAGATGTTAAAGAGCTCGCCTCATGCCTAAAAGCCCGATACTTTACGAATCTGGGCTTGGAGTGGGAGATTTAGCAAGATGTAAACTCTCTCCTTCCGCACAGTAGCCAGGCCCTTCATAGACCTGGGTATGGAGGGCAAGTACTATTCACCGAGACCCGTCACATAGATCTTCTCAGGTCGCAGTGGCTTGCATAGCACTGATCTCTACCACTAATAATAAGAACAATTAACGTATACGTAATAATAAAACACAATATTTAAGTTAGTATATCAAGAGCCCCGAAGTTCTTAGTTCTAATTCTTCAATCGTCGTCAAGAGTCGTCAATCCTAATTTTACTGTGTCGGTATATCGGCCAACGGTCGACAAATATGTCTCGAAGGACAACAACCTTGTTTATTTCTCTAGAGATTTATGAGATACGATTTATTAATTGTTAAAATGTGTCAAGAATTTTGATAGAGAATTTAAAATATTTAGACATCGGTAAAACCATGCTGTATTTCGTAGATAATAGTAATTGAAGGTGATTTTTAGATTACAACAGTTTCTTTAAATAATTAAAACGTTATAATCAAACCGAATAGCTTTACAATATCAACGGCCGGCTGCGACAGAGCAATCATTTTGAAACAAGTTTAGCATAAAAAAAATAAATCTGGAAAGCCGTCGCTAGAGAAACTTACGAGTCAAAAGTCAGAGAAACGATTAATGTGAAAAAGTGTAATTTCACATCCAGTCGGGCGCAGGCAACTGAGAGTCAATGTTTCGAAAGAGAACGAAGGTCACAGTAAAACAAATGAAACTCGGACGAGTACCTACCTAATGGTAATCGTGTTGCGGAGTCTTGATTCATTTATCGGCTTTCGGCTTTTTAAGTGCACTCTCTCGCTTCACTGGGTCATCAATTCTATTTTATCCAGACCCGGACTAGGCTTTATATGTTTATACCAGTGCCGCGATTACGAACGCTATCTTCATATGTACATGTCGAGACGGTACAATTAACTTCTTTACTATCTGTACCTTCCTCGGTATGTTCTACCGACTTGTCATCTCGACGTCAAATGATCGAATCCAACCAATGAATGACCCCGAAAATTTAGCCCACGGTTCTTACTTAGTTAAAATTCAAAATAGTTCGTCGTTTATTGCACCTCTATGTGTTATAAACGACTGAAGATTTTTGTTAGACATTTTTGTTGGATTATTAATGGTTAAATTATATTTAGCTTTCAGTTTATAAAATTATAATAAACGGCCAATTTCAAGTTCGTTTTTAAATACATAACCTGAAAAACTATTATTTTCGTTCCGCATTGTGCAAGCTTTCGGACTTTGGCGTGCAGCTTATTTCACCAGATGCTTTTGAACATTAATTGACATCCCTATGAGTAAGTTTTCGCTTTGGTTTTAAGTGTTTATATTGACAATAAAATTAACTGCCAAAGATGTCGGGAACCATCTTTATAAGTAGGATGCCAGTATCTCTACCTCCCTCAGTATGTTCTACTGACTTTTGATGTCGACGTCATATGATCGAATCCAACCAATGAAAGACTCCAAAAATTTAGCCCGCGTTCCTGACTGAATTAAAATTCAAAATAATTCTGACGAAGAGACGGGTACGTCTCGAAACGAGTAGACATTGAAAAGTCGGTAAGTGGTTACATACAAATATTTAATAACATTTAGTCAAATGTTTGACCACAAATTTAAGGCTTTAAATATTAATAATATGAAATAATTTGCATTTAATATAACATTACAGTGCCCTATGCACCATCTGGTGTGAATAGGGGATTTTTAATTTTATTTGTTTAAGTAACATGTATTCTTGGCACAAATGTATGTTTTATATTTGTATATTAATGATTTATAATTTCTTACATTTGATTAGCTAGGCATTTATAATCATGTAGTTTAAGTTTTTCTTTTTTATGTTATTGTTTTATTAGTACAGGACTACTTATGCTCTAAAGATAAAAAATCTCTATCTTAGAACAGGCTGAGCCATGTTAGAGATGGAGACTATCATAAACAGAGAATACTCCGTTTTCATTTTACATTAATTAGTTTTATATAGATTCCCTGTTATTAAGTATGTATACTGTATACTATTTTTTTCGCAATAAATTTATAAAATAAATATATCCTTACCAACGCGAAACACCCGAATTATAGATAATATTTATAGATGTGGATATATTTTATTGTTATTAACATTAACATTAACATTTTTTTTTTGCACCACAACAGGCCAGGAGGCCAATTACAGTGGTGAATTACATCACAGAGCACCCAGGCTTGAGAAAAATCACATTTTTAATTTTTGTGTTCTCACCGGGAATCGAACCCGGAACCTTCCGTGCGTGAGTCAAGCATCTTGACCACTACACCACGGAGGCCGTAATGCAGCCCTGACTTTATTGTAACTATGTATTATAATCGGAAGTAGTAGCTTGATTAGACTGTTCTTCATTTCTCGGATAAACAGTTACAACACTTGATATCGACGCATTACCAATTACTCTCAAATAATTAAAGAATTATGCCACAATTATCAGGTAGGCGTCTTCCACTGGCTTTAGTAAAAACGTATTGGTAAATAATATCGTGATGCTGTTGCACGTATTTGCCTCTCTGATTCATTTGGAGAAAACTTAAAACAAAGCTAAAATAATTATTTTGGAGAAAAAAAATAGGTTCACATAGGCAAAGTTGATTTTGAATTGATTACAAATACTTACATAGCAAAAGCGAAGAATATTTTGCAATACCGTGACATTCGTTAATTAAATTATTTACTCTAAAAAAACAAAGAATTTTGGAAAAAAAAAATAATCAAAGTCAACTTGAACATAATCATAAGACTAGAGAAATAGATCAGACTCCGATTTAGAAAGTAGGCGAAGTTACAAAATTTAATTATATATAAGGCAGTTAAAAAATATTATGAAATGGAAACAACGTCTACGAATAAAAAAAAAACAAATTTGAACTTAACGTTAAGATATACGTGTTAAACAATTCATTAATTACGTAAATGAAGTAATAAGAGAACGGACGCAGCAAGCTCCGGTGACAACTGTCGTCAAGCGGAGGCGATACAGTTGGCTAGGACAAGGCATCAGGTTCCCAACGTCCTGGACGTCCATTGCTGACTGTTCGTCAGCGGTTTATGTCAGAACTTCGGGACGAGAAACTGACTTGGGATGACGTAGAGGAGTTGGCAGCCGATAGAGATGAATGGAGGCTCTTTGTGGATACCATATGCTAACTAGAGAATTAGAGCGGTCATGCAATGATGATGAATGATGTATATTGAGTCTATACTGACAAAATACATTAAGTCTTTATATATTTCAAAAATAAATTAATATAGGTGCAAGATGTTGATTTCAAATTGTATTTTTTTTTTTTAATTTTATTTTATTAGTGTACACGACACAAATGCCTTTAATAAACATAAACAGAAATACATTTAACATAACAGTGAAATTCTACAAAATTATGAAATAATATAAAAACAATATATCCATACATATTACACTGTTGTTTTATACATTGTTCTTTGCTTTGCGATTTGAATACTTAACATACTTAAATTTAAAAAAATATTCATCGTAAAAATAAATATAACGCGGTATATTTGAAATAGCAAAAATGATAAATCATTGATTTGTTGGTATTGCTGAAATGTATATTGAATGCCCTAGGTATAATACTAACTATCTCCTGATGGGAGCTCAGGGGTTCTAAACCGTTTTAAAATAAAATATTAAAATAAATAAAATAATAAAACTTTTAAAATTATTGTATTAGTATTTTAATAAAAAAATAATAATTTAAAAACTTTAAAAAACAAATATCTAGTCATACGTGTATGTATATATATATGACCTGTATTTATTTAAACATTTCTATATCTCTTTTTACAAATTAACATAAATACTTAAACTATTTCCTTAATAACAAGTTTAAACTTTATTTGAAAAATGTCAATACAACTAATCTGGTTTCCTAGACTGTGCAATCTTGGAATAGGCGAATGAATAGCATAATTAGTAGCAGCAATATCTATGCTATTCCTAGAAAAAAATTTACTCTTTCAAAGCTTTCAAACATTTAAAATATAAGAAAATTGTAGGAGAAATAATGCGTTGAAATAATAAAAAAGCTTTAAATGCGATTATCTCGGAACATGTCTTAATGACTAAATGCATTCTGTCAGTAAAGCCTCGATATGCATGTGTATATATATATATATAATAACAATATATATATATAATGTTTACATTAGTTTACCATTGAACAAGTCCATTATATGCAAGACCTAGATGTTACTTTTGATACTAAGTTAAATTTCTCACATCACTATGAAATTATTTCTAATAAGGCTATGCATTTGCATATCCTTATTAGAAATAATAACATTTGTTAGGTTTTGTTATTCGTAACACTCAGCATTTTCAAAATATTAAAACAATCGTAATTTTATTTTGTTATATTGTAAGATAACAGCTAGAGTATGCATCTGCAGTTTGGAGTCCCGTTTATTACTGCAATTCACATGATCTTGAACGAGTACAAAGAAAGTTTTAAAGATATATTCAATTTAAATTAGGTCTACCTGTGTCAGAAATAAATTATAAATCCCTGATGACTGATTTAAATTTACTATTAATTTCAAGCAGGAGGATACTAAATGACCTCTTGTTTATTTATAAAATAATAAAATAGATTGGCCCGAACTGTTAACTTTAATAAACTTTCGTATTCCATATAGACCAACAACACTTAATTTTTTGTTTTACAGTCATCATCATGGTACTAATTATTCATTGAATTCACCAATTATTCGCATGCAGAGACTTGCAAATCAATACAGTGATTATTTAGATTTATTTTATAACACGCCGCTCAAGATCAAGTCCTGTATTTTCCAAAAGAATTAACAATTTAAAATTCAAATAATGATTAGTTCTTCACTTTTGTTTTGACTCTTTACTCTTGTTTGTATAATTATTTTTTAAATTTACTATCGTTTAGTATTATTATTCATATAAACCACAAAGTAAACTTTTAACTTTCCTATTAAAGCACTTTCTTTTTTTTTCTCTTTTTTTCCTTCTCTTCCTCTTTTTTAAAATTGCTATCTTCTGTAATTTACCTTTCTTTTATATGGGTAAATATTTATATTTGTAACAGATGTAATACGTCTTTTTTTATACATAAATACTGTTAACCATTGTACACTTTTCTCGATGTTTTTGTTTTTTTTTTTAATATCATGCTAATTTTGTTGTATTTTTTTTTCACTTGTTTTATAGTTATTATGTTAAAAGTTTGTGTAACCGTAAATAAATCAATGAATTAGTTATTATATGTCAGTTAATATATTATTAGAACATGTTTGTGTGTGCAGTATTTTAAGAGAAATAAATAAAAACTGTTTTTATTAAATACTTGATATCGTATTGATTACAGATCGAGTCGTTCGCACTTTTTGCTGAGTTTCGGATTGCTTTGCAGCGTGTATCATTAGGGTTGATAAATGGTGCAATGCGAACCGAAACATTGGCAAAAAGTGCAAAAGACGCAATAACCCAAATAAATTAAATTTGCATCTGAACAGTCAAAATATAATATTATGTCTTGCAAGGCCGCAAAATATGGTATTTAATACTACTATTTTCTTTTTTTAAATTTTACTAATTTTCACGCCCATAAGACTTTTACATACATTTAAGTTTATTTTAATACATTAAGTTACGTTGGATTTTTTGTTTACTATTTTTACTGTTAATATGTATTTAATTTCATTGTTATGTAAATTATCTTATATTTTTTTATACTCTGTTTTACCTCTTTTGTATGTGATAAAAAAAAACAAAAAATTTAAATAATAAAAAAAATAATAAAAACATGACTATGTAAACAATATATTTTTTTATACAATATTAAGCGATAAATGATGGAACAGTGTTTAGAAGTGAAGTTGGTATAAAAAAAGAAGATGGGTACATAACCAACATAAATTAAAAAAAAAAAACAATATATCGAAATAAACGATAGAACAATGTTTAGAAGTATAGTTATACTGTCGGTAGATAAAATAATAATTTATTCATGCTTTACTTATAACATTATTAACAAAATTTTGGATATGTCCAAATCTTTGTACACAAATTCTGTATTTTTCCCCGATGGGATTATTATCAAAATCAAGTATTTTTTAACAGAGATGAAGCTGATGAGAATAGGGAAGTATAGGTATTAGCATTTATCATCTGCTAAGTTAATTTATCACTTTATGCATTGTGTAATGTTCACCATTTTGTCTCTTAAGGCCTATGTAGTTCTTCCTTTTTTAGAAATGGCATTTTTAAATCCTCTCTGTACATGGGTTTTAAGGGCCAGACCGTGAAACTTCAGAGGAACAGTCCTCTTAGTAAGCTTTAAATAAATTCTAATTTTATTTTCCAATAAGTCATTAGAAAAATAAGTAATTAAAAAAAATAAATTTAAAAAATAATGATCTCAAAATGGAGTAAACCTTTAATTTCTCGGACAATCATCCATTCCGCAAAACCCCTACCCCTCTACGACAAAAAATGCGATAAAAACGTATTTGACCAACGAAGTGATACGCATCAGACGCAGACAAGGGAAGCGGCTGGGTAGGAGAGGAGTAGGGGTTTGTGGAGGGACTGCTTGGTCGAGAAATTAAGGATTGTCTACATTTTGAGATTAAATATATATATATATATTTTAATTACTTTTTGGAAAAAAAATTACTGGGATTTTTTTAAAGCTTATTATGAGGAATGTCCTTTTGAAGTTTTGCGGTCTCACCCTGAAAAACCGCGTTTGCTCGCATTTAATATGCTTGATTTATAATATTACATTCGTATGCGTATTAGCCCACAAAAAAGAAGGAAAGAATTAGGAAAACAAGCGACATCTATTATTGTTGCAAATCTTAATAAATCATAACAATAAACGATTAAGATGTTTTCGTACAGCTACATAAAGGTTCATTATTTTTGTAACCCTATTAATTTTTTTGACATAATGGATACAGGTTCTACATTTTTTTTTTACAAAATATTTATTTGACATTTATTGAGACACAAGTCCCAACTCCATGGAACCAAAGTCCTGTGTGGACAAAAGTTTTACTTAATTTATTATTTTTTAGAAACATTGTAGCATAGAATTATAATAGTCCAATCATACTTAAGCCGACTAAATTACTCATAAATGAGTAGTTTTACGTTTTGGTCATTAGTTACTCTGTAGACGTCGCTTAGTACGCAACTGCCGATTTTAATTCAATAACGCCATGTTGTGTCGTTTTTAAGTGTCATTATACTGCTGGAATTAAAGGGAATAGGGAAGCATCATATTTCATGTGTAAGCAGTGAATTCACAAATAACATTATTAAGAATTCGATTATTTTACAGTCTTTCAGATTGTGAAATAAAACAAGATGGACATTTTTTTAGTATTGCCAGGGTAGTCGAATTTTATACTCGGCTTTTTATTAATAAGCCTTAATATAATATTAAACGGTATAAATTTACTTAATTATTTAATGATTGATTTTTACGTTTGCCTAATAAAAGTACCCCTTTTTTTACAGTCCATTCAGTAAAATATGTTTTTGTGCTAAAACTTAACATAACATAACACGAAATTAACTTATATTTGTGTTATGATAAAAAGTGTTCTTGGAAGTGCTTTTGGACACAGTGCGATCTATGCAAACTTGGTTCTACGCGCCTTCTGGTATATTATAGTTCTATGCATTGTAGTAACAGTATTATTATTAATAAATGTAGGTTAAGCTTCTATTATATACATATATCTTAATTAGTCATTTCTGGATAGAAAATAAGGAACTTCAGCCCTACGGGGTATTATATACAAATAATGTCTTCTTACGCGCGGTAAAAATTAGAGCATTCAATTATACGGCAGTTTCTTGAAAATGTACGCAAAATATATTTTTATAAAAACGAACTATATTATTTTTCGGTC
This sequence comes from Micrasema longulum, assembly GCF_059751315.1. Classification (NCBI taxonomy): domain Eukaryota; kingdom Metazoa; phylum Arthropoda; class Insecta; order Trichoptera; family Brachycentridae; genus Micrasema; species Micrasema longulum. The sequence goes on from NW_028277353.1 coordinate 1,307,767, forward strand.
TAAAAACAAGGTTTTTTATTAATTGTATGTTTAATAATCGAACTACTTTAAACGACGTCGCTAGTTCTTATAAATCAACTAATGATAAGAGAATTGAAGAAGATCCTTACGATACCTTAAGATTTACTATCCGTTAACGGACCGATCGGCAGATCTGACCGAGAAGAAGCGGAAGACAACTTGAGACGTCACACTCGGATTAATTTCAGAAATTCAAAACCTTAAAAATTATATCGCTGAAAATACGATAAACATTTTTTTTAATGGCTTAGTTTAGTTTATTAAAAAAAATAAAAAAATAATCAAACCACTGAACTTCCTAATTGTTGTGTTGCAAATGGAGATCAATATAAGATCATGATATTGCATACTATAAAAATTTTATTTTCAAAAAGTGAAGAAGTATGTATGTATTTTTTAGAGGTATAAATAAAATAACTTTGTTTTATGAACTTATGAACCCTGAAGAGGGCAACGTGTAGTTGCCGAAACTAGTCGGTTGTGTGAATAAAAAGTGGTTCATAAAATAAAGTTGTCTAATTTATACATCTGTATAAATTAAATCACTATACAAATGTCCAAAATAAAAGATTTTTCTGTTTATTGGTGTATTTTAATATCATTTTTGCGGATATATAGACAAAAGCCCATTTATTGCGTATAGAGTATTATGACATATTCTCGTTGCGCCGGCAATATCTGTTTCGTGATTTTTATTTTTTAAAAGTATTTTTGATTTCTTACTAAGTTAAGATTACATAATTTTGTTTCAACAAAACACACGTATTTTTCCCTTTGTTATCAAAAAAAAGAATACGTAAAATAATCCATCATCAAATGTCACATTGTTTTAATTATCTCCTCATTTATTTTTTTAATGTTACTAAATGGATATTGCCGGCACAACGACGAACACAAAAATGGTATACGTAAATCTATGTTAGTAATCCGGACTGTATTTACCATAACACTGAATTGCTTAATTTTCAAATACAAAAATACGATTTTTATAATTATTGATTTAAAAATAGTTTTTTTTGTATTGCAGAATGATCAAGGAGCTGACCCGAGAAGACAGATAAGTTTCAACCAACAAGGGCAAATACTGAGTGACGTTCAACAAAATCATCAAAGATTTGGTCTCCAACAAAGTGCCTCAAATGATTTTATTAGACAACCGTATATACAGAATAGTTTCCCGCAACAGACAGTTCAAATAAACGATCCTTCTGCATTTTCACAAAATCAACAACAATTCAATGTGCAACAAACTTTACCATTTCGACCAATTCAACAATTATCACAGCAAAATCCACAACCGCAAATTCAATTTAGTCAGCCACTTATTGAAAATAATCAAGCCTTTTTACCCCAACCGCAACTATTACAGTACCCCCAGATTCCTCAAATTAAAGAAAATTATTTCCAGCAACCTTTACAAACCAACGGTCACCAGCAAAGAAATCCTATTGAATTACAATCATTGAGATCAAATCAGCTCCCTCCTCAACTTCCAACTCTCCATACGTTTCTACCGACTATTCCAGCCCAAGATATTCAACAGCCTAATTATAATTTCGAACAATACCCGCAGAATACTCAAATAATATCGACAAACATTCCAGAAACCTTACATGTTGTCAATCCACCCGTTATTCAAAATAACGCACATATTGCCTTTCAAAATAATTTGGGAGCAAATCCACTATTTTCATCTAATCAAGGCACACAAATACAGAGTTTGTTAGAAGAAGAAAGAAAACAGGATTTAGAGAGACTTAAAGATCTTCAAGAAAGACAAAAGATTATCCAAAAACATAAGCATTTTATTGAAAGACAACAGCAAAAACAGCATCAAAAAGTACAAAAACTCCACGAAGATTTTACAATAAAACAAAAGAAGAAACAGGAAGAAATCAATGCCACTGCAAGACCTACGTATGATTATACACAAAAAACCAAGCCAAGAGAAATACTGGATCATGAAATTGATTTGTTCCAAAAAGCTATAAAACAACATCAACAGTTTAACCCTACCACAACCGTTCCTACGACAACAACAACTACAAAAAAGTCCACTGCAAGAAAACCCACGAACAGAACCAGGTCTCGCCAAAGAGCAAAATCACGTTCAGAAAATGAAAACGAAGAGTTATATATTCAAGCCAACAGGCAAAAAATTTATAAGCAATTGAAATCGGTCCTTAATGAAAATGGAGAGCAAAATAATGGAAATATAGATACAGGTGACGTAGCTCCCAACAAATTACAGTTTGTCCAAAAACAAGATATACTTAAGCAATTAAAGCTTGCTATAGCTGAAAATTCCGAAGAAATAAACGGGAAAAACTTTACATCTAGAGAAATTTCTCTACCTAATGGTGAAAAATTTGAAGTTATTAAAACAACTGACCCCAATCTAATTGCTGGAGCCACGCCACTTTCCGGAGATAGTTCATCATTGTCACAAACTCTTAATCAAATAAGAATTGCTCAGCCTCCAAGACAATCAAAATTATCATTTGAAGAACTAACTAAGGATGTTTTACCTCCTGGCGCTGATTACGAAATAATTAAACAGGGCGGAAATGGAAAACTTGAAGAAGTTGATAAAATTCCACGAACTATATCAGATCAGAAAAAAGTTACATTTGTTTTTATCGAAGAACAAAATGATGGAACATATAAAGTCAAAGGTGTTAAAGGTAACGAAGATTCTAAGGATTCTGTTCCAGATGTAGATAGCATTTTGACCAAAATCAAAGATGGAGAAATTCAGTTACCTCCAGTTACAAAGAAACCTAAAGCGTCTTGGTCGTCAAAGATTCCTTTATCGGCCAGCGATGCAGATTTAATTCACATGACACAAAGAAATCCTACATCTACTAGACCAACTAGTGCTTATGTTAAATCTACATCAAGAAGGCCAGTTGATCGTTTTGAAGCTTCAAAACATTCCACGCAAATAACGACGACTCCAAAATTTTATAGTTCTGCTTCACCAGCATCTCTTTCAATAAACCACAATGGAAGCCCATCGACGAACTTGGCAGACGATTACTTTACAACTACTACTCCATCAACAGTATATAAATCTTCATGGGCTGATTTTAACAGAAATGAACCAAGTTCTACAACACTTTCCCCTTCTACTTTAAATAGCCATCAGATTTATGCGCAATCTCAATATGACCTTACTTCTGGATCATCACATCACAGTAATCACAAAACCGAACATACTCCTCTTTATTCACAGGCGCCTAGCTCTCCATCTTCACTTAGCTATAGTAGTGATGCACTATCTATTTTCCCTAGTTCTAGCACATATTATCCTAGTACTAATTTGGTGGCACGGTCAACTACTCCTAAATCCGTTCCAGAGACAGCTGGTTCCCAGGTTGCTTACACAAGCACTTCGAACCCAGGATTAATAGAAATATTCAAAGAAAATGGACTATTTGCAACCGCTAAATACCTGAAGCAATCAGGACTAGACACCATTTTAAATGAAACTGGCCCTTACACTATTTTTGCACCAACGGATAAAGCTTTCAGAACCTTGTTAATTCAACTGGGAGGGCCAGATAAAGCAGAAGAAAAGTTTAAAGAAAACCCTCGACTCTTGAGCGGAGTAAGTATTTTTCACTATGGTATTTAAGTACTTATGCATCTAAAATCTTTGTGAACAGTAGAAAATATCGCCAGATTGTGTAAAATTACCACGTAATTATTATTAAATATTTGTTTGTTTTTTAAAAATACATGTTTTTCAGCTTTTACTGCACCATGTGATTCCTGGTTCATTCGAAATAGCAAGCCTCCAAGACGAGATGACGGGAGTATCATTAGCGGGAACACAATTGAGGGTTAACCAATATGACATGCACGATGTGGAATGGAATGAAATTAAGGTATTATCTTAATGTTAAAGTTTTATCAGACCCCAAGTAAATAGTTAACCGGTTAAGTGCCATAAGCGCGTTTACACGCTCTCCATTTCCGTGCTCTGAGGGCCGGCCATACAAAAAGTGCGCGTAAAGATGCGTGCTTTTGTACGTGCTTTACGCGTCTAGGTCAAGTATTCCGATTTTACATTTCGTACACTCGGAGACAACTGTTAGAATTTTCGACACGACAGCGGATCAAATAAGAGTTTCTAAAAGTCGCCTAAAATTTCGCTGCCTGCTGGGAAACTGCAATTGAAATGACAAACAAAACCTAGCGACACAGAAATGGTTAAATGCAACCAACATAGTTGGCTGAATAAACTCAAGCGCCTGTTGGTATTCAATTTGCTCAACCTACTAAAATATACGGTGCAGCTAACTCGGCAAAAAAACTTCATTTTAAATTTTACCTTTACCATTTACCTCCATAATTTAGTCTCAAATTAAGATTTTCAATTTTATCAAATAGTGTTAGTGAAATCGTCAATATATTCAACAAATTAAATTATTAGGGTTTTACAATGAAATATCTTAATCTTGATGCTTTTCTTTGTCATGAATTAAAATGCAACTTCCTCAAATGTTAATATGATTTCTACTAGAAACGAAAAGAAAAACAACACACAAACAATGACAGTTGTCACCAGAGTTTGCTGCATACATGTTACCCTTCAATCAATATTGTCACTTGATTGAAACCTGAAATATTAATAATTATGTCTTTCTTTTTTTTATGAATTTATTGCAAAAAATTAGTATACATACTTAATATCAAAGAATCTATAAAAAACTAATTAATGTAAAATGAAAACGGAGTACTCTCTGTGTATGATAGTCTCCATCTAACATGGCTCAGCCTGTTCTAAGATGGAGATTTTTTATCTTTAGAGCATAAGTAGTCCTATACTAATAAAACAATAACATAAAAAAGAAAAACTAAAATTACCCAAATGTAAGAAATTAAAAATCGTTATCATACAAATATAAAGTATATATATGTGCCAAGAATACATGTTACTTAAACATAAATAATGTAGTATAATATATAATAAAAAACAATATAAAGCAATGACATACATAAAAATATAAATAATATGTGTACCAATTATATAAAGTACTACGTGTTTTGATTTGCATATATTATTCAAAAAATCTCTCGCTACACTATTTACATGTGCAGTTATTTTTATTTTAAAATTTGTTTTACATTTTGAGTCTTTTATATTTGGTAATAAATCATTAAATATTTTTGGAGCAATTACATTATATTGCTTTTTACCAAAGGCGGTTGATACAAATGGGACAATACAGTTAATTTGTGTTGCTGAACGAGTGTTTATATTTTGTTGGGTTCTTTTGACCTCACTTAATTTATCATAAAATTTAAGTAGTAGGCACCTCACAAACAATTGTCTTACATCCAATATCTTTAACTCAGCAAATAGATCTTCCGTTGGATACCTCAAAGGTTTTTTGAGAATGATCTTCATGATCCCTTTTGTGCTATTTTCACTGGTTTGAGGATTGAACGAGAGCAACCTCCCCAACCTAAATTGCAATATGATAGTTTGCTTTTGCAAAAAGCAAAGTAAATTTGTCTCATAAGTTGAGCATTCATTTCTTAGGCTTTTATAAATGTATGCTGATTTCCGTATGGATATTTCTATAATTTGATCTTTCCAGCTTTGTTTAGAATTTTTGAACCTGATAGTGAGATTTGTCACAAATTAGTGAGATTTTTGTATGACAGGTAACAACGGTGAACGGAGCTCGGATAATATCAGACAAACAGGACATCCACATACCTCAGGGTGTAGCACACGCTGTGGACAGGGTCATGTTTCCTCTCCCTGTTGGGGACATAGTGCAGACTCTCCAGGCAGACAGAGAGAGAAGGTTCTCCAACTTCCTCAAAGCACTCTTCACTAGTGGAATGGCTGATTCACTCGCAGGAAGTGGTAAATATTAAATATGTTTCATCACAATTATTCCCTAAAGTTTCTTCATTGTGCGTTGTATATAGACAAGTGTGACTTGTTAAATATTTATTTTATTTATTAATATTTTTCTCTTACAAACTATAATTAACAATAAAAATAATGTGACCTCACTGGGGTGGGGTTACCGAGGACACTTAAAAAAATATATTTTGGAAATGTTTTTACATTAGAGAATAAACAAAAAAGACTAACTTAATAAACCGAGATAAATAACAAAATATTCACAGTTTTAAAAACAAGGTATCTATGTACATTTTTATTATTTATATTACAAAACGCACAATAAAAATATCAAAAACCTAACATAAGCTATACACTTGTGAAGCGGTTGATTCAATATTGGTTTGGGCGAATGAGACAATCCATTTTACTTCTACCTAGCTCCACTATCCATTTTTTGTATAGACAACTACAAAAGTACGTTTAATAGGGAAACATTACATACTACGAATTACGATAAAAACATGTGAAATGGATTAAGAAAAATTCGTTGTATTTTTAAAATCTATCTGGATATTGTGGAGAAGTGTTTTTATACATGATTTTTAAAATAAAAATATTTTTAAAATATGTCTTTACAAAAACGCGACATGTTTGATCTTTACAATTGTGGCATCAAGATTCGTGACGATGTTCTATTTCAATTTGAAGGGTCATAAAGCTCAAAATATGACCGAACAGAATCCATTTTTTTTAATTGATTTTTTTAATTGTTCATATCGTCATGGTAATCTGAAGACTTCGATTTAGATTTAAAAATTAATTTTTAAAACTATTTTTTTAATTTAACAAAGAATTTTCAACAAATCAATCTTTCGAACCTGCGTCGGCGATTATCTAACGATTACCTGCTGATTCAGAAACCAAAAGTCCCTGTTCCCGATCGCTCTGCCAACATTAATTTGCATAATACGAGTATGTGGAAAAAATATATGTTTTATCCAAAAAAATAACAGGCCGCTTATTCTCAAATCTGTTTTTCCTCAGAGTTTCCATATATGTTGAATGACACGCTGCTATATCATGGCATTTCATTAACACTTTTCGTTAAGATCTACAATTTCTAAAATGAAAACAAATTTTTCGTAATATTCTTCGCAACGTCGTATTGCTGCCTTGAAAATCTATATCAGCATTTAATTCCATTCGTAATTTATTAACAGTTGGCAATCCTTTTTTCAAAATATAAAAGTGATTTATTTTCTGACCTAAATATTTAAATCGTCCATATTTCTTTTTTGGATGTAACGATTTTTTAGAGGTGTTTGCAGCTTCTTCTCCCTCCTTGATAATTCTGGAAACCTTTATTTTAGAAACACCAGTAATAAGTAATTGACATTTACGTAGGATTTTATGTAATATAAATCTGAGCTCACATTGAACCTAAATATCCTTCAATTAACAATTAGCTGAAAATGCTTAAAATTGTCCAGTACTGGGATTCGAACCTAGGACTTCCCGCATAGAAGTTCGCGGCACTACCAACTGTACTGCGAACGACTAAAATATGTAATTTCCATGACAATGTTCTTTAATGCAAATATTTTTTTTATACTCCTAATATTTCCTTTAAGTTGGGTAATGTTTTTTAAACTGTCATCACTAAATATTACCTATCATGGCGGCAACACGGCAATAAACTTTTTGTAATGGAATTAAAATGTCTTTATTTTTCATTTCTGACTCACAAAACTCCTTAACTTTTAGAATCATTTCACGGGCGTTACTTTTCAACACTTTCAACATATTAAAAACTAAATTTTAAAGCACTTTCTTAACAATTTTCACTCTTAAAACAACGTTTGTAAACAAAGATGTCTAACAAACGGTATTTGTCACTTTTAGTTCTTCGATTTGCCACCGCGGGACTTCTTTCATGGAGTCAACTCTTAGTAGGTACATAATTAAACGTATTTGAAGAAATATAACAGTTTTAGGCAAAAAAAAAACAACTAAAATAGGTAAGTGCAGACAAAATATAAGAAGTTATTTTTACAGCATTCGAATAATGTGACTTATTATGATTTTATCGCCGTAAGAATTTTAAATCTATAAACTGACAATGGAAAACGAAACATATCAATTATCCATTGATATGGCGATACATTTCGTAACATTGATTTGCAATTCTATTGCATTATACCATTGGTTACTAAGTTAGGGTAAATCCACAACAGAGGTTTTTAAACCACCGAAAAGTCTTTAGGCTTAATGGGTAAAAAATTGTAATACGTATTTTAAAATATCAAATAATCGCTGTTCTACAGCACGGAAACTGAAAAACATAAATTTATAAATAAAGATTATTGATGTATCTATATAGAATAAATATTTATTTAAATCAATTTAATCTAGGATAAAAATCTTTTTTTTTTAAATAAAACCATGTCTTACGATGGAATTCCACCAGCTCCAACGAAAAATACAAAGATAATATTTTTTTAATTAGAATGACGATATCGTTGAGTTAAATTAAAACCTTTAATTTTTTAACGCTTTCCTAATCGATCTGTTCATTTGTATTTTAAATAAAAATATGTATTTCAGGCATAAAGTTAATAAAGACTTGTCGACACGACAGTAAAGTTTCACGGCTTGTTAGCATTTTACATTCAACATACCTACAAAGTACGACTTGATTACATTAATATCGAATGACACTTTCTTCTTTCGGCAACCATTTCAAGCTCTAATTTTCATTACTAAAACGTATTTTTTATGCATAGAAGTAAAATGCCGCCAAAGAAATATGTTAGTGTTATGCTTCAATAGCGCTGAGACATCATTATTACCGTGTCTAAAATTATGGAATACAACTTGGGTGCTGGCGAACGACCTGTTTTTATAGAACAAGTTGAAGTAAATAGTGACATGAGTTTGGCACTTTTTCGGAAAGACACTGCAAATTTTATAGCGTAAGCATAGAATTAAAAAATGTCCCGAACCGCGTACGCATATCAAACTGAAGCTGACAAAACTACTACTCTGTAGACGCCGCTTAGTACGCAACTGCCGATTTAAATTCAATAACGCCATTTTGTGTCGTTTTTAAGTGTCATTATACTGTTGAGATTAAAGGGAATAGGGTTGGATCACATTTTATGTGTAAGTAGCAAATTCACAAATAATTTTATTTAAGAATTCAATTATTTTACCGTCTGCTAGATTGTTAAATAAAACAAGGCGGACATTTTGTTAGTAATGCCAGGTTAGTCGAATTGTTTTACCCGGCTTTCTATTAACAAGCCTTAGTACAATATTAAACTGTATTAATTTAACTTAATAACTAAATTATTGTTTAATTTTATTTTTTTATCTTTGCTTCATAAAGGTACCCGTTTTTTTATAGTCCAGTCGGTAAAATATTGTTTGTGGTAAAACATAACATAACACAAAATTATCCTATATCAGTGTTCTGATAGTAAAATGTTCGCGGTTTGGCAACAATACGCGGCCACTTCACGCATGTCATGCAGAGGGGAAGTTAGCATTTGGCAATTTTTGGACACAGTGCGATGTATTGATCCTACGCGACTTCTGGTAAATTATAATTCTATGATCACAAGTAAATTTAAGAATTAATTATTGTAATCATGTATTCAAACTGTAATAAAATATAAATACGTATATTAACGCAATTCGCCACGTCTTAGTATTGTTTCTCAACGTAATTATTTTGTTTTATTCTCGAGATAGATTTTTTGTATTTAGAGTTGAGGGGGTTAAAAGCAAAACCGCCACTGTCCACGATCACTGTTTTTGGGAAAACCAACAAAACCAGCAGTCAAATGACTATTTTCAGAACCGTTATTTATTTATTTTTAAAATAACTCGCCAAGCTTCTATTTGAAGGTAGGTGAAAAACAGAGAATATGGAAGGAAGTTCTGAAAAACATACAGTGTGCTGCGTGCCTGCTCTAGGCTGGAACAAATATATTTTTTTTAATTAAAAAAATAACAATAATGTATTTTCACAAGTTGGGAATAAGATTAAAAATAAAATATAAATTTAAAGTGGATTTTTACAGTTTGAAAATGAGCACATTCAAAACGGCTCGCAGTTGGCACGCGTCATTTTGACGTCACGTGTTACGACCGTCGACTGCGCTTCTAATAAACATTGCGCACAAGTTTGGCGCCAAAGCGTCATACGTGCCGTTTGTCCCACAGGGCGCGAAATGTCTAATTTTCGAGTAGTTAAAAAAATGCGTATTTCAAACCTTTGCAGAAAATTTATCCGACGTCAAACGAAAAAAATATTTATCAGCAGATCTTGCGTTTCGTTGACGTACCGGTGTTGGTTGATTGATTACTGAACTAGTGGACTCAAACTGCGAATAGTCCTTTCGGTAGGACGCCTATGGCGACCGTAAAATGGACGAAGCGCGCGGAACGTTGCCCGAACAGAACACCCATTTTGATTTTAAAAAAAAATCATTTGCGCGTGTTGTTAAACGCTATATCCATCCATGGTGATTTGGCAAAACAGACTGAACAAATGACAGCCAATTAAATAGATGTAGTTTTAACAAAATGGCCGCTATCAACTGTCAAAGTTCCGAAGTCCCTTTTGAAAGACCCTTTATGAAAATGTATATGGAGATGCCTGACGTAATATGTATTTATTTACATAAGAAGATTACAGTAGAATTTTGATATTGAATATAGGAATATATGCTTTATAATATAAACTTAATCAAAATAAAAATTACGAACAAATAAAAATTTAAAATCTACGAACAAAATTTGTAGGTATGCAAATATGATTCGTTTTTTTAAATTTTTTAATTCATTTATCGTCAACGGCAATCCATCACCGCATAATTCAAATTAGACCACTTTAGGCGAGAGAAATTAAAAAGTTGTTTATTATGTGTGTTCAGTAAAGTTATTCACTTTTAGTTTAACATTTAGGCAAAACATTCTTTGATTTACCTGAATGGTAAAAAAATTCATAATTTTACTTAACACACATAAAAAAAAGTTTTAATCTCTCCCCTCTAAAGTGGTCCAATTTGAGTTACGGGTGATGGATTGCCGTCGATGTTGTGTGTTTTTGTAGGCCCCACTTTCATACCATTTACATTTACATTCAGTGGAACTCCGTTTATCCGTATTCCAGTCATCCGGATATCCAAATGGCCGGATCGTTATCAGGAAATAACAAATAAGGGAGATGTTTTTAATTTTTCTTTTTTTTAATGTTACATAAATATTACAGCAATTAACATAACATTATTTGTACAATAGGTTAGCTGAGTAGTAAAAGTATACATTCTTATTTTTTGTTTTTGCTGGTGAGTCATCTAAATTAGGAATAGCTTCCCTGTTCTAAGGCAGTAAATAATATATTTTTTATTTAAGTTATTTTTGTCATAATTTTTTTTATCCCTTTTGATAGTTTGTAATTGTGCAATTAACTTTTCTAGACACGTTTAAGTAAGTTTTTAGTGTGATTTCAACTCGCCGTATTATTTCCAAAGTTAAAAAAAATGGCAATCATTAATCCGGTTAGTTGGAGTTTTACCGTATCAGTAAATAAACAAAGCCGAAAGATATACATACATTATTTAAAAAATTAATTAAAAACAATTAATAACAAAAATAACAATATCAATAGTTGTTAAAATTATTACTATCTTTCGCATTCCATAAAAAGTATAGAAAAAAACAGTATTTAGGATTTTTTAAATATAAAAAAGAGGTTTGCATTATGGATGAAAGCATGTTAAACTTTGTTGGTATAAAAACTCGTTGGTAAGAAAATGAATAGCCAAATTTGGTAAATAGTACATGTATCCTTTTATTTAATCTGTAAATGGGTTTATATTGCAAATACGTAATTTTTTTTATTGTTTATTTTAGAAACTAAAACGTTCACCGTATTCGCCCCGACCGACAAGGCATTCGCGGGTCTGACGTCGGAGGAAATGAAGGGCTTGCTGGGAGACAAGGACAGAGCCAAGGATTTGGTCATGAAGCACGTGAGCTCGGGGACCCTGTTCAGTGCCGGAATGAGATACTACCAGGTCAAGGACAGCATCGTCGAAGGGAAGCCCATTACGTTGCAGAAAACAGCAGGTTTGTTTGGAAAAGATTTCATTTTTATTTAAATATCACTGAATAAAAAATCACCCCTTTTTTGTAATACCACAGTGAATTCAATTCAATTTATTTATTTGAATATAACACAAACATACATTCAATACCTACATATTATAAAAAAAATACATTGAAGAGACTCATGTCAAAGTAGTAGGAGAATCCTGCTTCGGTAAACCCCTTCAGATACATGGAACAGATCAATATCCAGAGCGATGTTGTTCAGCATAGCGGTTGCCCCTCCAACAGACATAACCATCGGAAGGTTGGTCCTGTATATCGGAATATGAAACAATCTAAGCTGATTTATTTATTATCAGGATCATACAAATCAATACTCATCATAATTTCAAAATTATCGACCATACCCCGCAACAATCGATAAAAATGTGAAGTCAAATACACATTCCTTCTAGTCTCTAAACTGTTGTGGCCAAGCATACCCTGGAGAAACTCAGTAGGGTAGAGCCAAGGATTATGTCCGCACTCTCTCATGTAGAGATATCTCGGAAACTTCTTTTGGATTTTCTCTATCATAAGAGAGTACTTCAGTTCGTGTGGCCCCCAAATCATCGAGCCACCCTCGAGTCTACTTCGCACCAAGGAGTTGTAAAGAGTTCTCAGTACGCGGGTATTTTCAAAAACCCTGGCAGTACGCTGAACAAATCCTAACATCTTCAATGCAGTACAACTAATTGTCTCTATGTGTTAATGAAATGTCAAGGTGTTCACTAATTCAACGCTCAGATCCTTAGCATTCGATGTTCGTATCAGATTCTGGTCTGAAGTGCGTTCGAATGTGCTAGTGGCGGTCGAAAACCAAGTACTTACTGAAAAGCGACGGAAATATACACATTTGTAAATTAATACGAGCCTATTATTCTCCGCTCCTTTATAAGCAAATGTCTGCTTCTTTGTTCCATGAGGAAGTTCAGTGCAAAAGGATATAAAAAAAATATTTCTTACACGCGGTAAAAATAAAAGCATTTAATTATAAAGCGTTTCTCGAAGACGTACGAAATAAATAAATAAAAGATATAGGTATTCATAAAAATAAACTACGTCACAAGTTCTTAAGAATCAACCGATGATAGTTTTGTGGTAGATTTCTGGTTTCCGGAAACCACTCACCAATCGGTAGAACTCTCTGACTAGAACCCGTGGCGTCACAGACGGAGTAATTTTGATATCCCAAAACTAAAAAAATATACAGCGCTGATAATACAAAGCATAAAAATAAAAACGGTTTTTTCAGCTTAGTTTCATAATCTATGAACAAATAAAAAAATACAAAAAAAACACTGAACATCCTCATTGAGGCTGTGGTAGGTCCGTTCGGCTCTGCAAGTGTAAACATAATCTTGTGGGTACTTCATTTTCGTATTTCGTATTTGCCGTAATACAATTTGAAATTTTAAAGACAGAAATATGTGGTTTTCTAATACAATACTTAGTTTTTGTACCTACCGGAAACATTAATTTGAGCATTTTAGATAAAGCGTACAAAACCAATAAGCAAAAACGTAATAACTGCTAATGTAACAGTAAGAGCTACAAAAATACCAAAAGAAAGTGCTGAAAAATCAGGTCTAATGACCGACTACAAAATATCTAAGTAATAATTCTTATTTTTAAAATCATGTACAGGTTCACAAAAAAAGTGTAAAAAACAATAAAAACGGCTGACTTTTATGATGGCGTCACCAAATTTTATGTAGCTTGTTTTAAGATTGGTCATGTCAAGGTCATCATAAAATGAAAGCTTGAAAACAATAGCGCCTGCAATTCTTTTCAACTCTTTTATGACACACTGTATCTTTTTAAAAATAATGTACAAACAGTCCGTATCTAGAGATACGTAAAACCACTGAATAGATAATAATACCGTGCTTTAAACATAACTACACTAAACTAGTAGGCGCGTTAATTTTTTTTTTTAATTAAATAATATACTGACAGTACGTTGAACTCTGAAGTATTTGGACATTGACACTAGTGCTGTTATTATAAACGCTCGCGCGACCGTAGAAAACGCTTTTAGAGCGCGTATTTACGTACTAAATACGCGTTATACTACACTATAAATGCGTTCATGATAGATACCAGGCCAGTTAGTAAACTTTTAACAAGTTTAAACCATCTGCAATGTATTATCGTTGAGAAAATTGAGCTCATTGGAGTTAGGTTAGGGTTTCCAAATGTATTAAGTTGAATAATGATCAAATAATAAAATAAATAAAAACAACTTTGTTTTTAACCACTATTTTTTTATTTTTCACCGACCGGTTTCAAAGCAAACAAGCTTCTTTGTCAAGGTTTACGTAACTTATCAATTGATATTATAGTGTAGTATAGTGTAGTATTTAGTGAACATGATAGAAATAAAATAAAAAGGAATCAATTCATTAGTTACGTAAACCTTGACAAAGAAGCTTGTTTGCTTTGAAACCGGTCGGTGAAAAATAAAAATATAGTGGTTAAAGACAAAGTTGTTTTATTTATTTTATTATAATAAATAACCAGTTAGTGCTTCAAATATAAACTTTATATTAAACTTTATAAATAATAATCATCCAAAAGCATTAAAATATCAACATATTACAACAGAGATGAAGAACATTTAAGAGAAGGTAATATAGAAGTCTAGGCATCTACAGGGCTTGTGGCTTATACCTAGGGAGTTGAATCCAGTTCTTGTCTACAAAAATTTGGACAAACTCAAAATATTTTTGATAAATTACCTGCTCCATGAAGAAGTATAGAAATTGAAAAAAATAATATTTTCAGGCGTTGCCTAGTATGTAGGTGAAATAATTCAATTAGATGAATCTCACCCGCATAAATAAGGGTTTCAGCTCTTTAACTTAACAAACATCAACAGATGAAAGAATTTAAGGAATATAGATGTTCAAATATAGGCAGAATGGTGTGTAAAGTGGCCACTTAAACCAGCCATTGACAGGTCATAAGCCCTGTAGATGCCCAGACTTCTATATTACCTTCTCTTAAATGTTCTTCATCTCTGTTGTAATATGTTAATATAAACAGCTCCCCAGGGAGTTGAATCCAGTTTTTGTCTACAAAAATTTGGACAAACTCAAAACATTGTCATTAAAATATCTTTTGTTTTTTTCAGGGCGAATAAAGGTCAACGCCGGCCATGTCATCACGCATAATATTCCAGCCACAAATGGAGTTATTCACGCAGTAGACACACTCTTGTAATCAACTGTCCAAAAACTCTTCATTAAATTTATTAATTTATCTGGCTTCAGTGAAGCTTTGTGCGAATATGTTGGGAAATCATTACAACGCATCTCGTTCATGAATTATGTTAGCGTTGCAGTATTTTAAATTAACAATTTATCCTTTTAACGCGAACTTTATTAAGCCATTTTAACCATAATATTCAATTAGTTGTATTATATAAGAAGTTAATTTTAATGTTGTAAATAAATTAAATATATTTTAGTTGAGAATGTATATACTAAGAGCAAATGAATGTTGTTGTTTTTTATTGAAATAAAATTAAAATATGTACCACTTATTTTTTTTTCATTACTGATAATTATTAATGTTAACTCTTAGCCTATTTCAGATTCAGATGTGTGTAAAAATCCACACGGTATGATAAAATCACATGTGGGGTGGATTGATTTTTAATGTATGTAAATTATTTTTATTTATTTAATGGCAGGAAAACGTACTAACCAGTACACCGGAAATCGGACTAATACCTGCTCGATTTCCTTTTACAGGATTCTTACCCGAGAGTAGTTACTAAAAAAAAAATAGACAATTATACCAATCCTCCCTTATCCTCCCTTATTTGAATTCCAGATAATGATCTATATATTTGGCAATCTGGATAGCTGGAGTTCAGATAAACGGAGTTTTTCTGTATTTTTAAACTGTGGAAAAATATTTGGAATAAGCTATATTTTAAGGTAAAAAATGCATAGGCCACTTTAAAGAAACGGCGGAAACATTATTCAATATAAACTTAAAAATAATTTATTCAAAAACATTCAAAATAGAACCCTTAATACCCTTCATTTTTTTCAATATTTTATTTTATTACTTTTCCTTTCCTAGATCATCTTCCTGTTTCCTTGCAAACTCATTACAAATTTACCGTGTCACGTGGATTAGTACTACCTTTATGAAATCAGTCTTTCATTTTGATTTTACTGTGACTGTTACTACAACAACAACAACAACAAGCCGTTTCCCCGTTGGGGTAGGCAGAACGCCATATCACTTTATCTTGGCATACAGACCTCGCTTCTTCTACATTCATACATCTTCTCATGCACGCACGCCGATTATTCCTACTTTTGACATGTCCATCTTCAAGTATTTGTTGGACTTGATCGTGCCATGTCTTTCTCGGTCTTCCTCGTTTTCTGCATCCATCAACATTCGCATCGCAGATCCTTTTAGCCGTTCTTTCGCTGTCCCACGTAATAACATTTTTACATTAAGTTGGTATGGGTAAAAAACAAAAATGAGATATAATACTTTTTAAAGAAAGGTAAGGAAAAAGTTTATCGATTTTGAAAAAAATATTTTACGGAATATGCAACAAAGAAAATACAAAATAAAAAATGTACGTACGAAAATAAAAATACTGAAGCTGATTAGGGTACTTTATTAATCCAGAACCGATCTGCTGAAGTGTTTTACTGATTTGAAAGTAATGTAACTACTGTTGATTAAATTACATTTTATACTCGTCTCATAAAACTTAACAAAATACGAAAAAGAAAAATTCGTAAAATGTCATTAAAAATACTAAAGCTGTTTCGCATCGATATTTCAAGTAAAAAAAATTGTCAGGTAAATATTTTTCGGGAAAAACTCTACCTTCATTTTCAAATTAAAAATAAAATATATACATATATTTTATTTTTATTTTCTTTTATTTAGGAAATATACAGTACAGTTACAAAGTTTAATATTTTACACAATTAGACTTAATTCTAATGGACCAGTGAAGTTTTCATATTATAAAGCAATTACATATAAGGTTAATTATGAAAGTATAAAAAAGAGAAGGAAAAAGAAAATCATAAGTGAAAGTTGTTTATATATTAAAATTTAAGTGAAAAAAAGATATTTTAAAGTTTGTAGTTTGGAGTGAGTATTTACAAATGGAAATAATATTAAAAATGAAGAAAATTTGTAAGAGTAATTAAAAATGAAGAATTGAAATAAAGAATGAAAAACATGCTCAGATGTAAAAGTAAAATAAAATAGTAATAACATTTAAAAAAAAAAAAAGGAAAAACATAAATATGCACATATTTATTTTAAGGGATTCAAAGAAATGATGAGAAGAGTCTTTAAGTGAAATATAAGACAGTAAATTAAAGTCAATCTAAAAAACATCTTCAAAATTAATGACACATTATAGTAAGAGCAGCAATATATTGATTTTATTTACATATATAATATAATATAATTAATGATGCACAGCTGGAATATTTTATCCGTTGCAGATGCAATGTATTTTGGAGTGGTATAATTTTGTTTCCTCGTCCTCAAACTTATTTACTGACACAATTATTCATCAAATATCACTCACAACTATTGTGTGCATTATTGAATTGATAAAACACCGTCAGTAAATAATACAAGATACGAATAAAAATTTCGCTTAACCCCTGAAGGCAGTGTCGAAATGCATAATACTATTTAATAATTGATAGTATTATTCCAATATGAAACTTAAATTCGGTTTAAAGATGAAAGAGGGCTCTTTTGTTGTCAAAAAAATAATGGTCTAATTATCTATTAGGGCTGGTTAGTTAGTACTTTAGTGGTCACGAATCGACGTATTGAGTTATTCATATGTCAAAAAAACTATACGTTCTGCAAACATTTTGTCAATATAACAGATTCTAGTCCAATTTTAGTTTCTAAAAAGTCGGGTGTTTTAGTATTGTATTTGTATTTTTTTTTTACACCACAACAGGCCAGGATGCCCAATTACAGTGGCGAATTAAATCACAGAACACCCAGGCTTCAGAAAAAAATATTTATTTTTTTGCTCTCACTGGGAATTGAACTCAGAACCTTCCGTGTGTGAGTCAAGCGTCTTGACCTCTACACCGCTATTGCGACACCTTAGGCTCCCTAGGTAGGTAGGTAGAGGGAGGTAAGTCGTGTATTCTAAATTTACTAAGCTCGTTAGGATAATTTTGTACAATGTTAAAAAGCTTCATAAATTTTGCCTTATCTGGAACGACTTGACCAGAACTCGACTACTCCCTTTCACCGGCAGTATAAGTCATAGAGCTTTAGCAATTGATTGTTGAGAGGGTTGGTTGGAGCCTCTACCCCAGTTATAGACTGAAAGAAGACACGAGGTTGCTGTTTGATGTTTCTTTATTACATGGCGAATAAATAATGAATTATGTCGTACGAGTGTTACGCCGACTAGGAGTTGAAGATACTGCACTTAAACTACATACTGGAACTGTGTGACTGCGTGGAGCTAGACTGAACGGACTGACTGGCGTTGCCACGCTCTGTGGTCTCTTTATAAGCCGCGTTTCTTTATAGTTCATTTCTTCATGGCAAGGACGATGTAAATGTACTGCAGAACGATGCTCCCGATTATATATGGAATACTATTAGAGTTGCATTATATGTTGTATTGGATTATATATAAAATGATGACATTGCTTTCTTCGGCCATCGCAGTATTTCAGGTGAAATGTTTTAGCACGTATGTGTCATTGATTATGAACTATGAACCCTACAGATCTATGTATAAAATACGTATAAAAAAAATATACATAACATAAAACTACCATCACACGTTTGTTAGAAGCCACTTGTCGAGAAGCTTGGCAAGCGTACGCAAGCAATATTCAATTCAATGCATTTATAAAAATAATACATACATTACAAACTAAAATTTAAAAAGTACATATTATAAAAAGACAAAAAAACACATAGACTTTTGTCAAAATAGTAGCAGAATCCTGCTCCGAAAAACCCCCTCGGGTACATAGAACAGATCAACGTCCATTTCATTTTCAACATCCAGTAAGAATCTCCAATCCGCGGCATGCATCAATTTCTTTGACTCCCTATGTGACCAATGTCATAAAAGAGCGAAAATTGACATTTCATAGTTCGACTTTATTAAACTGCTCGGTCAATTCAATCTAATTAAGGTTCTTTAAGTAATGCTTAAGGTCGCAATATTGTTCTAAATGGAAATAATTATGTTCGTATTTTATTTTATTATTATTTTATTATATTTTATTGAAATAAATGGCACTTAGTGCCTTTTTAAATATTAGTTACAAATACAATAAATATACAGACATGTAAGCATAATTATAAATAATACAGAGCATTTAAAACAATAATATTAATTAAAAAATTAAGAAAGTCTAAAAAAAAAACTAAAGGTATTTTAAAAAAATGAAATATTATGAATTATAGAATTAACGATAAAAAATGATCATTTGGTATTAGAAATACTTTGAACCAGTTAAAAAAAACTGAGAAAACAATTTTGAAAAACAGCAAATGATAAAAAAAAAAAATATGTTTTATCATTATATATATAGTCTATATTTATGTATAAAAATAAATAATGATGTAAAAAAAAATGTATTCCTTAGACGTTTAATCATTGGTGTGGCCATATAATATGTATTCGTCAAGTGTATAGGGCATTTATTTAGAAACCCTAGATTTCGACAATTCTAAATGTATATTATACTCAAAGTAATAATGCGTAACCTATATTCTATGAGATATTGTACAATACTTAGTAAAATATTTGACCACAATGTAAATGCTTGAAATATTAATAATACAAAAAAATTCTCTTTGCTTTTTGATTTATGGTAAGTTCTCAGTTCACATGTTTGTCTATGGTTAACGGTGATAGAGATTGGCGGTGTGCTTGTGTTGTTTTTCGGCGATAAAATAAAATGTAATACAAATAATTACGACAATGAACATTTTGTTGTGATTTAGAGCTGTTCATTTATTCAAAACGATTATGGAGCTGGATGAGGCATTTTTTTCGGAGTGTTCGGCCATTGAAACCGTCAGTGTAAGTACCGGTGTATTTTAGGTTATTTTGTCAAAACGTTTATATTCGTTTGTTTTGAATTAGTACAATTGACGAACTTAAAGTTTTATAGACGAATTCGATAATATTTATATTAAAAGGGTAAAGATCAATTTCGTTTCATTGTTTGAAACATAATTAAACATTTAAGTATTTCTGCAGAATCTTCGAAAGCAAATAAACATGAGGGACGTGAACATCATGCAGATGAAAAAGAAAATTATGGATTCACTGTGAGTCAAAAATTATTTTATGTAAGGTTTAATTTACTGATGTGGGTATCTTTATTCATAGGTAATTTTTATATTTACAGGCCAACAATACTAACCCAACAAAATAGTGAAAAGAATTGTGTAATGTTGGAGGCAGAATCAAATCGGCAGAAAGTGGAAATTATAAACCTTAAATCTAATCATAAGAAACTTTTGATTGAACATTGGACTTTAAATAAAGTGAGTTTTTTTAAAGGAAATTAAAAAGCCACCCTATTATTTTGGTTTTTTTTGCCTGAAGACAAGTGAAAATTACTGTCGCCTATGATCGAGATAATTTTTTTATTGATATTTCTGTCTTTTTCTATATTTTCAGGATTATCAAGATGCAAGTAAAAATTACAACTCTTTAAATGACCAATTCGCCATATTAAAACTGAAAGCAGATGGACAAGATTCCCTCATTACTCAATACAAGGTTAGAAAGTATTTTTTTTAAGGATACATACGATTTCAAATATATCCCAATCTTCCAGATGTCATTAAATAACAGCATTAATCTACACTTTTGACGATTTATTTTCAAAATTACATTTTGCTTCTGCCATTTTTATTCAAAATCCGGGGCCTTGTTATAAGTAACTGGTTATGCATTTATGCTTCGAAGTATTGTCCATCACTGGCCACTACTTTCTCCCATCTTCCGGGCAGCATACGAATCCTGCGTTGAAAAAACTGGTCATCTTTTAAAGCAATCCACGAATCGATCCAATTTTTTACTTCTTCATAAGACCTAAAGTGCTGGTCAGCCGGGCCGTGTGCCATTGATCGAAACAAGTGATAGTAAAAGGGAGCAACATCTGGAGAATACGGCGGGTGGGGTAAGACATCCCATTTCAACGTTTCCAAGTATATCTTGACCACTTTCGCAACATGGGATCGAGCATTGTCATGCTGCAAAATCACTTTATCATGTCTCTCGTTGTATTGCAGTATTCTGAATCATTCCCATGGTTTTGAGGTGTTTTGAAATTGCTTGTTGAGTCACTCCCGATGATCTCAATTCTTCTTGACTCTGACACGAGTCTTCATCAAGTAATGCCTCCAATTCTGCATCTTCGAAAATCTTCTCTCTTTCACTGCTACGGCGGTTTTCGAGTTAAAAATTACCATTCTTCAAGCGTTGACCACTCATGACTCATTATTTCACTAATAGCGGCCCCACCATAAGTATTTAAGAGCATTTAATGAGCCTCATCCGCAGATTTCTTCACATTGAAGTATGGAGTGAATTTGGTGCTTAAGCTGATATTTTAAATCGAGAATAACTTTATGATGTAGATACAAATCGACTAACGTTTCTATGAGGTTATATTGACAAATGCCCAAGTTTATTGTATGACATGTATGATCTATTTATTTCCACCCCTACTTACCGCTAACCCTAACCTAACCTAACCTAACCTAACCTAACCTAACCTAACCCCATCTACAGGAAAACGGCGGAAGCAAAGTTGTGCACCTAATAATGTACTAAAACAATGTTGTCCTGGCCACTGACTGCAATGTGAAAGTTAGTAATTTATTAGTAGCTTTAATTGACTTTTTCGGCTACATACCTAGTACCTTACTTTAAAATATTCAAATTATTGTAAGGATAATTCGAGTGTACTAAATCAGTTAATTTTAAGCAAGTCCTAATACTTCTCAATGTGCTCCTTGGAAGAATTTTTTTTTAATGTACCATTAATGGCATAGAACAAATGTTGCTTTTTTTATATTTTTAAATGGAATAACCCGCTAAGCCTCTATTTTGAGGCTTTTCAGCAGGTGGGATAGGGGGGATATGTAAGGAGGTAATGAAAAATACACCTCAACACCCAGACCAATTGATAAAAAAATCTTTCTTGGATTTTTTTCTTGCAACTGGCGGGAATCGAACCCGCATCACCAGTTTCACAGTTGGCTGTCTAACCAACTGCACCACGGTGCCTGTCTGCTTAGTCTGCTTAGTGTACTATTTTTTAACAAGATAAATTTTTTGTCTAGTTAAACAAAGGTGTGCATTTTTGTGATTGTATTAAATGATCATAATTGAATGATGAATCAATTTGTAAATTTCCAAGCTTTTTTGTAAACTCGCTTTACTTTAACCATTACTTTAGCCAAATAACTTTTCCCGAAGTCAAAAGCATTGACCAAAGAATACGACTTTGCATTTTTCTATTTTAACGCAGTAGATTTTATCATTTGAAAGACATTTGAAAGAGGGCATTCATACCCATGACTTACTGTTATATTGTGTTATCACTAATAATCCTCAACGTTGTTTCCCTGTCATCTCCAACTATCCTATCCAATCAAATCCTAAATCTGATAATGATGTAAGTCAGTCATAAGTTAACAGTTGTTCGATCGATAGTACTGCACTGCTACTTGGGCACTTTATATTGATAATTATTTTAAGACTCCTTATTGGATCAAGCGAATGATTGATTAATGCTATTTTGTTTATTTCAGAGTCACTGCAAAGAATTGGAAACGAAACTGGAGGGAAGTTTGCTAGATCTAAGTTTATTGAAAACAGAACATAAAGAAAATCTTTTAAAATTAAAAACAGAAAATCAGTCAATACAAAAATTATCTAGCCGCCTGGCTGCAGCTAAAGAGAAAAAAATGTATCATCTGTATAATTTTATTGTTTTACTTGGAGATAGATTTTTGAAAGATTTATCCGCAAGTGAAAAGAGGACATATAAAAACTTAAAAATGCAATCAAAATTACTCAACATTAAATCCACTCCACAGATAAAGGAAGACCCAATTTTTGATGATCTCGATGATGATGAATTACATGGTCCACTAAGTTGTGCCTCCTCTATTGACGCTGGTCTGGGTTCCTCCGTTTACACTTCAGATGATGAGAAATATCCTAGCACCGCAACAACTCCCACAAGAGATTCATGTACTAGCCCGCATGAGTCTTCTTTTGTTTTAAATTTACCAAATTCAAATCTTCAGTCATTATTTGAGAATGTTTCTGGTAAACCTAAAAGAAAACGTATTGATTGTGCAACTAGCCCCCGAAGGCTTATCACACGTTCGGTAGCGACTAGTCCGGCTAAATGTGATCAAAGTAAGAAGAAATTTGTATCAACTGCGACTAGTCCTGTAAGAGAGCTCCTAATAAATCCTCTCCCACAATTGGATTTAAAAGATGACATAGATGACTTGACAGTTAAAGATATTTTAAATAAATGTAACAGTTCTTTCAAAATTTTATCACCAATCCCATTTAATAAAAATATGGACTCACCCCACGAAAAACCAGCTAAAGTGGGTAAAAAAAGCAAAATAATTGATTCCAAAAGAATTTTTAAAAAGAATAAAGGCAGAGATAAACCTAAGAGTTTTTATAATCTGTTGGCATATTTTTCTTGCATGACAAGACAGCTTGTTAAAAAAGAATGTTCCCAAATATTGAGAAATTCTAAAGCGTCTTTGGTTACTGCTAATGATCAGTGTAATGTAGAAACTAATCAAGAACAAAAAAAAGAAAATGTGATTATTTTAAACAGTAGCAGTAATAATGAGTGTAATAAATTAATATTACCTAATCACAGAGGATTGTACTTAATTAATACTGCGCCTGGGGCTGTTTACCATATGTCTACTGGTTCAGAACCATCATCCGATCATAAAGTTAGTTTAACCGAAACATGTGAAACAACAAATGATTCTCATTCTATAAGTTCTGGATTTACTGATGTACTTGCCTCTCAAACTTCAACAGTAAAATTGCAGTCAAACTGTAAAAAAAAGGCATTTAAATCAAAATTAAATAAGTCTTCTCGAAAATACAAAAATCTTTTTGAATCTGAAGATGAAATCGAAAATGATGAGGTAAATTATAATGATTTTGAAAGTACAACAGAAAATGAAAATTATAATTACAATGGTGATAAAGATGTGGAATTAGATGTAGCTGCTAACATTTCAAGCTTCAACGTTTGTGATTCAAATAAGCATAAGAGAAAAAGAAAAGAACCAGATTTGTCAATTTCTCCGAGTCAAAGAAAAGATACTAGACGAGCAAGGATAGAGAATTCTGAGTCTAAAACAGACAGTGAAACTTCACACGTAACAATTAAAAGTAAAAGAATACTAGAACAGAATACTCCAAATATGTTACCACACACTCTAGTTAGAGATGTTGCTCCGTTGACTAGATCAAATAGTGATACTATTTGCAGTGTAAATCTTAAATGTTCCAAGGAAAGTAAAGTGATATCTAAACAAGCTGAAAATAAAAATTCAAAAAGAAGTACTCTTCTAGATGCACCTGAAATTAATGCGGCTTTTCGAAGAGTAACCCGACAAATGAAACCAAAAAGCACAAAGAATAATTTACTCAAATCAGAGCCTCTCTCAACCCACAATAAAGACGCAAATGGTCACATTATTTCTGATGAGATTAGCACTCCAGCGTCCAAGCGTTTGAAGAATAACCTGTGCCAAGATTCAATTTTATCCAAGTCAACTTCACAGATTCCCTTCAATAAAGTTTGTGATGTTAAAGTTGTGAATCAACTAAATATTGACAAAGCTATTAGTGTTGTTACAAATCTTAAATTATCTACATCAACTGTAGAAAGGTCTTTTATAAGGAAACCAGTTAAACCAAGAATTCAAAAACTACCTAATATTACAATAGAAAAGCCCAATGAAGTTATAGAGGAAATTAAAGAACAAATAGAATGTAACAATAGTGGAATTTGCAATACAAGCGGAAAGATTGAATGCAATGATGAAACTACAACAAGGAATAATAGTAAAGAAGGAATTGATAAATATGACATTTGGAAGAGAGTTTTAGAAAATCCTTCAAAACTCACTATGCTTGATAATGGTAAAAGATGTGATGACACTTTTGAATCCATTCTTATCAATGAAACAAAACTGTTGAAAAATAAAAGATGCGGAAAATGTATGTATATTGTATTACAATAATTTTTTTAGACTATCATCGGGTCTCTGACACAAATTAGTAACTACATTTTTTTTTTACATTTTTTTTACATGCATACAAAAAATAATATTCGGCTTGTTCCAGAAACTCAACGTTATGTAAAACAGTGTATTCAAATTTAAGTGTTCCCTCACTGTGATAATCTGTTCTAATACAAAATAAAATTTCTTCACTTAATGAATAAAACAAAGAAAAATGGTTCTTTTACGTTTTTCAAGTGAACTAAAAAACTGGGGAAAATGCTAAAGTGGGGAAATTTTAAATGTACGTAAAAAAGGCAATTACATAAAAATTTATTTAATGTTCTAGACTACATAATATAATGAAAATTGCCAGAAAAATTGCAGTCGTATAAACTGTCGTTATTGGGGATTATGAGTAGTAAAAATATTTTGTATTTTTTTCTAATAATATTTTAGTTTTTTTTTTATTTAGAAACAACATGTATATTTAAATACTTTTTCCTTTTTTTTTTTATTCAAAAACACAAAATAAAAATAGTATTAGGTGTATAAAATACACCCAATGACGAAATATGGGGAACTTTTATTTATTACTTTTAATATGGCATCACTTCATTCATTTTCAACTGTTATTTAAATCACGGCAAATTTGTTTCACACTTCTTTTTAAACCATCTTTTTGCATTATGTGTATAATTGTAATAATTCTACTATTTCTGCATTTTAAAACTTTCTGTATTGTAATTTTTTTACAAATATAAAGACTGCATTTCCTAAAAGCGTCGACTGTGTGCCTCAATGAAGTAAAGTGTCGATTAGTATTTTTGTTCAATAAATGTATAAGGATTTAATGAAAACTAGTCGAAACATCATCATAATAAGACACTAAAACAAAAAGGTCAATTACAATGCACCCACTATGAATTTTGTTTGAAACAATAGTTTACCTTTTATTATTTGTTTACCTGCTTAATCCTTCAGTTTGGGTGCTTTCGGCGTGGTATTGCTTTTATTTTGACCTAACTTTGCCCTTTTTTGACAAATCGAACGAATTTCTTGTATAATATTCATAATGAACAACCAGCTTGTTTACTTATGCTATATAATATATGTTTGTGATTTCAGTTGTTAAACCGATTGCAGTGTGCGTAAAAGTGGAAAAGTATTTATCCTGTAATTTTACATTGGAAAGCCTTGACAGTTTTATTGAGAGTATTAATGCGGAGAAAGAAGTAGATATTGCCTGTGCCATAATTGAATTCTTATCTAATGTAAATAGAAATGGAGAATTTATTGAAAAAAGTTGGTCATCACCCCCCATGACAGAACATCAACGCCACCTTTTCATATTGATGAAAAGATTGCAGTCATCTCCCCCTGCGCATTATAAAGAAAATTTGTTTGAACTCGTAATGAGGGGTATAGAATTTAAATTGTTCAATTTAAAAGAAGTTCCGGATTTGAGTATATCAAAATATTTGACTCAATTTTATACAATTCTTTGTATGTTCAGAAAGCAAAAAGATAGAATAAAGCTGTTCTGTATGGATGCTTTGTACTGCTTATCCTATAAGGCTGGAGCTCTAGTATATAGTGTACTGAACACGTGGCCTCGTCTCCTTCCACACTTCAAATCGCCTGCCGGTAAGTTATTATATATTCTTTTGAGCATTCACAAAATCAGTATTTTAAGATAATTTTTCATTTTTGTTTTAAAAAAAGTTCTGATCAAAGTGGTGTTGCGAAACCACAACTGGGCATTTAAAATAAAAAAATCTTGACTAATGAAAGATTTTGGTTGAATCGGTCATTAGTTTAGGTACGATGAACAAGGTACAAATAAAAGTTTGTTAATGTTAACATTAGGTGTAGATTCCTGTAAGGTTGACATAAAATATTTCAACAAAAGGGTATTTTTTTCACTACAATCTGTATTTCAAAATGTCCAAGGCCAATTTCTGCCTTCATTTAACAGACGATTAATAGAATTGATGTTCTAATGCAATACCGTATGCACCAATAAATGCAGACATGGCTAATTCAAAGAAATGATTTTAAATTATTTATTTATTTACACACATATGTACATATTTATAAATGTGTTTTTTCAAGTCAGTGGGGTATTTACATGGAGTACATACCTTTAAGTACTTTTTTGTATTTTTGTTACTACAGCATTGTCGCTTATTCGTAATCATTGTTCTAATTTTAGCTAAAGATCCACTGATGATTGTTATTGTGCATTACTTGCTAAGCAATTTCAGTACTAAGTATCAATACAACTCTGAAAACCTTCAGAAACTTCTTCTAAAACAGTATGGATATAAAACAGGAACCATTACAGATGACGAACTTCTTAAATTGCTTTTGGAACTAATTCAAGGTATTTCATTTATTTCTCCACTACCAATAATTATGTACCTAATAAATACAACAAGGGCACTAAACAGCAGGGGCTAATTGTCCACATAAGCGATTATGCGCAGATTATTATTGAATTTTACTATTGATAATAAAGTTTTATTGTAATTTTATTTATGGTATCTTCATTCTTCTTCCTGGCACTGTCCCAACTCATTTTCTGGATAGGCTGTTGGGGTCGACTCTTCTTGTTCTTAGGCCGTATAATTATGCTTCAGTTCTCGGTGTCTTTATGGGAATATAATATCTATTAAATCGGCAACCTCCGTGGCGTAGTCGTCAAGACACTTGAGTCACGCACGGAAGGTTCCGGGTTCGATTCCCGGTGAGAACACAAAAATCAAAATATGATTTTTCTCAGGCCTGAGTGTTTTAAACTGTAATGCACTACTATAATTGGGCTTGCTGGCGTGTTGTGCTACTTTTTTTAAAAATTGTTTTATTTGTCAACGTCATATTTTTAAAAAATAAATGTCATGCAGCATTTTTAAAAAAGTTTTTTATAAATGTTGAATTAAAATAGTGGAGAATATACCTACATATAATCATGAAGTTAATAATTTATTGTGTGAGTTAAATTAATAGATTATTTATTAATAATTACTATTTATATTAAAAATAAGTATTCCAACTTCTGTTATCAACGGCTGAAATGGAGAGTATTACATGTTGCAGTATGTTGTATTACACATAACCACGGAAAAATAGACATTTATGTATGTAGGTATAAAATAAATTTTTTTCTAGCTTACCTATAAAAAAAGTCACTGCTCGTCACTGCTAAACAGTCCTATGCACTGCATGTATCGGCTTTAAAAAAAAAAGAAAAAGATACCTGCTGCATTTAAATCCTAAAATAATTGTGAAAAAAAGCATATTTTCAAATATTCAGTATTGAAATCAAAAATATACACACACATATATTGTGTATGCATTTTGTTTCAGATAAATCTAACTTGTTTAGCGAAAATTTGACTGCAGCTTTTTTACTCATGGGTAAAAGATGTGGAGTGGAGTGGTCTCACAAGAATATAATACTAAAATCTTTAATACCAATAATTGGAGATGCCAAGAATACTCCCACTGCCAGGGCCATGGCATCATATCTGATTGGCCCATTAGTGTTGCCGTTTCCAAAAGAAATGCTCATGCAATGTGAAGTTCTCGTGAAAACGCTTACCAACATACTTGAAACAGGAGGTAAGAATATTGTTTGTATATATGCTTTAATTATTATTTTTATCTTGAATTTTGACCACTATATGAGGTACTAGGGATTCATTTTACTAATGGATGATTAATTATTATGAAATATAAGTATTTGTTATGTAACTTAACCCTTTTAATCCTACAGGGCCGAACATTAGCCCCAACATGGTCTCATTAATATTTATGTTGAATATATTTTTTGTGCTGTATGCTCATTTGGCTATTAAAATATGATAAGAACACTGTAGAATCATAATAACAGCAATTTTTTTTTTCCAGATGACCCACTTGTCGAAAATGCTATAGTATCGAGCTTGACTCATTTGGTGAAATATAACTTTAATAAAATCGTCTTCGTACTACTTCACTGGAAGCCCTCATCTCCGATTTCACATCAAACCGAGGCTCGTCTGAAAACATTGATATCAAAGAGGCCTGTCAAGTTTTGGCTAAACTTTCTTGGAAGATGGCATCCCAAGCCCACTCCAGTAGAAGATAACATATTTGAATGAGAATTTAGAAAGTATTTCAGATTTATGTATATTTTTTTTAACAATTGTTGGTGAAATTCAATTGTAATTCGGCAATAACTAATATTTTAACAAAGTATATGTGTATAAAGATTTAAAAATTATGTTAATCGTCATTATCATCACACCTCTATCCTTACCTGATCATGCACAGGGCACTGAATTGGTGCACTAAATATAAGTTACTACCTAAAACAATTTGTCATTTTAGTCCCAAATTTAATAAACCAATTTTTAAAATTTTAATATATTTGGTACAGTTTTTTAATAGTGTGTAAGTATGTATGTATATATAAAATTAATGTTACAATTTACGTTTCCATATAATTTTTAATTAAAATTGTATGTGTACCATTTCAGCCACAAATACATTTTATGAATAAATTTTTGCACACTGTATTATTTGGTAGGATTTTCTTAATCTGTAGGTATGCACAATAAATATGCTTTACGCGCACGCCTTTTACTGGCACCTAAAATTGACAGGTGATGCATTGGTGCATCGATAACAAAAGAAAATATAAGCGGAGACCATACAATATACGATCTTCCAGCAGATCTATTTTTTTATTGTTTCCATGCATTTTTTTTTGTTATTAGGCAGTGTTATGCAAATGCAGATTCTAAATCAGTGTTTTTCAACCTTTTTGGATACACGACCTCTGCCACGCGCTTAGGGAAATCACAGTCATGAGCACAGACGAGCAATCCAAAAGTTAAATCAAATTTGTTCTAGGAGGCGGTAAGCTCTAGATCTCTAAATATCTGGCACTGCCCCTCCCCCTCTCAGGATGCCAGTTTTTCATCGCATTTCGAAAGGCATTTTGAGTAAAAATCTGTTTTACAAAACTTATTATTTCCCAACTCCAAATCTGACCCATAAAACAGTCCTAAGCTTTTCATTCACGATTCTTTTTATTACAGTTTTAACAATGGTGTACTTTATAATAACTTACGACTAAAACAGTATTCAGAACTTTGTATTTACATACATATATATATATATTTTAAATAAGGTTAAAGCCATTCATTTTGATTCTCTCAATGAAAACTATAAACTGTTCTAGTCTTTCTCTTGTGTAGTATTTATATTTTAGGCTTTAAGATACTAATATGCTAATACTTTTAAGCTTTTTTACATGCATCAAATTAAAAGTATATAAGCTAAGTGACATTATTTATGTACATATGGAATTTAAAATAAATTACCCTTCTATTGTGATTGTATTGTTTTAATTCATTATTATTGAGTTAAATTATCATGTAATTGATCACTATGATATTAAATTATATATTATTATTGAATCTAAAAGATATTTAATCTATTTTTATGACTTCATATTGTATATAATGTTACCTGTAACTTTGCCTATCTTGTAAAAATCAATCTAATGATGTACATAATATTATTTGGTCATAAATGATTAGTTAAAAATAAAACACTATCTGTTAATTATTCATCGGTAACTCAAAATCAACCCGATTTATAAAATAAACAAATGTAAAAATAATATGCCAAAATACATAGCTAGTTTTTTATGTCATCCACATTGACATAATTTATAAATATGTACAACATATGTTTTCAACAGCAAAGAAAAGAAAGCTATTAGTGCTTAAAATTTAACTCTCACTGCAAAAGTGACGTAAACTTAAGAAATCTGTTTTGGAAAAAAACTTTTTTTTTATCCTTTTTAAAGAAACTAAGAATTGGTCCAAGAATATGCGTAAGAGACTTTGTTTACCTTGTATATTAATATTTAAATCCATTTACACTTTTCAACATTGGGTTTTTTAGAAGCAAATATTTACAACATTCAAATTTATATCTCCCCCATTTATGTCAACTATAATAAAATGAACTCTTTAAAGTACATTTAAGACTTTTTTTCAATCCTCCCATACGAATTACCATTAAGAAGTCAGCAGTTGTTTCTATATATTTTTGCAAACACTAATGCTGATTTTTTATCATAGGTTTGAACCTTAAGAGTAATAATACGCCACCGGTTAATAGCCGCCAATACACACAAAAACCATTCTATGATTATCAACTATGAAGTTAGCTACAGTTTACAGTAATACAACAGGCCATATGTACTCCGGTTGAGAATTGCAAGCGCAAACCAAAACCGTCTGTTATAAATACTTTTCTGTTGTTTAACTAAAAACCAAACCAAAATTTTTGGAATGCTTTTGTTCTATGCAATAGAGCTAAAAGGCTTCTCTTTAAGCTGGTGAGTGAATTATTACTCTAAGATTTAAACTCTTATACATAATAATAATATTTTTTGCAGATAATCCTGTTAGACAAATGTTGCCCGCAAATGCAATTACCAAAGCACTTCAGTGAGTCAGATATTAGATGTGTGAGAATTCTCTAATAAATATTTTAACCAGAGGTCTGGTTATTACGAGCCAGTCGCTCCTGCAGCATTTATTTTACTGCCTTTTAGGTCTCGATGTGAGTCTCATTCGGTTTAGAAATAAGAAATATTATTTATTGGCTGAGTCATAGAAAATGAAATATTTATAAAGAAAAAACAAGTCTAAAAAATATTTTATTAGATTTACAATGTTAAATCTGAAATAAAATAAAGATGTTAAATTTAGTCAGTTCTCAAAATAAAATGATATAATGATAAACATAGATATAAAATATTTTTTAAAATAAAAGTATACAATGTATCTCTCCTTAGAAAAAGAGCCCGAACCAAACCTAATGTATAAACCAAGAACTCATATATACCAGGGTCGTTAACTTTATCTCAAAAAAAGGTTGTGTCAGTTGTATAAAAGATGATGATTTTCATAATTACTATTTATATTAATCATTTACATGGGGCTAATTACTGAGAAGGAATGACACATTGTATCGGGAACACAATTGCATCTAGTAGTTAGTTTTGTATTTTTTAAGTTCTACCATGATTACATGTATATTTACTAATTGAGTTCTTGCATTGGGTGTTAAAAGTTTATGGAAACGGTGATAGTATTGTACCAAAGAAGTCAAAGCTAATTGAAGTAAACCAGATCCAGTGACGAGATTTGGAAATGATAATAGTACTTCACGATTGATGACTTCTAATCTTTTTTTCCATTCAGCAGAAAAAGACGTTACGAGAGCGAGGCTCTTCCTTTCTTGTGCCTTAAGTTGTTCCACTTGCCCCCGTTCTATTAGTTGTTCGCCTTCTTTAACAAATTGCATCATGCCACCAAAGTGCGGACTTAGAATTTCTTCGACATATTCATTACTTCTGGCTTGCAACTGTTCTCTAAAACTCTCTGCCTCCTTCGAATTGTCTCTAGTTCTCTCCATGAGGACTCCTAATACCATGTCATAATTGTTTATTAGAAATATAAGTTGATGTGCTCTTTGTGGAAATATTGCGGCCATTCGTAAAATAAAGCAATGAACTTCATCTTGTAGTGCTAACAATAATGAACTCAAGATTTCTGAAGGGAACTGTTCGCTTAAACCCACTAAGGCTGCTGAAAATTCCGCATAACGTCTGGTGATCTGTAGTCAAATAAAATAACAATTAATTTAATCTATACTGTTAAAAAATGAATAAAAAAATACACCTTGAATAATACTTACATAATGTGGTCCCATTTCTTTATTAACAAATTTTGTAGGATCACAATCCCGAACACTTTGTATATTTAATTTAAAAACAAATTCTAATCTAGGCCAAATGACTGATTGTAGGGAATCCCAGTATCTGAAATAAAAGATTTACTTAAATTCATTTAAGGTTGATTTCAATTATACAAGAGGTTTTATAATAAAAACGAAAATTCTTTTCTAAGTTTTATTAAATATTGTGAAACAGTGATAATTGCATAAAAATCGAGAAGTCTTGTGAATAGTCAATTTATTAAATTGTATTTATACCTATCTAAGGCTGGTACAGCTCTTTTATGACACATCAATTGGTAACGTAAAATTAACTGGATGCATAAAAAAAGTGATATACTATCATAACATTCAATCACATAAGAATCCATAGTTTTCTGTAAAAAAATATTTATTGTATTTTATTTTATATATAAAAAAATAGATAACTTCATTTATTTTATGATTACTTACGACCATTAACGATAATGTTCTTCCGAGAATTCTATCAAAAAGTTCCTGGGCTTGTGAACCCTTGACATGAAATAATTCTGTTAGGAACAGGTATTCCCGGCATCCATTATCTACTAATGCATATTGCAGGCTTCTAAATAAAGACTCGTACGCATACTAAAAACATGAGTAAAATGATTATTTTCTACCATTACGTACAACTATGTGTATATAAATGAACAGAATTATGAATTTACTAAAAGTACCTTGTTTTTGAGTTGTGCATGGGGAACAATAATTGGTGCTTCTAACTGCTGAGCTAAAACATCTCCTCGATTTCCTATTGTAAACACAGTACTTTTATTTTTTAAAGTCGTTTTATGAAAAAATCCTTTTGCTGCTGTATCTTCGACCCCCATGAGGTCATCTTTAGTTGCCGCTTCTTCAAATTGCAGCTTATTCAACCTCGACGTATAAGTTTTAAAGTATGATAAGTAAACTTTACTCATGGTATCTATATACTCGTTACAAATCTCTTGGGCTACATTTCGTTCGTTCGCTAAGATAAACTCGAAGAAAAATTTGTATTTTAGCATTGCATTTTGGGGTACTTGGTAATTTGTCATCGGCTTACGAAATTTGTAAATCTGTTCTAGAAGGTAAGTACGTATTTTAGCCATCGCTTTTATTTTGAGCTTTTCCAAAATATCCTTTACGTCATTAGCAGATCTCGTCTCCTTAAAACTCTGCTCCTTCACAAAATTAATTTTTTGATTGAGACTTAACAATTGAACCATGAATTCTTTATCGGTTACAGGAATATCCATAATCCCACTGTAAAAAGTACATAGTCACAAAAACTTGCATATTTAGTACAAATTTATAATAATGGGCCATTTAGAGAAAATATTTATTTAAAAAAAAAATTATTAGACTAAACATTATGATTATTTTTAATTTGATCCTCAAGTACAATTGTTACAGTTTAATTCAGGATTTCAACTTATTTGAAAATACATACTTAAATAATTTAAGAGAAGTACTTACATTATTAACGCTTCTGAAACCGCCATATCCTCGATAAAAGATGAAAGTGGTCCCTTTAATGCTTGTCGATTAGCAAGCTGAACAGACATATTTACTGACTTTTTCTGTAGTGTCATTATTTCGGAACTAATACTTCCCAGGTCATTCTAAAAAAAGAAAATAACTGTGATGTATATTACACACTAACCATGAATAATTAAAATCATGTATAAGCCATTAAAATATAATTACCTGGAATGACAAAAGCATTGTTTCCATTCTCTCGAGAATGTTATCGCAACTTTCAATTTGCGTATGCAAAGAGGCAATATTCTCGCTTTCTTTTAAGTAATCTTGTATGGATTTCTGTTCAGCTACCTTTAATTCTGAATCAATCTGGTAGGCATATTCCCTTAGATCAGTTCCAGTTCTCAATACTTCCTGGACTTCATCGTCTTCGAGATTTTTATGAAGGTCGTCTTCAAGAACATCACTACTTTCAAACATTTTTTTTGGTTTTTTATAATGTATTTTGTAAACAGAAATATAATATTGTAAATTATCAATGCATTGCCACTGTTGCCAGTACTGGCCAGTATGTCAGTTTCCTAGCTGTCACATTATCATCACCATCATCGCTGAGTCGCTGTCATTCTGAATTCT
Source organism: Micrasema longulum (assembly GCF_059751315.1). Taxonomy (NCBI): domain Eukaryota; kingdom Metazoa; phylum Arthropoda; class Insecta; order Trichoptera; family Brachycentridae; genus Micrasema; species Micrasema longulum. Next base: position 1,343,045 of record NW_028277353.1, read on the forward strand.
GACATTCTTTGCATTCGTTTTATACCATAGTGAATATAGTCATAAACAATAATAGCTTCGCTTTTTGTTAGTGAAGCAGAATTTTTCATTGGTCTAAAAATAGAGATAACTAAAATTTAGGCCAATAAGCATTCAGTGTTAGTAAGTTTTCCGAACCTCCGCAAAGTAAACCGAACGCTTTCCGTTTCCTGCGGTTTCTTTTCGTTTGTTGCCCGTACGACAATGGTTGGTGTTAATTCTATTTTCCGAAATATTTTATAAAATCTCCGCCATCGGCATTTAAAAATTAACGAAATGAGCGGTCATTCACCAATAATGATTTTAAAATTAACTTTTAAGGAGTATTTTGGCCAGATATCAGAAAGTATTTTGTTAAACGTCAAAAATTGCTCATGCCGTTTGTTATTCCACTCTTGTTATCGCATTTGAGTTTATTTTGATTTCTTTATACGTGTATTTCTTTTTTACTTGACGTGATTCGTTTTCAAGGTTCTTAAAGTGTTATTTGTTCTATAATGTCTGCAGATACGTGTGATTTCGCTGTGAAAACACGATCTAACCTCAAATGTTTTCTTACAGTCGCTTGTCATTCCGGAGAAGTTTCAACACATTCTTCGTGTGCTCAGCACGAACATCGATGGCAAGATCAAAGTGATGTTTGCCATGACTGCCATCAAGGGTATCGGTCGTCGGTATGCTAATGTGGTGCTGAAAAAAGCCGATGTAGATCTCGATAAGAGGGCCGGTGAATGTACCGAAGAAGAGGTTAGTAGCAGAATGACAGCATAAAGTAGTGATTACTAATTAACGGTATTTATCTCATCGGTAGTTATATTTATTTATTCTACGTCATTTCAGGTGGAGAAGATCATCACTGTTATGTCAAATCCTCGTATCTACAAGATTCCTGATTGGTTCTTGAACAGGCAAAAGGATATCGTGGACGGAAAATATACCCAGGTATATATATATATATTATAATCACGATAATATCGTGGGGTAATTGCTACAATTAGCTTCAAATTCAGCATTCTTGAGTTCACCATTAAAATATATATTCGTGTCCTCCGCGAATGCTACAAATGTACAAGTTGTACATTAGAATCATCATTGTATTATTGAATGCATCATGACTTTTCTATTTGTTGGCATTCATGGAGGAAGATACAGAGATGTGTTTTAGTGGTCGACCCGAAAATCCTGATTTTGAAGTTACCCTGTGAAATTGTAATTATTTTGTAAGTTTCTTGTTCAGTAGCACCAATTAGATATGATTTAATATGTTATATCAACCACAATAAAGATAAAGCTCTCCACACTAAGCACCATCTCCTAAAATCAACATATTTTGTTTAGGCAGCCTTCGCGTGTAGTAGCAGAGACACAACTCGCTAACTTCCAAGTTCAATTCCCGATGAGATCGCATAAATTAAATGTGATTTCTCTCGAGTTCTCACAACTGGCCTTGATAAAATGATCTGCCACATGGCAATCAAATAAAAACTTTATTATAAGTAAGAAATATTTTTCCTTTTTGATATTGGTCATTGAAAGTCTAAATATAAAAAGTATTGTTATAGCACACAACGAGCATAATTCATTCCAGAATCCTACTCTTAATGCGAAACACTCGTTAAGCTAAATGATTTTTTCCGTATAAATTAATGTAAAATATAATGATGCGTACATGTCTAAACTAATACTCAAAATGTTTATACTATAGGACATTTAAAGAAGTTGCTTATAAATTGTTAAAGAGTAAATCATTATCATTCTTTCTTCTTTCGGAACGAACCAATCTGGAATGCGATTTCCATTTACAGAAAATAAAAATGTAAATGAGAACACAATTTAATGAATTTCAGGCAAATCGCCTAATTCTATTTTTAATACATTTCTAAAAGACATGAAATTTTTTTGGTGCTCCAAAATTTTGTGAAAATGTGACAGCATTATCAGTGAATAAATTTGTACCGCACATAACCACTGCCTTATTAGGGTGATACTCCTCAATGTACAATGCGACAGTTTCTCGTGTACGATGCACAGACTGATCTAGCACTGGTGCGTGACCTGAAGAGGGGACTTTCCCTTTCCACGTCACACCAAATGTTGCTTATCAAGAGATCCATTGTTTGTACAATTTGTTTTGTTTTTGAGCTTCCGCTGTACTTTTATTTATTTTGCATTGTCTTTGTTTATATTGTGGTATGATATAACATGTATTTCCATTATGTTAAAATTTAGGAAACTATTTCATTCTTAAAATTTATTTTGTTTATATTTGTATATCATTACGTATGCAAGTCGAAATAATAATTTATGCAGCTTTAGTAAGCTTTATGCATTAACATTAAATATAATGTGTATTATTTGAAAGAGAGACTGGAATTAGGAAACTAATACTAGTATAATTACAACAGAATAATTATCATATTTCATTCTTGATTGTAATAGCTTTACATCCATTGACTAATGAAATATGTGCGGTATGTGGCCTGTTGGATCTATCCTTATCCAATAGACTGGTTAGCCTGCACTAAATTAAAGAGAATTGGTTTATAGATGTTGCGCAATGCTCCTAATCCGCTGCGAAGTGGTATCTTGTAGTTCCTTCTTCTCGAAGAGCAGACTTGTCTGGCCACGGAGCAAAGGAGCCAGTGTGTGATACGAAACTAAATCCCTACAAACAACTAACACTTATAGATTGATTTTTTCTACTGATGTTTCTTGGTGGAACTGCATTTTAATTACAATAATAAAAATATGCTTTAAGTTTCATCAATTTTTATTACTTTCCCTTAAAAGTGGAATGAAACTATACATATTTTTACTATTTTTTTACTAACGCTTATTTACTACTAACAACTAAGATTCAATAATTTATGTACCTTTAACATTTTGATTTAAGTTATTTATTGACAATTCTTAATGGAATTCCATTGTAATGATGTAATAACTTATATTTATATATATGTTACTAATTAAAACTACTTAGTGCACTTCCACTTGTATATTCAACCAATTAGCGCTTTCATCCTCTAATTTCATAATCAAGTTAGCCAAGTTGACCAAACTAAATATAAGATATTACTTATTTATTACCTTTAATGTGTTAAAGAGGATTATGAGAAGAAAATAAATTTTATTGAAACCATATTTTTTTTTATTTTATAATAATTGAAGACATGAGTTGTGCGACAAAAACAAAAAGTAGAGATATCTGGTTAAAGTTTTGAACACCAGTACAATTGTTGATAATGTATCACCTTCGTTCGCTCTTGAAATGATTTTTCTGCTACTTTTTTTTTTATGGTGTAGTTGGTTTTATATGAAAGGGCTGTACAAGTACTTTGTTGAAAATTTGCAACACAATGCCTTCATCCTCTCATGTCTTCAATTATTCCTAATTAATAGCTTAGTCCAATAATATTATATACTATCTTAGAGTTTTTTAACCTCTATGACATCTTCATTCTCTTCCTGGAAAACATTTTTAGTTTGAACAGATACAAATGTTAAACTTCAATTATTAACATTTTGTTATTTAATTTAGCTGTTGTTCAAATTTCCATATGTACATATCAGCCTTTTTTTTCTCATGGCATTTATACAATTCATATACTGTATGCATATTGGCCATGTGAGTGTAGCTAGTTATTTGACAAAATGTATAAAATAAACCAAAAAAATCACAAATTGCCAAAATATATATTTTAAAAAAAAACTCATGTGAATGACTTTTATAGCTTACATCGGCCGCATTAGACTCCAAAATGCGTGAAGATCTGGAAAGGTTGAAGAAAATCCGGGCTCACAGAGGTATCCGTCACTACTGGGGACTCCGAGTCAGGGGACAGCACACTAAGACTACCGGCAGGAGAGGAAGAACTGTCGGTGTCTCCAAGAAGAAGTAAACTGCATTATTTGTACAATAAATTAAGGAAAATACAAAAAAAAACAACCATATATTTTTTTCATTTACTAATTTTTCCCGCCAACATCAAAACAGAAAAGATGAAAAGTCAGTGGTTCTGAATCTTGCGATGACAATCTCGGCACATTATAAGGGTGAATGAAAATTAAATTATTTTCTTAAATCTCAAATTTAAAATATGTAACTTGAATGGAAGGATGCATTTATCAAAGGTACAATATAATTATGTACAATCCATTCAAATCTTGAATGAACTTAGCTTATTTCTTTCTTTCAAATAAAATATTCTAGTATGCCCACTAACGAAATTTTTATGCTTGGCTTCTACTGATGGGCACTAACGCATTAACATATTAAAAATTCAAACGCCATGTACTTGTAGATGATTTAGAACATATTTTTATAAATGAAATAAAAACAGGAAAACAATCCAACAATTTATTGTCAGGTTTCATAAATGGGTACATTTTTACAACTAGGTGTTTTGCTCATATTTTCTAAAATGTATCTAACAGCAATACATATTGCACACTACTTCGCTGCAGTGCGATTCTAATTGTTACTGTATATCTATTGAATATTAAAATCTGAAGTTCGTGTTGCAATATTTAAAACAAATATAATGGAACATTGAAATTTTCACTGAGGAGAAAATCACACATTATTTTTTATTATTAGTTTTATATTGATATAAATAACAGATCACAATGCTTGTGATTTTCTTTTAAATTGGCTGCATGTGATCATAATATTCTTCTTAGTTTTTTTTTGCTTTTTCATCTCCCAACTGGGGTGTTATAGCCAGTAGAATCCTTCTATTCATAAATATATTTTTGGTAATATTTTTATTATATGTATAAGCAGGATTGGTATTTACTAATAATTGACCTTAAAGTCTTCATTATAATAATATAATGTATAGTAATTGCCAATTAGTAAGAAAAAATCAAATATTCTGTAATAAATACAAAATATTTAAATAATAAATTGAATGGGTAAGTATTTCTTACAGCTCAATCTGTCATCTGTTAATAATCTGTGGGTTATATACTATTATTGCTCTTTTATAGAAATATGTCTTAATACATAAATATAACATACTATACGGTCTACAAGCTCTGAGCAAATTAATAATTTTTAAATAAAGTATTTTACCAATTGGACAAACTGAAACAAATCCTTATTTTTTTTAAATTAAAAAACTTTTTGTTCATAAATTGTTTCTGACCAGTTAAACTTAAATGAGGAAGTTCAGTGCTATGGTATTCCATATTGGTGATATTTCATGCCGTAAAAATGAGAGCATTTAATTATACGGCGAAGTTCCTCAAAAATGTATGAAAAAATTAACTACTTTGAACTTCGTCACAAGTTCTTGCTAATCAACTACAGCGTTGGATAGATTTTCGGGAAGGCCAACACACCAGTCGGGACAACTCACCAACGCTTGTGACATCACGGGCGTAGTAATTACAAAACCTTAATTAATCATAGCGATGGTATGTAGAAATTAAAAAATATTTTTTTGGCTTAATTTGATAGTTAAAAACCACTGAACTTCCTCATTCCATAGGCTTATTAAATAAAATTAAAATAAATAGGGAATGATACAGAGACACTTAGGCTCCTCAAGTGCTTATTTTAATGGATGCATATTTTATATTAAGTGTATGTAAGCAATTAAATTATTTTGAACTCTAGAGGCTATGTCATAATTATTATGAAACTTCTCAGTCACTAGAGGTAAAAATTGAAAGAAAAATGAGAATGATGGCATTCAAATAAGTGTATCATAAAGAGTTAAATCACAAAGCCAGAATAATGTATATTTTTTAGCATGTGAGAGTTTTTGAATAATTTAACTCAAAATCAGATTCTTTTGAGCTATGACTTTTTTATTGTTTGAGTTATGGGATTGTAACATCCCTGATAAGTTAAATGATATATAAGCACTTGGGTAAGGCATTATAAGCCTCAAAACAATTCCAGGAATCTCATGAAGATTAAAATTTACCTCCACATTTTTAGTGACAAAAAAATATATAAAATTCACTAATTAATGTGGATGAAATTTTATACATACATATATAACTTTGTAATCATAGTTATAGAGTTATTCAATGAGATCTATAATTGGAATATTTAATATAATATTATATGTAGATAATAAAATTTGCAATAATGAAAAATAAAATTAATACAATATCTTGTTTTGTTCAGTAGAATAAAGGATTGGTAAAGTACACATCAGGACAAACAGTGCATTTAAAAACGATAATAAAACAAGGTATGTACATAAAGTTCATAATAAAAACAAAAGCAAAATATTTGTTGTTCAAATAAAACCATTTGTAATTTCTTGCAACATTTTTTAAAAGATTATGGTAAAGTAAAGAATATATTAGGTAAAATGATATATTGTGCTAACGATATTTATTTATTGCTCTCTGCAGTATTATTACCATTAGGCAGAAATAAAATCAACTATTACTTACAATATCATAAGCACATTTTAAGCGTAACATAATACATAGACATGAATATTGATTATAATATTGTCATCATTTAATTATTTACTTATTTTAACAAAATTTTCAATATTTTAATAAATTGACAATACATATTGAATGAAGCAAAAAACTTTCATAACATTAAAATTTAGTCATTATAGTGCTCTCCGTAGTTTCTAAATAAGCTTCCTATTGACAATATTATGGTATACTAAATCTTTATAAACAATTACTGGATTTAACCCTTTAGGGTATTTATCAAGATTGACAGATTTTCATTAATTTTATTATTCCTTTTTTGCACCAAATGGTGCACAGGGCACTGCATTGGTACACCGACCGCAGCGTATCTTGATCATTTTTACAACATGAAGGTAAGATGAAGTCTTACGCTCCAGGTGCCAGTCCAGGGACTTGTTTTAGTAAAATATTCTAGTATTTATACACCTTTTTAAATAAATATTTTACATCGAACCTGAGACCTGCATGGTAGGCAAACGCGCTAACCGTTTGACCATGAGGCAGACAAATTTTACTTGACAAAATTTAACAAATGGAAGAATTGAAGAAATACAGATCAATTAAACATGGGCAGAATAGTAAATGTAACACAGGTGTAGGTTGTCACTTGAACTATCCAATGATAGGTCATAAGCCATGTGTATGCCTAGACTACCATATTCCCCTCTCAGAGAGGTTCTCGATTTCTGTTGAATATGTCAAGCTTCCTATTCGTTAAATAATTAACCTACATAATTATATCAACACTAGAAGTACTGAACACAGAAAAAGTTTTAATGAATTTGTAAATATCATATCAACTCTGGTTTTCTAACTATGTAGTTCTTAGGCTTTAGACCTTATTTGTTTCCACACATTGTAAATAAAAATAGAAATGCAAATATACATTTTCAATACAAATGTTTAGACATTTCAGACAATATTAATTGATTCAGTTACAAACAAAACGAATATATCTAATAATTGAACAATATTTTAAGAGAAGAGACATCAGCATTCATAAGACTTTAGACAGATACAAAAACACAAAATTGTATGCGACTTGTTTATGACAAGGTCACGTCATTCTATTTCAGTAGGTACTACTGTCTAAAAGCGTAATCATAAGAGTAAAGCCATATGAACATGGGTGTCCTCACTTATTTTTTACTCTTTTCTGACAGACTATAGATTAGACATTAGTTAAATACACTTTAATCAGAATTTCGCAATAAAACTGCATTATAAGATCACAAGGACTAAAGTGCATAATTATTCATTGTTAAACTTATATTCATTTATGTAAGTATGTTATAGATTTAAAAACAAAACTCACATTTACAATTTAGTATTTTTTCAATTCAAAATTATTGTTCTAATCATAATATTAAATGGAAGATTCTCATTTTTGTAAATCCAGGAAGACTAATAAATAATTTTGTCAAATAAAACTATTTTAAAAGTTCAACTAAAATTTCACTAAGGTTTTTTTAATGTACAAAAATGATTCAAATTTATTTACAAAAAATAATGATTCATAAGATTTTTCAACAGAATTATATAATACATATTATTTGAGTAAAAATTCAACATATTAGAAAATTAACATTTCTTAAAAATTTAATGTAAAAGTGTTAAAAAGAAATGTAATTTATTGATTTACTTGATTCATTTGATTGAATAATGAATATAATTAAATACAGCTCTCTATGAAAAAATACTTCTGTGCTGTATAATAAACATGATTATGTTTTTTCAATATTCTGTGATAGTTTATTTTAAAATTAACGTAACACATTTGAAATAGAATAAAACCCTGGGAAATTTCTCAAGGTTAATTTAAAATATAAGAACACAAGAGAGATGTGAGATTCACTAGTGCTTCCATTGGAATTATTGTTGAAGTAATTCCAGGAATGATTTGGGAACTCTTCCCCTCTGTAAGCCCCTTTCTCCAACCATATATTCAGCATCAGGAATCATACATTCCCATACGGAAATTATCTGAAACATAATGCTTATTGAAATTACGCTAATAATAACCACTGCAACTGCATATTTCAAACATAAAAAAACAATCCATTGTTTTATACAGCAGTTGCCCAGTATTCTTCATGCTAACCTAACTAACCAATTGTGACTTTCTTCAGATGTCAAAATTAGGTAGGAAGATTTTCTTAAACATGGCTGGAATAGAGTGGAAATACGAGGTAACTGGAGAAAGATGGTTATAAATTCTTCAAGACCAAACCTTACTCTGGGATGTATGCAGTGCCGAGTAGATATTTTTTTGAGCATCGACTATTCCATACCTGAAGGTTGCATTTTATTATTTCTTCCAAGTCGGTACCTCAATGTTGAGGATCATGACCACCTTGAACACTTCTAATTAGTCTGTTCCACTCCAGTCTGTCCTCAGCCCGATGAATCGACACATAAAATTTTAGCCCCACAACCTCCTTTATTTGGTCAGTCCATCTATATGGGATTCTACCCCGGCTTCTCCTACCTTCAACTCAGCCAGACATTATTGCCTTTTCTAGATTGTCTGGCTCAGTCTAGCAATATGTCCAAAGAAAGACAGTATCTTCCTCAGACACACCACTGACAGACGAGTTGTAATATGAAGCTCTTTCAGTATCGATGCATTCATCCTTCTGGCTGTCCAAGGCACAAGCAGCAGCCTTCTCCAACAACACATCTTGAATGCGTCGATTCTCTTCCTCTCGTAGGCACGCATTGTCCACGTTACAGCCCCATATAGAAAAACCGAGAATACTAGGGCTTCCATTAACCGTTTTTTTGGGTTTATTGATATACCTTGATCCCGCCAAATCTTCTTCAAACGGTTCATTGCTTCTTTGGCCATTTGAAACCTGCGACCAATCTCAACTGCTGTTGTTGGAAATAAGCGAGCCAAGGTACACAAAGTCATCTATCAGTTCAAGGTCTTGCATCTGCCTAGTCCTTAGGAGTCTGCCAGCTCTTCTACAATCATAAGCTTTGTCTTATTTTTATTTATTTTCAGACCCAAAGTCTCACTCTCCAACTCTATCCGTCTGAAGGCTTCTGCTAGTTCGGATTCATTTTTGGCAATCAGTGTCGTGTCTTCTGCATATCTCAGATTTGATATTTGTTGACATCCCACTTTGACACCACTATTCCACCCATCCAGCGCTCTTCTCGTAATATATTCACCGTAGTAGAGTTTTGGCGACAAGATGCAACCTTGACGCACACCTCTGTCTGCTTTAAATGTAATTTTATTAAAATCCTTTAATTTATTTTTTTAAATACATGTTTTAAATGTTACTATGTAGACAACGTATATGTATTTTGTTTATTGTTAAATATTTTTGCACAAGAAGTGCAGGACTCATCAGTTTGCTCTCATGTATCAAATGAGCAAGACACGGAACACCAATGGTGTGCCCTGTGCACCGCTAAATGCAGACATGGAAATTATGAAGATAAATAACTTTTGCCCGTTTGTAACAATAGCAACATTGGAAAATTTCAAATAAAATATACATAACTTCTTGCAGATGTTGCACTGATTTATTAGGCTTAGGTTTTTTTTATTTAGGCTCCAATTTTTTTTATTCTTGCAAAAAAGTTCTCTTTCCAGTATGGAAAAAAAATTATACATTATGGCCGCAAATAGCTGTGCAAGGAAATGAGAACCAAGTTTTGATAGAAATGGGTTCGAACCATGGATCTTGAATATTTCAACGACACTACCACAATCCGTAATTATGGTGAGTAAAAATTCAACCTTTAGATTCCGTGTTGGTAAAAACAAGTTAGAAAAGATATCTTGACCAAATTTTAGTCTACTTTGTGTATTTTTATGAAGATGTTGACATATAACTATCAAACCAAATAAAAATGTCAAGACAAAAATACTATACCTCGACATTTTCATATGATCTTTACTTAAAACTTAATATTTCAATAATTAACAATCTTTTCTTTCTCTGTTGATAATTACCTCATTTGCAAACAAAGTGAGTTCTGTGGAGTCTTTAGCATCGTAGTCATAGATAACTCTTGCCCTCTGGGAACGAGGGGAGCCAGGGGGACTATCAGGCATCTCTGATACATTCACGGCGGTATATGGTGATGGCCCTCCCAACCTGTACCAACCACCAATCAAACTCGAATACAATAAATATTTATGTACCCTAAACCGGAGTTGTTACACCAAACTAATCCATTTCACCCAATATTTTATCAAAATTAAAGTTAGTAAAAAAATAAATTTTGTTTTTCTCAATGAAGGAGATCATTATCCTCTAACATAATTAAAGACATGTGATGGTAAGCATTCTAAGCAACTACAGCGTGCTCCACGGTTTGTACTAATTATTAGTCAGGGGATTTGTTCACCGAGTTAAGCAAATATTATGATCATAGAACGACGGATGTGCGAAAAATGTGACATTGAATTTCTTTTATATTTGATCTTGAAAAGGTTTTATAAAGGCTTTATATTCCAGATTTAAATATATATATATATACATATTCAACAATGTTTTTTGTATGTCCAAATGTTTGCGGACTGGCTGGATTTCCACCCTAGGGAGTTATTCATATTTAAATTTGTTGCATCAGAGAGGGAAACATTTTTGAGAAGGGAATACGGAAATCTAGGCCTATGATCTGTCATTGGCTGGTTTAAGTGGCCACTTTACACACTATCTAACTTTCACCATTCTGCCCATGTTTGAACATCCACATTTCCTTAAATTATCCATCTGTTGACTTTTGTGAAGTAAAAGAGCTGAAACTTTAAAATAATGATAGAGGTTTCATACCTCTATCATTATTTTAGGCCCTGTAAATGCCTAGACTTGAATCGGGTTGTGGTCCTGTGGCTAGTGTCTCGGACTCACGGACCAAAGGTCCGTGGTTCGAATCCTACTCTACCCCAACTTGATTCCCATTTTTTAATAGTGAGTTATTTACAACTCGTTGAAAATGGCCCTCAAAATTAAATATTTGGGTAAATCATAAGAACGCAAATATTTATTTAAAAAAAAAAAAAAAAAGACTTCCATATTCCCTTCTCAAAAATGTTTTCCCTCTCTGTTACAACAAAAATCAAAATATATATACCTAACCCAAGTATCAAAGGATATACTTTTGTACTTATCAGGTTATGACATAGCATCAAAAAAGAATTTTAACTGCTCTTATGTAAAGTTGAAGTAGATCACATATATTATTGTTCTACAATTATGGCGATATGATTTTATTGTGAAAAATTGTTAAATACCTATTATGACACCCTCTATCAATAAAATCAAGACATTATCTGATTTTATTGAAAATAGGTTTCATTTTGTGATTATAATGTAAATTATTTGTGCGTATGATTTTAGTTTAAGAATAACGTAAATATGTTAAAATTCAATACCAGTCATTGAATTTTAAAATAATTAAAGTGTTTAAAAAATCACTGAAAACAAAATTTCAATATATATTTTTTTGCAGTCTAAATATACTTGTAATGTTAGCATTCAAAAATATTGTATTATTTCACAATTTCTACACAAACAAAACTTAAGGAAAATAAAAAAAACATCAATATACAAGATCTATAAGTGAGTCTGTTATAAATATAACATAATATATTATATTATCTGCATATATTCCCACAATATTTATTTGAGTGTGGTGAATTTGATATGAATTATTCATCACAAATTTTGGGTCTGACCTTTAATTAAATCATAAATTGGAGGGATAAACTTTTCATATTTTATTTAGAATTTAATAAAACGATTGCCAAAATAGTGCATCAAAATTTTGGTCATAATATAAAAAATGAAAGGATTGTGTTAAGGTTTAGGTTAAAAAAAATAATCAAAAAGATCATTTCAAATAATAGTCAATAAAAATGCGTTCATTTCAACAATATTAAAATATTTATTGTTTTAATAAGTACAATATTGTGAGTACAATAATAGAAGTGAGAATTATTATAAATATTTATACAAGAGTATATATCGAGAATAGGTGTTAAAAGGACTTGCAAATTATGCAATAGAAATTACATAACACACAAAAAAAAGTATTTTGTATATTTGGGCCATTATTTAATAATGGCACATAGTAATAATGGTTGTAAACATTAAAAAGAGATATAGAGCAATAACAGTGGGTGCTATTTAATTTTATATAAATGGATTAGAACCATTTTTCTAAAATTGTAAACTATTTTATAACGTTTGAAAGTAGCAATTATGTCTGCGTAAAGTATATAAATTGGAATAAGTTTCCAATGTTTGTGTTTGTATAAATACATAATAACGAATAGATATCCAACACCCAAATGCAACTAAACATGCACACATAAAACAGTTACGTACCATACTAACTTTCATATAACATTCACATTTATACAGTAAGGCAGCGTTAAAAATTACTAAGATATAGATTATTGAAGTTCAAGTTGTCAAGTATTTATAATATATTGTGTATATAATACATTTTGCATTTATTAGACTAAAATACTCAATTGAAGAAATACTAGCGAAAACTACACATTTCAGTAGATAGGATAACATATTTCAAAGGTTAAGTTGATAGTACAATGCAGTTAGTAGTGACATGCATTAAGGTCGAATTTTTATAGTTGTTAGATGCTGTCATTAGAAGGTTGAGTAGGAACTTCCAAATCATAATCCTCGCTGTTGATTCTGAGACGAGGTGCATCTACCTCACTGTAAATCATGTTTTACTTTTACTTGAGTGAACATATATTAAAATGAATGGTTCTTTTTGATGAATATAAATATAATGAATGCATGTGCTTATGCATACTTTAGCTAAATAAAATAATATAACTCATGCAAATTATTTAAATGCAATATTAATAATAATAAGCTGCTGCAAGTCAAATTTAATTTAACGCATTTAATGTTATATAAAATGAGATGACATCTTGTCACCATAGGGATAAGAAATGTAAATAAAAATAATACAATTTTAAGCTGAACTCATTAATACAATATTTAAAAGCTGCAATAGTATAGACAAACAAATATTTAACTTGTTACCAGAAAATTCAAACCACATGCACCAGGTGGAATTCATAATACATACCAATATGTATTTTAGAAAAACTAGATGTCAATATGTCATTCAGCAAGTAGTAGCATTACTTATTACAAATATAAATATACAAATAAGTGTGTTAATTTGAAAACATGTTTTTTTATAATATTGTATTATCATGAGTATGATTTTTCTTTTGAACTTTTATATGAGAATTTTTTTTTTATACCTTGTTATAGTCAAATTATAAACACAAAAATAAGTTATTGTAAAACAATATAACTACTAAAAATCAAAGGCATTAAAGCAACAGAAATAGTACAGCAGCTGTAAATTTATAAATTACTTTGAATATTTTAGATAAAAAAAAAACAATATCTATGATAATTAATATTTTTTTAGGTAGTAGTAGTTAAGGTAGCGTGGTTTATAAAGTGTATTATTTTTGTAATATGTGCATAATTTTGAGTTGTTTTATATTTTTAAAACAAAAAAGCTATGTTAAATATATATGTATATAGTAACTGTTTGACGTCGACCTCGTGGTGTAATGGTCAGCGCGCTTGCCTACCATGCGAGAGGTCTCGGGTTCGATTCCCGACATGGTTGATATGAAATATTTATTTAATAGGGTGTTTTCACACTAGAATATTTCATAGTCCATGGACTGGTACCTGAAGCGTAAGACTGATCATTTTACCTTCATGTTACAAAAAAAAATGCTGAAATGTGTTAGAGCTAAGGCAAAAGGCAAAATCATTTTATCATGTTTGCATTACAATAACTCAAAAGTATTATGATGCGTTAAATACATATTTAATTAAACACTATAATTCAAAAACATCTTTTAATCAAAATTACTGAAGCACAGTACTGTTTTAGGAACAATGTCACCATTATTTTTAATTTTTAATATTATTTAAAAAATATATATATTTTCTAAAATAATATCTTAAAACAAGCAAACATAATATAGTAATTTTTGTTCCCACAAAGCCAAGACTTGTCTGCGGGTTACATTTAATTTTTTTAAATATTAATAATTAAAATATTACTTTGTTCTAAAGGTTGTTATAACAAAGAACCAAAAAATAAATTATTCGACTTAGCACAAAGCAAACACATAATACATATTTAAAATGGATAACTTACGCAACAAGATCCTTTTGTAGTTCTTGCAGTATATGGTGGCACTGCGCGTAATGTCGCACTTGTGTGGCAACCAGCTCATGAAGATGGCGAAGGTGGGCGGCGCCAGATCCTGCTATCCCTTCTAACAGCAACTTGGTGATCTCGGCTTGGCGATCAAACTCTGACTGTGCCACTCTTAAATCTCGCTCAGCCTGGAATATTGAAAAATTTAACTTTTGATACATTTTTTAGTTTTGTAAAATTCGCAATAGCATTGACAATTCAACTTTAAGAAAACACTTTTTTAACACAACACACATTGTATTGATTATTTAACAAACAAAGAAACAATAAAAATATAAGTTAATACTGTCAGATTTTTATTTATTTTAAGATTGATTATTCATATTTTAACCTCAAAGATGATAATAAATTTATTATAAAGATAAATTGGGAACTCGTCAAAGAAATTATAGAATCATATTTACATAAAAATGTTAGTTTATTAAGAAGCAAAAAAAGATATTTTAAACGAAAACTTAGATAAATTATCTTTCCTGTATCTTTACAAGTAATTACATAACACAATAACTATATTATGATACAACCACAATAAAATACATGGTTACATGAAATTTTTTAACCTCTTTAGTTTTGTTAGCAGGAGTTGTCTGAAAATAAAAATGCACATAATATATCATGGTGGAAGACAGCTGTTCCGACAAATTATCATGTAAATAACAGAGTAAATACTTTAAACTTCTGGACTATGCTCAAAATATGTCACACTTAAAAAATGTTGATGTTTAAATACCTATGCATATAAAAATAAACAGCACGTTTTTATCAAAAAATAAATCTGTAAGTAAATAAAATTTTGCACATACTACTGTATTTATTTTTTTCAATCTTCAAGTGAGAGTTTGATTAGTGACTAGCTCAAATAGCGCATCAAAATTTTTAGGTAAATTTTATAATTATTTTCAATTATAACATTTGTAATATCCAAAATAAAAATAATTAAAAACAAAGTAACTGAATTCGATCTTATTGCTATTTAACAAAACCAGGTTTGACTTCAATGAAAATACTGTATGTAAACACTGTAAAATTCAAAATAAAAGTTAAAAAAATAAAACTAGGAAAAACGATGTATAAAATTAAATTTGAGTGGTCCAAAAACTTGAATATAAAAAATGCATATAATAAATAACAAGAACTTAGTTCAAACCACTAAATAGAGGAAGAGTTCGAGAAAAAATAGGCAATACAGAAAAACACTTGATGTAATAAAATATATAAATGAGCTAATACAAACATAATAAAATATAAAGCTTTCATATTTATGTACAGGCAAAAACAAAAATAATCTCTTGTGGAATGCATAAATATATATTTTATAGATCATTCCAATCAGAATTTGATATCATTATATATTACCTGCTCTAACATTAGCTCTGGTGTGATACCATCCTTTGTGTAGCATTAAAATAAAATACAAATTTATTAGATCAAGAATCGTGGATTAAAACTAAATTGTAATAAAATGTAGCCTTTTTAATATAATATTTTATAGTTATGATAATAAATTCAGAAAAGAAAATACAATATTTATATAATCAATGTTATAGGGATTGCAAAGTGAAATATGTAGATGATTATATCATATGAAATAAAATACATAACTTTAATAAGGAGATAGAGTATTATTTTGAAAACTATAATAAGCTTAGATACTTCAGAGTAATAATTCGCTCACGCTTTTAGATATGCTTTTTTTCTCTATTGCATAGAACAATAGCATTCCAAATGTTTGGTTTAGTTTTTGGTTGAATAACAAACATAGAAAAGATGGTTTCGGTTTGGACTTGCAATTCTTAACCTATGTACTTCCAGCCTGTTGTATTGCTGTAAGCTGTAGCTAACTTAGTGATTGATAATCATAGAATGGTTTTTGTCCATATGAGCGACTCTATAGTGGGTGGTGTATTATTACTCTGAGTTAGATACACATATAATTTATTTATGAATTATTGAATACTGACAATGGAATTCAATACTTACAGATTGTTGTCCAATCATGCTACGAGCTTTTCGTACTCTGTTTTTGCAGGCATCAAGATCAAGTCTAAAATTAAAAAGAATAACAATTTATGGATAGTTTTTTTGACAATTTGCAGTTTGAGATCATTTTTCTCTTTTGCAATGGGGCAATAATTATAACCTTAGATTTTATTTGCCACAATTTCAGACTTGTAATGTAGAGGTATACAGCTGAGAACATGATTGGTTGTAAAATTATTCATTTATTAACAGTTCAGAGAATCTTTTACATAATTAAATCAATGAATAAATAATAATAATCACGGTAGTATCAAACATGCTGTAAATACAATTAACATATTTATTTTATTTATATTATATTTTTATTTATTTTTGCACCACAACAGGCCAGGAGGCCCAATTACAGTGGTGAATTATATCACAGAACACACAGGCTTGAGAAAAATCACATTTGAATTTTTGTGTTCTCACCGGGAATCGAACCCGGAACCTTTGGTGTGTGAGTCAAGCGTCTTGACCACTACACCACGGAGGCCGCCTATACATATGATATAATAGTAAAAATAATACAAAAAAATAGGTAATTAAAATAATATATGCATAACAAAAAAGAAACATAACAACTGAAAAACAATGTAAAATAAAAAAAAATATTTAACAAAAAAACTTGGGCTTTAAAAAGTTCATGTTTTAAGAGAATGCTGAAAGTGATTGAAAATAATCTAATTAATGATGAGCATGATCATTATAAATTAATACATAAAATCAGACTACCATTTAGAAATACGTCAATGTCACAAAATACTGTCTTATATAAGACAGCAAAAAAATTAAAAACAAACATAAGATTAGAGCATATGTGTTGAGTGATTTATAATTGAGTATCTTATGTTATTTATTACAACAAAAATGATGATTGATATTATGTGTACTATTTAATGATTTAAAAATGAAATATTAAATAAATAAAACAAATAATCACCGTTTGCTCTCAAGAATGCCCCTCTCTTTAGTAACTGTCTTCATTTCTCCTTCCAAGAACTTTCGTAAAGGTTGGATGTAACACAGACCCGCTGTACCGATCATATCCCGTTCACATTGTCCCAGCTTTTGCTGATATGCTCCAACCTTGATCAAGGCACTGCCATAAGGAGTTCCAGATCCAAATTCATTCCCAGCCTTCAATGTAAATGAGAACCACATAAAAATACACGAATGACAGATGACTTTAGATTTCAGAATCATGCATAGGAATTTAGTTACTACAGCATATATTATAGTCCGTCTTTATCATAGTTTAAATTGTGTTATATTTATATAAATAAATTGCCAGATTTACTTCTATCATATCCAAGCCGAGGTACTCCAGATTACTAAGTCTGTTCGGTTTCTTTTTCTCAATTTTTTCGAATATAAAATCTTCAACCCTGTTCCCAGGGTTCGGGGTCAAAACTGACACCGTATCCCGAACCAGTTTTTCTGTCCATTGCCTCGTCAAGTCAGACTTTTCTGCTAAATTCTCAAACTGAGCGTCGAGCTCCGTTTTTTCTGAGGTGCCCAATTTTTCTTCGGTAAGCTGTAAAAATGCAACAATAGGTATACGTATTCAAATAAATAATTCGTTGTTTATCAAACACATAAACATAATTGCTAAATACACGAAGTCTTGGACGTGAGTCATTCAACACGCCTAATGTGGCAATCACAAACAAGCTACTTTAATACATCAAATTCAATTGGCAGATATGATGTTTAGTTTTATTTACCTGAACTACTCTGCTTAGAGCGGTCCCAGCTTCTTTTACTAACTTTTTAACGTTAAAATCCATTTTTATTTTTTGACACCTGTCAAAAATGCGCAAGATCGCGTATTGATTTTAGATTTTGGGTATCGTTCATTTATTTCAAGTGCCAGCCCGCCGAACGTTCACCGAAATTGAACTGACATGAAGTTAGAAGTTACATTTTTATGAAGCAATGTACTTGTCAGTTCTAAAATATTACTTGTTCATATATTAAATTTTTGTCATATACAACATGAATAAAATACGTAATTTTATTTCATTGAAATACAGCACTTAGTTTTATTACATATAATTTATTATATAAATAAAACACGAGTGATACTTTAATCCACAAATTTGATACAAATACAAATTTGTGGATTAAAGTATCACTCGTGTTTTATTTATATAATAAATTACATTGAACTTCCATCAAGAATTTTCACTTTCAAACTTAAATGTTTTATTACATATAAGTTTCATAAACAATAAAATACACGCATGAAAGTGGAATTATAAGTAAAATATGGCGTTTTAAATAAATTAAAACAAAATAATTATTTACAAATTAAGTACTAAAAAAAAAAGATAAACAGATTTAAAAATTTAAACCCCGTTAAACAAATATTTATAAAAAAGGAAATATTTGGTGATAGAAATATTTTGACTTTTAATAAAAAACTAAAAGAGAAATGTATGTTTTCCAATAAGAAGTTTCATTTGAATAGCCCGCTATTTGGGCAGCTGTATATTTTGAAGCTGTCATCTTTTGATTCGTATCTTCGCTGATTGGGTCCTTGAAATGCATCAAATCGATCCGGATTTTCATCGAAAAATCATTTTCAGTGATGAGGCCCATTTTCACCTCGGAGGCTACGTTAATAAGCAGAATATTTGAGTTTGGGGTTTGGAAAATCCAAGAATGATTGTTGAAAAGTCTCCCCATCTTCAACATGTCACTGTTTAGCGCGGTTTTTGGACTGGTGGTGTGATTGGACCTTACTTATTCGAAAATGAGGCTGGTGCAACTATTACGGTGAATGGATTGCGCTACCGAGCTCTCGAAGAGGTGATCACAATTGGCCACCGAGATCTTGTGATTTGAGGCCACGTGAAAGATAAAGTCTATGCCAATGCTCCACAATCGATTCAAGACCTTAAAGATGTATTTTGTGAAGTTATCGAGGACATACAGCCGCAAATGTGCGAATTGGTCATGGAAAATTTCATGAAAAGGATATAGTGCTGCAAGCGTAGCCGTGGTAGCCATTTGGCTATAGTTTTCCATTGTTAATGGCATCCCTTCCTCTTTACAATGAAATAAACATCCTTTGATTTCTTTTAAAAAATACTAGTTTTTTTTAATATCAAAATAAACCTCTTATTGGAAAAAACTCTTTATATACATAAAAATACATACTGAGATAAAAAAAATGATAAAGAGAAATATTTTATACTTACTAATAAATAAAATCAAGAAAAAAAAGTAAAACGTAAAAAAAACATAAGTAAAGACATTTAAACAATTTTGAATGGTAAAAAATGATTTAAAAAAAAAATTTGTTATCTAGAACTATTAGGTCATTATTAGTTACTAGCTTCACCTATTTACGAAATGCAGGAGAAGGGCCGTTCTGTATGTACTAAATTTCACATGCAATGAGTCACCAACGTCTTGGTACTTAATGCCTAAAGTGTGAAGTCTATTGATGACTGTATTGAATGAATGGGATAAGTGATTCACTTTAACCGCTAATTTAAGAACAAAAACTAAATTCTATAGAAGAAAATCCAACAGGGTAGTTTCAGACTGGAATAAATTGCCAAGCTTAGTTGTCCATTCCATTTCGGTCAACCAATTTAAAAACCGATTGGACGCTTTTTTATGCACGACAAACGCAGACAAAAAGCAGTACATTTGATAAAGGCGAATCAGCAA
The DNA here is from genome assembly GCF_059751315.1 of Micrasema longulum. Classification (NCBI taxonomy): domain Eukaryota; kingdom Metazoa; phylum Arthropoda; class Insecta; order Trichoptera; family Brachycentridae; genus Micrasema; species Micrasema longulum. The sequence goes on from NW_028277353.1 coordinate 1,363,472, forward strand.
AAGCTGCCTGCTTATAACAAAAAATAAGATAAATATCTGGTTAAAACAAATTGTATTTATACTAAAGTGACAAAATATTTCAGAATCCAGATATTTTTCAATATTTATCTGCAGTGTTTATAATTTATTTTGGTACCTTTTTGTTACATACCTACTTATTATTATTATTTATGCAATAAAATATGTGAAAACCACCATAACAGATCTTCCAAAGAATACTAAATATTTTAATTTTGAGGCCATTTTTTACTGGTCACTAATAACCATCTTAGCAAATAATATGAATCATGTTTCAGAAGAGCGGGATTTAAACCTCCAACCTCTATTCTAACACAAAACCACAATCCATCTCCTTTATTATCACAATCGACTGCACATCACATAGTTATTTAGGTACTATGTGGGGCATTTGGAAATTGGCAGTGTAAAACCTTATCTCTAACAATCAATACAATGCGGAAACCGGTGTTTCAATGTGCCTTACGCACAATTGGGAAAGGAGAATCGTAATTAGTTACGATGAATAAGACATTTTGAGCTTGATCGAAGTATGTAATTCACAAGACTAATCTAGATAGTTTTTTTATTTGTAGCAATGTTGCTGAGAGCATTCAAATTATATGTTTTTAATATATATTATGTAGGTATATGGTTTTCAGATATCTATTTTATTTAAAATAGTGTGCTAAATGCCTTAATTTTTAAATTATGAAGTTGACATAACTGAATAAATTATATTTTATTTTTATTTTGGGAAATCAACAGTTCTACATACATATTTTTAGTAAACAAACACATATAGTGTATAAACTCAGAACTAATAACAGATATCCACATAGTATACAAAGTTAGTAAAGAAAATATATTACATATCAAATAAATACATACAATTTATACATATAAAAATGTTATTTTCATGTACTCAATCTTTTCATGTCACCGTTTTCGAGCTATTCAACCCATCTTTAAGACAAATAATGATTTAAGGATTGTACTTTACTATATAATATAATTTAATACGTGATTTTTAAACATAAGACTAGAAGTATGAATTCAATAATTTTTTTGACTTTTAAGTACCTATCTCTTTTCAATCATTTAAAGATCTGAAGTCTATGCAGTTAATACAGACTCCACCTATGTAAGTTTCTACATAAAGTCACTTTTTATTTATCTGGGTAGATTATATATCGGTAGTCAGATGGCAAAAGGGACCATTTGTAATTTCCAAAAATGTTCAGGAGAGCTGAAATAAGACTCAATTTCAAGACTTTAATCCACAAACTAAAATATTTTTGTGTTACTTTTCAATAATAAATTATCATTCTAAATGTTTTTTTTTTTTATAAATGTGTACAGGAATATTTTTTAAAACTTTTGAACAACAAAAAAAATACAGATGGTCCCTTCTGCCATCTGACTACCGGTATAGATTGCTAGTAATAAAATATTTTCTAGATTTAAACTATAAAAAAACCGAATGATTTATGATTAATTTCTTCACAATTTTTAGTAAATTTAATTTTTTAATTGTCGGCCTCGTGGTGATCAAGATACGCTGCGATTGGTTTATCTATGCAGTGCCCTATGCACCATACGGTGCGGAAAGGGAATGATAATGATGAAATGTTTTGAGGGAAAATGTAAATATCAATCCATTTCTACAAGATATTAACAATGATTATATTATCAGTATACATCATTATTTAGTATCCACATATTATGTATCTAAAGCAACTGGTTGGCAATGAGACAGTTGATACGGAGGTCGGAACAATTTTCTAAACAGTTTCACAAATCCACTGGGAAACTGCATTAAGTGAACATATAATAAAAAAAACAGTTAATTTTTTAGAAATTCTTTATTTAACTTGAGATTAATACAACAATAAATAAATAATAAATGTAAACTTATTACATAAAATAACTTTGGTAAAAATACATATAAATATACAGTCCATTCAAATATTTATTAACCCTATAATGTTATTATATAATAACTTATATTTGAATATAATATGACTTATATTATATTACTTATATATAATATAACTTATATTTGAATAAATTAAAAGTACTTGGTACACTTCCACTTATTTGTATGACCAATTAACGCATTCACCCTCTAACAGGCATCTTCAGACTGGTGTCAAATAAACAAGTGGAAGTCTACCTAGTATCTTAAATTTTTAACTTATTAAAACATAAGTTATCATATAATTATGGTGGAATTTCATCAAGAATTGACAATAAATAATATAAATCAAAATATATTACTGTGTTAGTGCAATTTGGTGAACCAAGTAAGCATAGAAATTTCGTTTGTGTTAGAAGGCACACTAGAATGATTTATATGAAAACTTATTGCTACGTACACATAACACAGAAGTTATTAAAGATTTGAATGGACTGTACATTATTTATAAAGCAGTATGTTTAAATACAAATGTTCATATGGTGTACATTTCATGGCATTAAATTTTGAATATTTTAAAACTTAAAAACAATATAAGCAATTCTTAAAAAATATAAACAAGTACTTACACAAACATAGTATTATTTGTAAGATCAGATCACATCAAAATAACATTACTATCACTAGATAGTAATTGTAAATAATAATTACTCCAAATTAGATTCACTGTCACATTCCTAAATGATCAATTTCAGAACAAAAGAGGGATATTTTAAACAATTATTATTATTGGGATGACATACAATATGAATACTTATTTCTCCGATTTTGTTAAACCATACCCACAAGTTTAAATGCGTCAAACTGAGAAAAACGACATTGAAGATTTTAACATTCACAATATTTGACAACATAAAACACATTACTCAATATAATATCACTGTAATATCCATTCAATAACAACAATTATTTATTAAAATTCAATATGTTATGACTGCCAAATTTCATATTATGGCAGTCTTGACAAATTATAAACAGATAAATATCACAGTTATAATGAAGTTTTAAGTTATGGCAGTTTGGTGCAGTGTACTGCATTCCAAATTCTATTGAATGTCACACTTAATTTTTTTTAGGTAAAACCCTACATCAGGGCACACATTAAAATCAAGTTGGTAGGTACACAAAAATATACCAAGGGCTCTGACAGCCAAGCCCACGTTTGCGCAAGATGAATTAAGTTTTCAGATTTAAAACTCTACACACGTGCAATCGGTCTCGACAGCATGCACAGTTGAGTACATGGCTTTAAAATGAAAAAAATAATTTAGCAACAGTGAAGTCTAAATAAGAAGTTGAAGTAATAATCAATTACCTTTTACATATATTTGAGATTCGAGAAAAACTTCTTCTATAATAAAAATTTAGTACAGATTTCATAAATTTCCAATAGCGTTTTTTTCTATTTGGAATATGGAAGTACCGTTTGATCAACGAAGAAAACTAATCAAATTAAAATTACATTTAAACAAATTGTAATAGTAATCTTGTTTACATAATGTGTAAGCGCCCTTAAGATTATGCATCATAAAAACAGCATTACACTCGATATGTTCCACTCCTGATCTGCTTCGAGTTGAACAGTCGAGCTGACGAGTATGCATTATGTAGCCTAATATATGTATAAAATACCAAGCGAAAATTTGAAACCTGCAACGGGTTAGTTACAACAGGCCGCTGACCACTGCGAAATGCTGCAAGGTGCTGTTTCATCGGGACAATGCTCCAGCACACAAGGCTTTAGTGTCAACGGCTGCCATTTACGAAGCTGGGTTTGAATTGGTTGAGGTGAACATAGGAGGTGCCCCATATTTACCGTGATACCGTGAAGGGCCGTGATTATGATGGGAAGCTACGGACGTCATATCTTCACCATGACGGTAAAGTTGGAGATAAATTCTCTCGAGCGATTATGAAGATACACTACCGACCCCTCACCTTCAAGTTTTGGGTAGGTACATCGATATGTAACAAGGAGAAGCGTATGTCACGGTACACATATCTACACACTGAAGTGACATAGCTTCATTATGACGTCATAGTTGAAGATAAATTCTCCCGAGCGATTACGATACCGATCCCTCACTATCAAGTTTTGATGTAAGCACATCAGTTTGTACCGACTAGTCTAGTACCCCTCGATACGCACATCTACGCCTTAAAAGTGAAAAAATCAGTTCCACCGGGCAATATTTCCTTTAATTACAATTCACTTAAATTTTTAATCATTCTGAGGTTGCCATTTTTTTTCTTAAAAGAATATAAAAAATATGAGAGAAGTATGTAAATTTTGAAGTTGAATTGAATTCCGACATAACTGTCAGTTTTGAAAACGAATGCCCAGATGCACAGATAATGTGGCAAGATTCTGTTCTTTTAACATATGAGAGCATCTAGGGGAAAAATGTTGCCACTATAAAAATTAATTTAGTTATTATATTTTTTCTATCCTATAACTATCTTCCTGAGTGTATGTATGGAGACGTTAAAGGAGCCGGCTTTGTAATCGCTCGGTAGATAAATACAGAAGATCGTTAAGCATACCATGTTGGTAATTGACTAAAGTTATATAAATAACATATTTAATCAAGAATATTTTGCTTGAATTGAGATTTATTGGAGTTTATAATTGCTTTGAAGTGGCCACTTTTTATCACAGAAGTCTATTTAAAGTATAAATGAGAACTATGCGGACTAAATATTCGGGGTTATTCATTGGTTGGATTCGATCACATGATGTCGAGATGACAAGTCGGTAGAACATACCGAGGTAGATAGCCTTTTTAATCGCAGTCCAGCTATTCCCTAAACTCTAGGAACATTTGCATGGAACAAAATTTTAGGACTATTTGCTGTGTAGATGAATGGTTGGCAGGGGTGGGACCGATGTACCAGGAGGTTATAGAAATGTTGGATCATTGCTAGAAGAAGTGCATACAAGTCCAGGGGAACTACATCGAAAAATAAAGTACAATAACTTTTTCTCATCCACTTCGAAATAGGCCAGGGGTGGAGAATATCAATCAACCCTCATATAAGTTGGCTGTCTATTATATAATTATTTAGGCATTCAGGAAATCTAGAGAGCATTCATTTGGCAGTAAAAAATAGCAGTAATTTAGTTTAGTAAGCCAGTGATAATATTTGAGTTGAATACACTAGACTCGTATCTCAAATCCAGATATATCCAAGACAAAGAAAAATTGTGCCATAATATCATTGATACTGCATAAAAATTACAATTATAATTGAAAATTTCATATTGATTTAAAAAAGTTAATAAAAATAGCTAACATATCACAACAAAGATTGAGAAAGTTTTATAGAAGGGAATATGGAAGTCTAGGCATTTACAGGGCTTATGATCTGTCATCGGCTGGATTGTGTGGCCACTTTACACACTATGTTACATTTACCATTCTGCCAGTTCGAAAGTCCATATTTCTTAAATTCTTCCATCTGCTGATTTAAGTGAAGTTAAAAAGCTAAAACCTTTATTGGTATGGGTGAGATTCATTTCTGATAATTATTTCTCCCTAGGCAATGCCTCAAAATATTTTTCAATTTTTGTGATTCTTGATGAATGTTTCATTCATCAATTCAAATGTTTGCAGACAAAGGCTGGTTTTCCAATGACAGTTTATAAGCCCTGTAAATGCCTAGACTTTTTATATTCATTTCTTTAAAATGTTCTCCATCTCTGAAATATGTTAGTCTCAATAACTCCTTCGAGGGTGAAATCCAGTGGATTCAAATTTAATAAGAACAATTTTTTTATTCGAAAAAGACATGCATCGTTAACAATATTAAAAACAGTTTCTTAGATATATCTTGATAATGATAGTTATGTAATATTCAATGGCACTTTGTAAAAGCTTACTGAACTTTGAGAAAAGTACTAGGAAATGTATCCTAATATTTACAAGTATGTACACTTACTACAAATGAAGAGATTACAGTATTACACGTTCAGTAAAAAATATTATTAATAAAATAAATATGTATAAAAGATAGTATGGTATAAAATGTATGGCAACTTTTGTACGCATATTATTTATGTAATTTATGGGAATTACAACAGTGAGAGAGTATAAAATTCTTAAAATTCAACTATCCGAAGGAAGTTAATTAAATCTTATTCAATTATTACATATGTATTTTTAATTAGTAATTTTTGTATGGTCAACCCTCACCTATTCTAGAATACTCTTCATTATTATCACAATTATTTATTTGAATCAAAGGATATATTGTTTATACTCACACAATACTCATAGATAACTAGAACTGGATTCAACCCTTTATACGACAAAAAAAAACTTTTCGCTGTTAATAGTAAATGTATAAATTCACAAAAGTATTCATAAAATTAGTTGAAGATAATATATACGTATAAAGATCTGAAACAAACTGGAGATTAAACACAAAATTTAAGCCCTTCTACAAAGCTTCCACAAGGAAGAAGATTTTCAAAATTATCATCAAAAGTAAAAATAGCTTCGTATACAGATGTAAATGTTGTTGTAGGTCTATAGCAAAGAGGATAACTATACGTGTGAGACTTTTTTCCTGGCCAAGAAAATGATACGGTATACCATTCCTCTTCATGAAAAATATAAGGTTTGGGCAAATCGATAGTCACTGTGCCATTATATTCAACATTTCTATTATAAGTCATCGAGATAGTGTCTCCGTTATTTGAATTATTCGATAAAGAAACAATAATATGTTCCGGGTATGTATAAAGAGATTCCTTGCAATCGAGAGATTGACGAGACGGAACAGCGAAGCTGTTGATGAACACCGTCTTCTGACACTTGATTCTTACTTTGATACTTTGGGCAACATCATTAATACGAAGTGGGTTAGCCGTTCGAATTACGGGACGGCAACAGAATGACCAATCCAGCTTCAGTAAACTACGCGGTGTAGTGATCAAACTAAATGCGGAATTTTCTTTATTTTTTAGAGATACTGGTAATACTTTATTCACATCACTCTTTAAATACGCTTCCACATCTTCTTTGGTTTTATAATCACCCAACATAATGGACTTCATGGATGACACTTCTTCTTCCGAGAGTAAGTTTAAGCTTATAACCCAGCTCAACTCTTCCATAGGGAGTGAGAGAAACCTTAAGTTACCGAGTATATTGGCCTCTATCAACAGCTGACGTTTATGTCCATCAGAGGGAACTAGACCCCTTTCCAGGCATTCATTATGAGCCCACTGAATTGCAACTTTTATTAATTCTTTTTCGGATAAGTTAATGGAAGGCTCTTGGAGTATTTTTCTTAAACAAGATACAGATATGTGATCGGAATCTTTAGCAAGAACTATTTCTGCATGCTTGCAGATAAGTCTCAAACAGTGAGAGACTAAGTTTTCCTCTTGAATCCAATCGGAAAAATTCAAAATTGATAGTACATTGTTGATGCTTGTTGCATCTTCGATGTACTTGAGACAAGTTTCAACGAGATAAGGTAGCATGTATTTCTTCGCTGCATAAAGCAGTCCGCAGGCATTTTCTAATGTATTAATGACTACTTTATCTTTATATATAAAATCCAACAATAATTGAAAGACATCAGGTTCAATGTCAGATATTAAGATTTCTGTTGCTTCGGCCATAGGACCATATAGCATGACTTTGAATACGGGACTGCTAATGGCCAGGATGAGTTTATGCGCCCGTATTATTTGGTTACCCACTAAGAAACTGCAATCACTCCATTCAAAGGATTCCAATAGTTTGCTAACTCGGTCATAAAGGGTGAACTGGCGACAATTGGCAGGAATGCACATTGTGTCCATCTGAAATCAAAATTTATTTATTTATTTAACACTTTATATACATATACAATATATAAACATATAAGGGCGGGCATATCGCCTTGAGGCAATTTCTTCCTACCTACCCAAACCGCTCAGTTTGAGAAAATTACAAGTACATTTTATACAAAATTAAAAACAAAGATTAACTAAAAAAAATTAACACTATACTATGAAGAGAGGAGAGGGGATGGGAAGAAAAGAAGAAGGATAAAGGAACAACTTTAATATTTAGATAGTTTAAAATTGAAAGATAGTTCAATTGAAACCTGATTTTTAACATCATTTGTAGAACTAAAAATTCTGGAATTTCCAGATCCTCTTGTGATAATTTTCTATCCGTACTTTATTTCAAATGAAGAAGAGATTTTTTAATATTAAAATTGAAAGAGTAGTCTGTCAAAAGTTGTTGACAACATGCTGTTTAGCGGCAGAACAAAAATAGACAATAGAAGGAATGACTCTGAATAAAAGCAAAAAAAAAGAAATATAAGTATTATACGTCATCTGGATCAAGACCAGACTTTGACTAACTAAAAATCGCCAACATATTGTGACTAAGCAATATTTAAGAAACGCGAGGTATATTTAAAATACACTATTATTGTGCTGTTAATACAATCAGAAGATAACCATCAAATTAAGAAATTTGCCATCAACTGTAATGGATAAGATAAACATGTTTATAAAAGAAAGAAATATTTGATTTATTATTAACTTTAATATTTTGACAAAGGGGCCATTATATTTAAAATGTTTTCAACACAAAATGTAAAACAATGAAACACAAAACATGAGTTTCTAGCTAGAAATATGTAAATAACAGGTTATTGAACTTCATGTACAAAATACTAAATGTAAAAAACTGCTACATGTCTGAATTAACTGACAAAATGCTTAAAAAAAAATGTTAATATAAAATGGGAGAACTATTATATCATTAAAATTAACATAGTATAATAATGAACGAAATATCAAAATACATTTTTGAATGATATGATTCATTACTTTACCTTGAATATCCTACTTGTTTTCAAGTTGATAGATGTTTTGTTAGAACGAGATTCAAAAACGAGTTGAGATACAGCCGTGATCTTGAAATTACCTAGTCATGGGAGGCTCCGGCGATTACACAATGATAAAACCAGTTAGTTTGTTTACATTCCTGGAAAGGAAAATGATAACAATTTTGACAACGATTGACATGCGACTGTGTATTACAGAAAATTTCAACAAACTCGATAAGTCAACTGAGAATGCTATTAACTTAAATAACAAGTATTTACATTTTAAAAAAACATATCGCAAAAAATCTGACCTCTATTATCATACGATGTACACATAAATCTATCCCACTTACACAAAATGGCATATCAAAAAAACTATGCTAGCCACTAGCAACCCATTACATGTAATTTGGAAATTTATAGTGCGTTTCACGAGAAACGACGGTTCACTGGATGGCAAAAAAACGCCAATGCTTAAATTATATAGGCTTAACATACATCATTATATATAAATTGTAATACACCCACACCACTGATTGCAAATATAATACCTATATAGGTATGATTTTATGTTTTCGATTCTAATTAATGGTGGGAAGAATCGAATTAAAATAATCGAAATATTCGATTATTAAAAAGATCGAGACATTTCGAAATGCTTAAAACTAATCGAGTTCACTCGTACTAATCGGAAAAATAATCGAGATATCTCGAATGAATTCATTCGATCTTGACATTTCGAGACAATCGAGATATGATTTCGATCTTGACATTTCGAGACAATCGAAATATGATTTCGATCTTGACATTTCGAGACAATCGAAATATGATTTCGATCTTGACATTTCGAGACAATCGAAATATGATTTCGATCTTGACATTTCGAGACAATCGAAATATGATTTCGGACTTGAGATTTCGAGACAATCGAAATATGATTTCGATCTTGACATTTCGAGACAATCGAAATATGATTTCGATCTTGACATTTCGAGACAATCGAAATATGATTTCGGACTTGGCATTTCGAGACAATCGAGATATAAATTTGGACATGACATTTCTAAAGCAATGGTAATCAATTTTAATAATTTTTCGGAAGTGTAAAATATCACTCATGTTCATTAAAATTCAAATATGTAATGTTAAATAAATTGTTGCTATGGGTTCATATTTAATATTTATAATATAAAGGGACTAACCTGATAAGGATGTAGGTAAACATTTACAACTTTTAATTGATTCCAAAAATTGATACAAATGTTTGAATGCTGATTTAAAAAAATACAAGTTCCAACATGGTTTTAACACGACACCTTTGTTAAAATTATCACTTATTCACTTAAAAATATTGTACGTAATATTATAATATTGTTTTAAAGTAGACAATGTTTTTTTTTTTGTCATTCATAAAATGTTTTTTTATACACATATACATAATATTTTTACTCAATTAAATTATCGTTACTATTTAAAAAAATTAAGAAATCCAGATTTTTTGGCAATAAACGATTTCGCCGTAAATTTGTAAGTTGTCCTGCTTTGGAAAAAACTCTTTCAGAAGGTACAGATGTTGCCGGTAAGCACAAATATTTTTTTTGCAATTTATATATTTCCATCAAAGATTTTGCGTGGGTCTGACAAAATGGTAAAGGGTTATTTGAACGCTGTAAATGGGGCAAGTCTATAAACTGTTTAATCATATTGGTACTCGTAGAAACGGGAGTGACAGTTGATTGTTTTTCGGAAATTTTTGCGTCAAAGTGTGACCAAACATCATCTAATTCTACATCCATTATCTCCATTACTGGCTCTGGATCTATTTCAATTGCATGTCTGGAAGAATTGATCAGAGTTGACAATTCCTCTGTGACCCATCTCTGGGCATTATTGGCATTGTCTTCTGATCCAAAAGCGGTTTTCTTAAATCTGGGATCCAGGAATGTTGATTTTGCTACCACTTTATCATTTTCTAAATTGCCAATTCGCCTTGAAATAATTTCAGTTAATTTAAATCGCAATAGTCTCCCGCTCTCCGTAGTAGAGCTTCTATTTCTAAGTGTGAGTTGAAGTCCTCGAATTAGTGGTATAATCATCGACATCGTGGGATATTTTTCTCCTGACAATTGTGACGTGATGCTGTCTAGTGGCTTTAATATTGGCGTTATATCAGAAATTAATAACCAATCATCGGCATCTAAATTAGATGATTGTGGAAGAGAAGACAATGCTGCTGAAAGAGGAAGTTTCACCTGAAGAAGCCGCTCTAACATAAATAAGGTAGAATTCCACCGCGTGGACACGTCTTGCTTTATTTTTAATTGAGGTAAATTCATCTGCTCCTGAATTTCCCTCAATTTTTCTGATGCTAACACACTATGTTTAAAATACCCAACGAGTGACCTGCATTTTTTTAAAGTAGCTGTTACTTGAACCACTGACTCTATTGCTTCCTTTACACTTAAATTTAAGGTGTGAGCTACGCAGGGATGATGTCTTTTTTTTAAGTGAACTGTTACAGCATTTTTCATATTTGCTGCATTATCCGAAACGACAACAAAAACTTTATTAAATATATCCCATTCTTTCAAAATGCAAGAAATAATGGACGCAATATTTTCTCCACTGTGCTGATCCCGCACTTCTTTCGTGGCAATGGCTGGAGCAAATAATTTGTCTTGATAAATAAAATGACATGTAACCGTTATATATGCCTTGGTACTGTCGGATGTCCACATATCTGTAGTTATTGCTATATGTTCAACGTCTTTCAGCATAGTTTTTAATATTTGTTTAATGTTATCGTACATTTCAGGCAACATTTTTGTTGAAAGTATTTTCCTACTCGGAAGTGTATACCGTGGATTTAGCTTTTTGAGAAGATTGCGAAAACCAACATCTTCAACTATAGACAATGGTTGGTAGTCCGTTACTATCATTTGGACAACGGCTTTGTCTATTGCATCCATTTCCGATTGTGGTAACTCCGTTGACTCGTACTGTGCCATAAGCCTAACTTGTCGAACGCGTTTTGGCTGTGAAGGCGCGGATGAAGCACACATTGATGCTGATGCTCCTGACGTAGATGGAACATCTATATTCCCTTGTGCTCGAGATGTGGAGGCTTGAACCTCGACGTTGATATTTTCCGGCTCAATCGTTATTGCTAATGCCCTATTCAATTGAATAGGATGTTTACATTTTATGTGCACATTTAAATTAGTTGTATTACCAAAATACTTTATGTACGTTTTACACAAATTACACACACAATGTTTTTTATCATCAGAAAACTTAAAAAACTCCCACACGACCGACCTTTTTTTCCCGGACCTCATCATTTTGATTTAGGAAAAATATTTTGCGAACCGACTTGAACCACTCGAATGAGCTAGACCAAATAGACGAATTATAACAATTAACAATAGAAGTAAAATTGTACAGATAAAATGTTACGTATTATGGAATTCCCATTGCTATGGGAATCCCCGATGTCAGCGGTCTAAAGTGGGGGATTTTGTTTCCATTAGCTACCTAGCTTTTATATTGAGGAATGTTTAAAATAAAAATATATTGTGTATTGTATAATGAGGAAGTACGGTGCTACGGGAAATTGAATTTAAAAAAAGTTTTACCATGCGCGGTAAGGTTAGGCGAAGTTTCTTGCAAATGTATGAAAAAAAAGATTTTGATGAAATATAACGCGGAGTAATGAAATTTAAAAATGACAAAACTGTACCAAATTAAATACGTACCAAAGTAAAAACGTACCAAATTAATAAGGAAGTTCAGTCTTTTTAATTAAAAAAAAAATAGTTTTATAAATCGCTATAATTAATAAAATTAAATATTCGTTTTTATTAAATTTTTTTTTAAATATATTCTCATGAAATTTGAATGCACAGTTTATTGCTCCTAAACATGTTTTATACTTAATTTCCTGTAGGACTGAATTCCTCATTATTATTTATTATTTTGATATACTTTGTTATTACAAGTGTACATGTTTATCCCTCCTCCTCTCAATGCTTCAAATAAATGTCAGCAGGTTTTTTTTTTTTTTTTTTTTTTGGCCGTTTTCTGACATTTCACGCATAAAAAAATAATCGATTAATTCGATGTTTGCATTCGATTATTTGCATGTCTCGAATGCTTGTATTTCGATTATCCAAGTATTTCGATTATTCCCATCACTAATTCTAATTTTCAATCCTCAAGTCTCCATAGATCTCAACGAAGACGAAATTACGAAAAATTGAAAATCCTACAATTCCACAGACTACATGAAAAAAATGACAAAGAACGATCAAAGACAATGATGGATAATTGTCTTTTTTTTATTCAGGCCGAACAAAAATATTGTATAATATCGGCCAGAATCAAGTTTATAAGCTTACAATAAAGACATGATTCTTAAATTTTCATTTTCACATGCAGTTAAATTTAATAATATTGAATAAATAATGTGAAATGGTTTTCGTTTTCATAGATGACAGAGAGGATAGGGAAACAGATTTAAAACATTGTTCAAATTCTACAAATCATAATTCACAAAAAACAATCTCTTCAAATTGATTTCAAAAGTATATTCAAACTTTAAAAAATACTAATATCAAGTTGATGAGTAATTAAACACCAATATAAAAATTAATTAATATACAAATATTAATTGAAATATCGAGGGCACATAATTTTAAAAAGATTAAAAATGCTTAAAAAGCATAAGATACTTTTGGCATCCAAGGCAACAAAAATACATTTTTTAGGGGACTAAGCCAATAAAAGCACAATTCATTACATTTTTCAATTCAGCGTATTAAATATATAAATTAAAAGAAACCACAAACAGCTATAATACATTCCATAAGTACGTACATAAGAAACCAACAAATCTGTATCATAAAGGACTTAAGGTATTTAGTAAGTTGCCAAAAGAAATAAAGGATGCTGTGTATATCGCTTCATTTCGTGGGATGGCGATGATATTTGTTAAAAAAACATCCAAATAGGTAGATAGAGTGTCATTGAAAAGCGTCTGGATTTCATAACAGTGTTCTGTTTTTGAAGTTATTGTGTTATCATATTGTTTATTAGTAGTTAAGGTAAAAATAAACGTTAAAATTTTGTTTGTACAACTATCTAAAATAAATACATGACAATAGTACGTTTAAGTAATTTGATTAGTTCAGTTATTCTGTTGTGTATTGTTGACAGCATTTTCACTAGAGCTTTTAATTTTGCTATCGATGAAATAAAAACACAACCAGAGTACATTGATAATGGGAATATGGGAAGGACCCAAAGAATCTAGAAAATATTCTCAATTTAGGTATGAGAAACATCAAGAATTGGTTAGTGGAACATAGTTTGGATCTATCGACTGATAAAAATAATGCCAAAACCTTCTGTAGACAGCAAAAAATTCCCAACCATAAAAATTCAACACGGAGATGAGATAGTTTTTCTTACGACCCAGATTAAGTAATTGGGAGTAATTCTGGACACTCATCTTACATGGAACTCATACATAAATCATATAGTAAACAAGTGTCTAGCCGGATTGACTACGTTAAGAGCAGTCTTGCGAGTATGGTGGGAGAGCCTCTCTACAGATACTTTTTTATACTGCGTATATCCGGAGTCATCTCAATTATGCCTCGTTCCTTTTAGAACCATGCTCAAACAATAATTTCCACAAGACTTCACCGGATCCAATCCCAAAGTCTTAGACTAGCCTTGAAGTCATCTCCAATTAACGCTTTACAAGTAGAAGCTTGTGATCACCCACTCGGTATGAGAAGACAATACTCATAGGTTTCTTCTAAAACGCTCTGTCCAAAAAAACAACCTGCTCCTCAATACAGTTTTTTTCTGACTGCGTGACATCCTCATATTTTTGGTTTCATAAACCGCTCTCTCTACTATTCAACAGTTTTCATTTTTACAAATCTTTTGAATCTAGTATTTATCCTAAAGACCTTCTTCTCCTTTATCGTTTTCCATTGAAAGCTTTTATTTATGCCCCAAGTATTGAACTCACATTCGGAGTCAAAAGCCACCTACAACCCCGGTGTACATTCAATCGTATTCGATCGTCAAGATGGATAGGTTGGAGAATTATCTACACTAATGGATCTCGGTCAGATTCACCAACCCAAATGGGTGCAGTCATATATTGTGAAGACAACAACTTTCAAAGATTAGGCAAATTGCACAAGAATGCATCTGTATTTACCGTGGAATGTATCACAACCTGAGAAGCTGTCAAATACGCCTTAAGCTCTCAATATAGTAAAAGTTCCTAATCCTGTCAGATCCCTTGAGCGCCTTACAAAAAATCAAATCCCCTCCATCTTTTTATCCCGAGGACGAGCTCTGTGTGGAAACTAGATTTCTTATTTCTTTATGAAAGGTATTCAATAAGAGTATTGTTATGTCCTGAATCCCTAGCCATTGTGGTATTCCCGGGAACGAAAAAATGGACGCGTTAGCAAAGAAGGTGGTCCACTCCGGGGATCCTGCCTACAGTAATCTACTACCACTGGGTAATCTCCTTGTTATGACAAAGGTGAAATAACCTCGCACATGGCAAGAATATTGGGTAGCCTCCTCCCAAGCGAAGGGTAGACATCTTTTCCGACTGAAACCAAATGTAATAGAAAAACCTTGGTTTTCCTAAGTGATTTTGAACAAGTTTGAGACATCCTCCATATGGAAAATGCGCATTAGGCACTGCCGCAATGGTTCTTACCTGCTCAGAATCCATGTCCGGGACTCTGCCATTTTCGAATGTCAGCTTGATGAGGAAAATTAAACCATGTTTTTTTTATGCCCCATAAATGATTGTTATCCTGATTTTCCGTCCGACCTCTCTGATATTAATATCCCATTCCCTATATATATTCTAACTCTCCTGTCCCCACCCAATAAACGTGTGGTTTAAATCCTATGTAAATATCCAGTTATAAATGGTGTAAAGCTGTAAATATATTATATTATTGTATGTTTATATTATATTAAACACTAACTTACTAACTTGTAAATATTATATTACCAACACATGTGTAAATATGTAAAAAAAAAGAAACAAAAAACTCGACACTGGCCAGAACACCAGAGTTGTAAGGTGAAAATGCCATGAAAAAACGAAGAAGAAAAAAAATTCTTACCACTGACAAATTGAAGAACTATTTAAATTTCAAAGTTTTTCTATGTTTTTTATCTGACAGCTGACAGATAGTAATACTAAGTAAAAATAAAAAATACACTCAAAAACACTAACTTACTATCCATTATTACCTATTATAATGTCCATAATGAACCCGAATTCACTTGACGTAATATTTATATTATGATATGAATGTAAACAGGATAAATGAAAATATATTGATGTACTGGAATGTTGCAAAAAGAGTGTTATTTTGATTAAGTCTACTCTAATATAAATCTAGTTATTGTGAAATATCAATATTTATTGTGTATAAAATGGATATCGAATTCGATTCAGTTTATATCGAAAGAAATCAAAATGTTTGCAGAACGTGTCTAACTAAAGATGCAGAATTACAGTGTGTTTTTCAGAGATATAAGGATGATTCTTTAAACGTTCATGAAATAATTATGAATGTTTGCTCTGTCAAGGTAATCGAATGTCAAATAAATCGTAATAGTTTTCTTGCATATGCAGGGGAAAATATTGTTCTGTTTTATTCTCAAGTAAATCTTAACAGTTTTCACAAAATATTAGTATAATTGATTTGAGGTGTGATTGTAAACCTGATAATACTTATAGTACCTAGGTATTATAATATTCAAATCATATATCAGTTGCATTAATTATCCAAGTTTTATAATGTTCCGCTTTCTTTTATATATTTCAGATTCAAAAGGATGATGGGTTTTCTGATAGAATATGTGTGCCATGTATAGTCGAAGCAAAAAATGCCTTTTCCTTTAAGTCTAAATGTGAAAACACCCAAAATACACTGCGGAAATACCGCAAGTGGTTTCAGATAGGACAGGTAAACTTTTTGCTTTTATATATTTGATTTTTTACCGAGCGTATTATTTGTCTATGTAATTAACTGTATGAGACTGTTAGTTTTGTGTTCAGTCAAAACAGTACCAAATATATTTATGTAAAAAGTACCATTTACTATACACTACATGATTCCTTATTAAAATATAATTTTAAAATTTAGAGTCACCAAAATCAACAGATGGAGAGTTAAAAAAATGTGGATGTTTAAACATGGGCGAAATGGTGAAAGTTGCACAATTGAAACAGTATTATTTCTCATTAGAATAGTGTTCTAGTGTTAGTAATTGTACTGTTTTGCGTCCTAGTTGTATTATTATTATTATTTTTATTATTACTGTGGATTATTTGTATACTGCCGTCATAAATAAAAAAGCAGTTTTGTTTTTGTCAAAAATCACAAAATGAGTTAAATATGAGATAAAGTTTTTAAAAAAAATTCAAACTATTTGATATGTCTGTGTCTTGGGTCTAAATTGGGCTAATGTCGTAACTCACAACACTACGGCAGAGTAATTTTATATCTATTTTGCGATGTTATAAAAAAACTGTTTGAGATGTTTGAAACTATTTTCATTGAAAAAACACTATCACATATCGTCGGAATTCTGGCACACAAGTTGGTAACTACAGATTTTCGAAAAATGTGATGTCTTCGTAAATGGCATCAAATAGTCTTTGTTTGAAAAGTGAATGAAAATATTTCAAATTTTAAAAATACAAAAATATATATTTTATAATATTCAACTTGTGGTTATATTTGAATTGTTGATTTGAGATGAGATTTTAACATTAATTTTTTTTTTAAATATACGTATTTTTAATTGACATCAACTCTCTACAAAACATTGTCAAGAAAAAAATTAAATCCAACATTGGCCATGGCAATGAGCCCTAAAAAAATTCAGTATGAATAATGATAATGATGTAATGTTTTTAAAGTTATTGAAATAATAACTTTAATAAGAGATTTATAAGCAAAAACTCTGTGTAGATATGACACACAAAGGTTTTATGTTTTAGAAACAATTAATATACTGTGTTTTTATTAATGATTATTTACAGTTTTTTTCAGTTGGCATAAAGTTGATAAATACTAAATACTAAATAGTGTCATATCTCAAAATATGACTTTTGCAAATAACTGCTATTTTGTTTATGCTGGCGTATAACGCCATTTTGTTTATGATGGCGTATAACGCCACTTTCATAATAATTCAATATTTTAATGTTATGATATTATGGTGTATACATTTCTATATTGATAAATAGGTATTAATTTTTTTACCAATATGTTTTTTAAATTTATTTGTTTCAGGTACTTAAAGAAGAATCGGACCATTCCTCGTTCTCGGATTTTAGTGATAAAGATAATGAAATGAAATTTGAAGATGATATGAGGTGCAAATCGGGAAAAAGTAAAAATGTGATTGAAGATAATAAATTAAAAGAAATTGGTATTTTTCACGAGTTTGAAATGGTTCAAATAAAACAGGAAGACCCGGATGAAATGGATTCAAATTTGATAAAAAAAGATGCATATTTTATTCCAATTGAAGAATATGGGAATGTAGCAAAAACTCTTAAAATTAAAATGAAGCGTTCTAAACACAACATGAAAAAAAAAACTAAATCTTCTACATCAGCTTCTCTTAAAGCAAAATCAAAAAAATCGGTTTTATTTAGGTATTGCAACTTTTGCACATTTAAAACTAAACTTCCTTCACAGTTAACTAGACATATGTTCATACACTCTGGAGAAAAACCACTGGCTTGTGACATTTGCGATTTCCGATGTGTCCAATCCTCATCTCTCAACAACCACAAACTTGTTCATAGCAAAGTCAAGCCTTACAAATGTATATTTTGCGAATATAGATCGACGAATTCTTCCAATCTGAACAGACACATGCGAAGGCATACTGGAGATAAACCGTATTGTTGCGACATTTGTCCCTACCGCTGTGTACAATCAACTTACCTAGAGGAGCACAAACGGATACATACTGGAGAGAAACCATTTCTATGTGATGAGTGTGATTATACTTGTAGTTCAAAGTCCAGCTTTAAAACCCACAAAAGAAACAAGCATATGTCAGAAAAGAATTTCTCATGCGACGAATGCGATTTTCGGACAAAAACTAAAAGTACTTTGGTCTCGCATATTAAAACACATACTGGAGATAAGAGATTCGCCTGTGACATTTGTCCGTATAGATCTATTCACTTTGTCACTTTAGAGAATCACAAGCGCATGGCGCACACGGGGGAAAGACCTTTTCAATGTGACCAGTGTTCGTATCGTGGAGTTAGTATTAGTCACCTGAGAAGTCACCAGAAATGTCATCAGTTAGTAAAGATGTTCTCCTGTGATGAATGTGCATATATGTGTCATACTAAATCCAAGCTCAAAACTCACAAAAGAACCCATACTGGTGAAAAACCTTTCATTTGTTCGCTTTGCGATTTTAAATGTGCTTTTTCATCTTCTTTAAGGAGACATCATAAAAGAAACCACATCCCCATTCTCAAATAACATGATTTATTAGATTAAATATAAATATCAAAAAAATTTAAAAAACTTTAAAAAATATATTTTTTTCAGTGTGTTTTATAAAATTTCGCGCACAATAAGAATAAGGATGCTTTTATTTTCTACTAGGTACCATTATTAAAATTTTATAAAAATAAACTTAATTAAATGGCATATTTTTTCCTGTTTATTTTTTAGACCAATTAATTACCAGTGCTTTATCATTTTGTGTTATCCTAGGAAACTAATTTTATGCAATCTGCCACTAACTCTTTTAACCCGGGTGTTCATTCAAATACTCCCAATTATCCGGATTAATGAGTGCCAGACATTATCCAGATATGCAGAAATACAATGCTTGAAAGGCAATGTTTCGAAAGAAAATAAAAAATTTACTCTACAATGACTTTTTTTATTGGTTTTGAAATAATACAGCGAATTGGAATCGCATTTAAAACTTACTGAAACGTGTCCAGCAAAGTTTTATTTTATTTTATTTTATTTGGGATTTTTACAGCTATTACATAAACAAAATAAGTAGAAAAATATTAACAATACTTAAGCCAATTAAAAAAATCCACTGTAAATCTAATGACACATAATATATAAGAAAAGAGTTGATGTAATTTAATGTGAGTGACGTTTGTATTCATGTGTATGTTAATGTGTGTATGCGTAAATGAGTGAGGGAGAGGGTGCGTGTGTGTGGGTGCGTAAGTATAAATAAATAATTGTGTAAAACTTGTAAATATATTAAAAATGGTACAAGAAAGAGCTCGGTAAAAAGTTTGAAACCTTTTTGTTAAATTTTAAATCAAGAAATGTTATAAATTGTATTTTTAAAAGTATGTTAGATTTCAAAACCGTATTCTGAAAAATTAGCATTTTATTTTACAATTTCACTGATACACACTTAATGAATAATGTGCGACGAGTCTCATACACTACGAGTACGGTAGGTAACCACAAAATGCAGTAAATAAGTTAATTGCTTTGACTAAGAAAATCGTCTACGAGCATTTATTACTACGAGCATTATACGAGCCTTATTTCTTGGTTTTATTTCCTAATCACTTTCCGAATATTTGGGAATCCGTATGACTGGAGTTCGGATAAACGGAGTTCTATTGTACATGAAATGTAAGATTTATTTACTCGCGCACCTAACGAAAAAATGATCGGCGAGTTTTTTTTTGTAATTACTGGCATCCCTTAGTACGTATCTATTTTTTCTGCTCATGTTGGTAGTCGGCATTGCTCTGAAAAGTTCGTTTTTTGTTTGACAACTGGCTTCAGGCTAGTTTGCTTGTTTTGGAACAAATTTCTGTTGTCCCTCTAAATTATATTTTACGCAAGTTTCAAATATATTTCACTAAAACTGAACCAATTTGTGTGAATAAACATGTATGTAAGGTAATAATACATGTTTTTTTTACACCATAACTGGCCAGGAAGCCAAATTACAGTGGTGAATTAAAGCACAGAACACACAGGTTAAAGAAAAATCACATGTTTTTTTTGTGTTCTCACCGGGAGTAAACTCGGAACCTTTCGTGCGTAAGTCAAGAGTCTTAGCCATTACATCACGGAGGCCGTTGTTTCATAAACCTTTTAGATTTATTAGAGAACTTAACTTTTATATCAAAAGTACAAAAGATTTTTTAAATTAAAAAATACCCAAAAATTTTGCATTTGTTCAGGTCTGAGTTAAACTCATCATATTTTGAATATTCATTCAAGACATTTAAGTCTAAAACATTTTTGTACGTCTGTTTCGTCTTGTAACTCACACAAACATAGACAAAGATTTAAATAATATTGAATAATAAACGTGGAGTTTTACGAGTCTCAAATTTTGTGCACTTTTTTACCAATAAATGATACATAAAAATAATAATCAAAAAGCAGTATGTGTATACCTACTGTTCAGTGTGTGTTTGTTTTTAATAAATGTATGTACCCATCAGTGGCGAACGGTGACTTTTTTTATAGGTAAGCTTTAATTTTTTTCATAATTTGCACCTGCATGCACATACATACATACATATAAGTAATCTCGCAAATGAGTGGAGGCGTATAAAAAAAAGTATATCCAAGTACTTGGATTTTTTTTTGTGGTTTTGTGTAAAAACAACTTCTTCTCTCCAGTTCCAGTTTCACCTGCTGGCAACAGAAGACGCAATACCTACTTATTTTTAATCAAAATAATTTTAACCAACAACCCAACAAACAAACTATTTTAAGACAGTACATGTATGCAAAAGTAAAAAAAAAATATATGTTAAAAAATAAGGACAATAAAATAAGTATATTCATAATTCCTTTTTGTTTGGCACTGATTAAAAACACCGTATATTTGTTTGTAATTTACATTTTATACTGCAATTATTTAGGTACTAATATAAAAGAAAGTAAACATTTTATTGTAAGACGTCACTCTCATTATGTACACAAAAATTATTTTTTTCTTGTACTATATTTTTTTTTTTGAAAAATTAAAAAAAAACAATAAACAATAAGATTAGATTTAAATTAATTTATTTATGTCAAAATACATAATTTCAACGTTACATATTACATAACATAACAATAACATTCATTAGAAATATTCGCAATAATATTGCAACAAAAAAATCACGTGACCGTCGTGACCGCCGCTCTGCGCCGCGCCGAACCGTCAGCTTCGTTTCCTTCTAAACTGAGAATGAATAATGCAAGAAATTGACGACACCGAGCGAGGCGCCACTAGCTAAAACGCGCGGACTAAAAAACTGGCGTCATATGTCAACAGAATACTATCAAACGAAAATGGTCTTTAGGAAATAATGCTCGAAATGCTACTCTTCAAATAGAGAAGCTTGAAATAATATCTGTAATCTGCAAGTGAACTTAGCAAGAAAAATATACGCACTGGGTTTTTGAATGTTAATGTATTGAAAAATAAGCTGCAATAATCCGAACCGGGCAATGCGCTGGGTGCGTATTTAGTAGCTTATATTTATTTTTTGAGGAATACATAAACAGTGACGTTAATTTATAATAAATATATATTATTTTATTTATTCTCCTATAATTAAAACTACTATAAAACATTATTATTGGTAGTGAAATATAATGGTAAACTGCGAATAATCGATTATATGGACGGTTCGCCCCTGGTACCCATATGTTATGTTGTTTTAAATTAATAATATTTTTAGTCTGCCTAGTGGTCAAATGGTCATCGCTTTTGCCTACCATGCACGAGGTCTCGGGTTTGATTTCGATTCCCGATATGGTTGACATGAAATATTTTTTTTATTTTTTTTTACTTTAGAATCTTTCTTAGTTTCTTGACTGGCACCTGAAGCGTAACGCTGATCATCTTATCTTCATGTAATGAAAATGGTCAATGTACGCTGCAGTTGGTGTTACCAATTTAATGTCCTATGCACCATTAGGTGCGGATAGGGAATGATAATGATGAGTAAATTATTCAGTAAATCCACAATGGTTAAAAAAAAAGATCAGGGATGTCGAACTAATATTACTTGGTGGGCCAAATAAAATAATGCGTGTCTGATGGGTTTAAAAAATATTTTAAAACTTAATAGGTAGGTACTAATATCGCCATGATCGTTGAACAACAGCGCATGTGATTTTCTTCAACTTTACATGAGAGCGGCTTTTTATTTGATTTTTTTTACGCTTGGTCACAACCCGATGAGCACAAAATGATATCTTAATCTGCTAGTTTTTTCATTTACTGGGAACGGGGTGAGCGCTGGGTGCGTTTATTGATATTTATATCTACTGTTGGAGGAATATATAAATGGTGGCGGTAAATTATGGTAAATAACTATATAATAATAATTCTGAGATTATGATGAGCATTGGTTTGTATGTTCCTGATAATTACCTAAGACAGCGTCATCATAGATTGTTTCATATTCCGATATACAGGACCAACCTACCTATGGTTATGCCTGTTGGAAGGGCTACCGCTATGCTGAACAACATAGCTCTGGATGTTGATCTGTTCCATATATCCGAAGGGGTTTTCCGGAGCAGGATTCTCCTACTACTTTGACATGAGTCTCTTTTATGTATTTTATATTTTTTTATAATATGTACATATTGAATTTATGTTTGTAATGTATATGTTAAATTTAAATAAATGAATTGAATTGAATAACAATTATTTAATTTATTTTTCCATGAATAAAACTACCATAAAACATTATTTTAGATAGTCAAACATGAATATAAGCTGTGCATAATCGCTTATATGTACGATTCGCCCCTGATCGATGGTCGATATTGGAATACTGTATTTAAATTTCACCAATAACAAAATGCAAAACGTACAGAAAGTTGAAAACCTCGAAAAGGACACACAACACCATCGATTGGGCCACATGCGGCCCGCTGGCCAAGGATTGGGCATGCCTGGTGTACTCGTAGGTTTATAAGTTGCTAAAAATAAAATAAAAAGCTCACGAAAGTTTCACGAAGTTGGAACATGTATTTATTTTTTCCTCTCCTACATTGTAAAAGGACCCACGTTTTTGGGTAAAACTCTCTGGTTGGATCCGAGATTGTGAGAGCGCGCGTTTCCGTTAACGCGTGATTTATATCTAACAGATACCCGTCGTCATAGGAGGTGGGTGTTTGTGGGTGGGTATTTTTGTACACACAAATGTGCTATTTATAGATTTTATCAATGAAATAATCATTCAAAAATTACGCTCTCTTCCATCTTTCTTTTAATCAAATAAAATATGTTCTTCATACTTTATTTAATGAACAGCCTAGCCGTCTAATGAGGAAGTTTAGCCCTACGGGAAAATGGATATAAAAAATGTAGGTATTCTAACTAGAGGTAAAAATTAAAATATCAAATTGTAATGCGAAGTTTCTTGAAAATGTATGAATAAAAGTATATAAAATAATTTTAATAAAAACGAACTACTTTGCATGACGTCACTAGTTTTTCTGAATCAACTAATGATAAGAGAGTTGAATTTCCGGTTTACGTTAAATCAACTGATGAATCCGCAAAACTCATTATTGGGCCTTTACTCATAAACTCGGCGTTAAGTTACGCCTAAGTGTAGTGGTTTAATTCGGATCGTAATACCATCCTTATTCTACCACTATAATAAGAATGGTATTCCTATCCAAATTATACCACTATACTCAAATTTGACTTTATATTAAGTTTATGAGTAAAGTCCATTGAGAATTTGAGATGTCAAACGCAAATAATTTCAAAAATACAAAACTTCATAGTGCTGGTAATACAATACATAATTAAAAATAAATAAAACTAACTTCGTTTTATAGTCTATTAACAAATAAAAGAAACCACTAATCTTTCTCATTGAGTGGCTGTTTGACGGCGACATATTTATATAAATAACACACACACTTTAGAAAATGTTAAAAGAGAAAGATAATCTTGCATCGAAAAATTCCTTCAAAGACGCAAAAAATATAAATGTTCAAAGCAATATTGTTGTAGCTCTTCCAATAGGCATATTGTCTTGACGTTGACGCTGCATGAAATAAATATCCGGAATATAAAAACAAACGTTCCGCACAGGTGACAGGGTGGTCGAAAATACCGCGTAGCAATCGAAATGATAAATGAGTAGTTAGATACACAATTACACATTCCTTCGGGTCCGTGATTACAATGGGAAGTTAAGGACGACATACCTTCACCGTGACAGTATAGTTGAAGATAAATTCTCCCGAGTGATTACGAAGATACACTACCGACGCGCTATTTTCAAGTTTTGAGATTGGTACGTCGCGTCGGTATGTATCGACGGGTCTAGTACCTCACGGTACACACATTTATTCATTAAAAATTAACAAAAATTTGGTTCCCCGAGCTGTTTTTGCTTTAATTACAATTTATTTAATCGTTCTTAGGTGGCCGGTTTTCTTTATAAGAGAGAGAGAGATTTAAAATACGAGAGAGAAAAAAGTAAACTTTGAATTCTAATTAATTTCTGAGACAACTCTTAATTTTTAATCTGAACGGCTAGATGTTACTTTATTAGCATATTTATTTATTTTTATTTATTTATACTTTTACATTGTTTGTATTCTTTTTTTTATACAAAATAATGTTCCCTCACCGTGCCGAAGGAAACATTTTACAAAATGTGAAACATGCTAATTTAAGAATTAGTTGTTTAACAAAGTTAACATACAATATTAGAGTTTGTCCAAATGTTCATAGACAAAAGACTGGATTTCACCCCCTCGGGGGTCATTAAGATTAACAAATTACAACAAACCAGCCAATGACAGGTCATAAGCCCTGTAAATGCCTTGACTTCCATATTCCCTTATTTAAGGTATTCTCTATCCCTGTTGTAATTTGTTAAAGTTAACATAATAATAATAATAATAATAAAACGTATTTAATCTAATTAACCTAATTATTATTAACATAATAAACAATATAGACTAAAATAATCATAAAAAACATCACCAATTTATATAGACCCATATACCAAATTTCATAAACAGTACACACATTTTACCTATTTGGCTTGATCCACTCATCGATCCGTGTGCAACCCACCTCCACTATTCATTTCTTAATAGCAATTTTATACTGTGAGTACTTACTAATTGTCCTTATGGATAATGGAAGTAGATTTTACACTTTAACCGAGTAGTAGGCCAATCCTCTTTGACCGAAGGTTGTATGATTTTTTTTGCAGCATCAGGGTGGAGTATCTAGTAACTCGTGTATTTGTAACGGAAGGTAGAGAATAATGTTTATGTGCGTATAGTAACAGAGCTTTTACATTAAGTTGAATATAAGAGCATCTAGTTGTAAAAACATTTCCACCATTAAAAACAAATTTAGTTTTAATATTTTTTCCATCTGTTGTACCTACCATCTTCCTGAGCGTTATCGAGATGTCAAAAGAACCGGCTTTGTAGTAGATTTTGAAAATATTAATTTTAAGAACATTAAGGTACTGTAAATTGGGCGGGATAAGAACAAAAATGCTTGAAGAAAGAAATGTGTTGAGGAATGTGTTGTTTACCATTATGTTGAACAACATGTAAGGTATGTTCAGCAGACTCAAATCAGTGTTTGATTTCTTATATTATAAGTTTAAATATGGAGTTCTACAAAATAAATACCAAATCAATCAATTACTATTTTAATCAATACGTCGTCTTCAAATCATTAGAATAGATTTAACTTAAATATGTAGAACAGATTTAACTTAAATATGAGTACCAACGTACTTAAGATTCTTAATTTCAAGAGGCGTAATCTGCGGGTTGAGAAGTAATATTTTCGTTATTTAAAACAAAAAAGTACATTTTTTATCAGAAATTCCTTAGAAAATGCTAGTGTATTTTGAAAGGTGGACGTTTTAAAAAGGCAAAATCTTATGATTTCCGTACTTTTTATCAGCTTTTAGCATTAATTACGCCGTAGTAGAACGTCGGAATAATAAAGAAACACAATGTAATGTCTCATTTTACACGTAAGGCCTCATTTTACAAATAAAAGTAATCCTTCTTCAACAAGATTAAGTTAACAAAGTTTGTCGACGACAAGAGATCTAAAATGAAGTAATTATAATGCAGAATGCGTGCTCTTCAGTTTATAAATCAAGTTTTATATTCAAACCTGGTTTCGGAGGAAAGTTAAAGGCTGTGTTTGTGTAGGTAGTCCTGGGATTACGTGGTTTTCCTATTCAGTGCAGTGTAAAACGGGACCTCGTGGGGTAAGGACGTCGCGGCGCGCGCTCTTCTCGCGGAAAAAAGTTTTACGTAAAACTGAAACTGAAATAACTTCGTTTTCAGATTACAGAAATTGGAAAAAAAGTTACGACAGTTCAGAGGAAAACAAAATGTGATACATATTGTGGCATTTGCTCTTGTGAACATTAGTAAATTAATGCGTGTAAGTGGTAACAAAGGTATGTGTGAAAATCAATTCAAATTGTAACAAAACTAAATCAAATAAGACCGCTCAAATTGTCTAAAAGAAATCCCAAAATAGAAAATATTATGACGTTTTATATTTTTATAACTGATTGATAACTTGTCGGCTCATAAAAAATTAAAATAATTAGTTTTTTTTACTGTACAGAAAATGTTACTATTTAAAAATAAATGGAATGTTTATTTAAGAGGAAAATTCAACTTTTGAAGGTTTATTAATAATGAGTTGAATTTCGTAATAAATAATTTAATTACTTTTGATTAAAGTGATTGTTTCATATGAAACAAGTTTTAATGAAAAAAAAATTAACAAAGAAATTAAAATATCGTGAAAATTTTTCATGAATTAATTAATTATTCCCATTTGGTATTAAATGGTGAAAAGGGGACTGAATTAATATACTAACTGCAGCGTATTTGGATATTTTTTGTTAAATTAATGTAAAATGATCAGTCTTACGCTTCAGGTGCCAGTCCTAGGACCATGAAATATTCTAGAGTGAAAAAGCGCTTTTTTAATAAATATTTCATGGCGTCTATGTGCGGAATCGAACCCGAGACCTATTGCATGATAAGCGAGCGCGCTGACTATTTGACCATTGATATTTTTATCAGATAAATAATACCACGGAAACCAGTATTTGAATTATTTAAAAATAATTCACATATTTACCTAATTATGTTATAAAAAAATTACATACATTGTTATTTTATTTTCTCCTCTTTATTGAGGCAGTCTGCCAAAACATAACAATACGATTAAAAAAAATTAATTAAAAATGACGTTATTTAATAAATATAAATGCTCAGTTTATAACGACGCATTTAGAACCGACCCATGCCTGTGAACTTAAAATGGTTCTATTCCAACTTGGTTCCGAGTTTGATTCTCTCTGAAATAATGCTTTAAAAATACCATTAATCTTTACTATATTCTCTACTTTAAAAAAATGTTCTCGTATCCATTATATATTGTAATTTTTATTAATTATGAGTTGACGGTAAACAAATTTACAGTTTATATATATATTATGGTATTTCGAGCATCTATAGTAAATAATAAAAAAATATATAAAATAATAAACTTCATCGAAATTTACAAAATATTACATAAAACTAAAATTAATAAATACAGCTTACTTAAAAAAAATATAATTGTCAAATTTTAAATGAATAGTGTCCCATTCGGTATAGGGCTTTTAGTTTCGTGGAGTTATGGATACGTTACTTAAAATACAATATGTTTTAATTAATGAATGAATAAATAAAAAATATTTCAATGATTTATTTTATAATTATATTTTACATTTGAAGCACTAACTTTGTGACTATTTGATATAATTTATTTTTTTAAATGAAACCACTTTGTTTTGAACATTTTTTTTTCAACCTACCGGTTATTAGCAGAATATGTTAGGATTTAATATTTAGTAAACACTGTTGAAATAAAAAAAAGATAAGATAAATTAGTTAATTATACCTCGATAAAGAAACTTGAGTGGCTTTAACCGGTGGACAGAAAAAAAGTTATTACGAACAAAGTCGTTTTCGGTTTATTTTTTAATTATTTAATTTTATTTAGAGAAAACGTTTTTTTTTCTGTAAATACTTGTCTTGAAAGTTGAATTATATATATATTTTTCACACAATACACGTATCCATTTATAATTATTATTATCATCATTCTCTTTCCGCACCTACTGGTGCAAAGGCCACTGCATTAGTACACTAACCGCAGCGTATATTGATCATTTTTGTTATTTATTTATTAATTTACACGCCCTACGGGCTTTCACATATATTAGAAATTCCATTCAAGTGCAGCAGTGAAACATTAGTATGTACATTTAGTTAAAATTAAAGATAACATAAGAAAAACTAAAAGATACAATAATAAGTAAAAATAAGAAAATGTACCAACATAGGTATATGGGTACATAGAAAAATATTTAATAAAATTACATATGAAAACATACACACTTATATACACATGCATATGCATACATACACACACACATATACATACATGCTTGTATACATACATACATACACATACACATACATGCACATACATATACATTCACATAAGTTTATACATTATTATAGAGATACATGAGAAAAATGAAAAATGTTGTATGAAGGTAAGATGATTAGTCTTACGCTTCAGGTACCAGTCCAGGGACAATGAAATATTCTGATGTGAAAACACCTTTTTCAATTAAGTGTTTCGTATCACCCATGTCTGGAATCGAACCCGAGACTTCTCCCATGGTAGGAAAACGCGGTGATCATTACACCACGAAACCAACTTATTAATATGGAATTCGAAAAATGCAATAACATACAAATCATTATGAGTGTGTTTTTACACATTCGAAATAATTAAACATAATTCATGATTAGGCAGAATAAAAAATACAGCAAGTTCTGTGTATAAACCGGAACTTCGGACGCGGGATTTCGATATAGTAGCTAAATGGCTTTCATTCTCTGGTAAAAATCCTGATGAAGAGAATCGAGTATGAAGATTTTCCGTTTCGTGGTCTTGCGATTGGCGCGTTCTCCCAGCTCGCACGAGTCTTAGAAATCGATTCCTCGAAATATTTGTAAAATATATAAAATAAAAAATAAAAAAATAATTTTAAAAAATTACCCGAGAGTAGCCATTGAGTCAACAAAACTCACCCGGACAAATCCGCTAGGACAAACATTTTTTAGAAATTGACTTAAGAAGTCTCTACATTTCATACTTTTTTTTGCTCCACAACAGGCCAGGAGGCCCGCCCACTTTCAATGGTGAATTACAGCACAGAGTACCGAAGCATGAGAAAAATCTTTTTAATTATTGCGTTTTCCCCGGAAATCGAACCTGGAACCGTCCATGCGTGAGTCCAGCGCCTTAACCACTACACCACGGAGGCCGCCATTATATTACGGGCTATATTTAAAGATAAAATACCCTTCTTTCTTTTTATACGCATACCAATTTTTATTTTTTAAAATCTATTACAAAAATCCCAGTTAATTAGCCAAAAAAGTTGTTTGTCACGAATGTATCTGTTTTTCATTAATCTTCTCTAGTTGATTGATTTTGCCGAAAAGCAAGATTAAACTGACTCTCTCAGCAATCATTAGCAGTCAATACCAGAGTATTTCTTCACTTGCTGAAGTATGTCTCGCCTAATTAATTTGTATTCAAAATATAAGACTTACGATATAAAATCAATTTTATTTCAGTATGAAAATTACCACACTTAAGTATGTTTTTATTTCCCACAAAATAATGGAAAATAGGAAATCAATGATAGCTTATTTATTTATTCACAGTATGACATTTAATTTAAATTTTTTGAAACATAAGTCCCCAAGTTATGTGTTAAGTTGGGAAGAATGATAAACTTAAACAACGCATACAGACATTATACAAAACAAGAAACATCATTTAAAATGGCACATGGCACATCAATATAAAAATAACTAGCCTTTGATTTACACGAAAAAAACTTAAATATTTGAAAAATCATCAAGGATATATTTTATTGTAATCATGTTTTATGCTTAAATTACTTTAATTTCCAATTTTTTTAATCTTAATTAAAAAAAACCTACGAAAGAAATAGGTACAAATGAATTAATTTATTCGAAATTATTCTTAAAACCAAATATCTCTAAAAACCCTTCAAAATTTTGCACTTTCTTTACTTTAAAATCGTCTACATCCGCTTCCTAGTTGGAGCCCATGGCAAGCCCATGTGCATCTTCCCAAGTCAGGTTCGCGTCCCATAGTGCTATCATGCACTGTTGACAAACAGTCACCAGGATCTCGAGAACCTGATGCTTTGCAAAGTAGGCTAAGGTTCTTATGAGGCAACCACAGTATATGGCAGAATCCGGATCAGGAAGCTAAAAAAATGCCATCAAAATTAATATGCCGGGGTAAAACATAAAAACTGAAACATTCTTAAATGAAAAAAGAAATGTCTGCCCCGTCGTGTTGTAGCTGGCGTAGTCTACTATCCACGAGTTTCTGTGTTCGATTCCTGGGAGGGTCGACATTAAATATTTGTTTATTGGGTGGGTTTACACTAAACTATTTTACTGTGCCTAGACTGGTACCTGAAATGTAAGACTGTTCATTTTACTTTCCTATAATGCATGATTGAGATAGACTGCATGTACTTTTAAAATGTACTGTCATATGCACCATCAGATGCGGAATATGATTTGATGATGAATAATAAGTGTTATGTTGGATAAATATCCGATTAAAAATCGCATAAATAAACAGTTATCTAAAGGAATTCTAGAAAATGGTTTTCAAAAGAAACATTTATGTTGAAAAATTCAAATGAAGTACAGGCAAAGGTAAAAATATTTAATTACATGTTCAACTTGTATTGTTACCTTAATCTGCCACAATGTCCGTGCATTCGTTAATATAAACAGCGTTTTACCTCACTCTTAATTGAAAAATTAGGTTGAGCTTAAAATAAAGGGTACTTTATTTGGTAGCAAGAAAACAGATTCAAAACCTTTAATTTATTATAAAAGTAAAATGATTCTGAAGAAGATTTTATCAAAACTACGGTCGGTGGAAAATGGGGGACAAAAACCCGAAGTTTCTAGACTAAAATTGGAGAGGTAGAAGGTATTCGTAGTTGCTAGGCCGGAGACATAATTAACGCTGAGTGCGCTCAATTTAAGATTCCTCTCATTTATGGGACCAACTTTTACTTGACCACCCCGTAAATACATTGTCTATGGATTATGCGTTCTCTGCAGGGGCAGGTTGTACATATTACCCACAATTTATTTATTTATAAATTTATTGCAACATACATATTTATTACTAGGGAATCTATATAAAACTAGAGTATTTAAACATGAATATGTAGTGTTCTCTGGTTAGAGTAGTCTCCATATAAGATGGTTCAGCCTGTTCGGAAAGAATTTGAAATTAAATGAATTTATTTAAAGAATCAATTTGTAAACCACTTTTGAGGCATTACATTATGAAAATGGCGCAGTATAAATTATCTATAATTATCGGAATTTTTTAAATATTTTATATGAGTAGTTTCTATACCAAAATTGAAAAAAAATTACATAATTTAAAATAAATAACCAACAAAATATAACTATGAAATATTCATTATTAGAGATGTATATATAAAGTATAGAAAATCACAAATATGTATTAATAAAACATAACGACATTTAATCATAAATAATATGGGAATATATGAAATAAAAACTAATATTTTATTTATATATTTATACTTTTACATTGTTTGTATTCTTTTTTTTATACAGAAAAATGTTCCCTTACTGGGGTGTCCCGTGCCGAGGGAAACATTTTACAAAATGTGAAACATGCCTAAGATTAGCTATTTAACAAAATTAACATAAAAATAACAATAAAAAAAACGTAATTAATCCAATTAACCTACTTATCATTAACATGATAAAGAGTAAAAAAACTAAAATAATCATAAAAAACATAACCAATTTATTTAGACCAATAGAACAAATTTCATAAACGGTACACACATTTTACCTATTTGGTTTGATCCACTCATTGATCCGTGTGCAACCCACCTCCACCATCCATTTCATTAATATAGTAAAAGACAAGATCGCAAATAGAATGTGTACCAATTAATTAAGTTAAACATTTTTTATGGAGTCGTGCACTTGATAATTCCTACATATTATATTATTACAATGTGTTTTGAGTTTATTTAGCCTCGTGCTAAGTATATGGACGATTGTTTTCGACATGATGGCTGCTTTCATGTAAAAATGCCGACTAAGGAAATCGAGTGGGGATATGTCTATCTCGTTGTGTGGTGGTTGATGCGTTCGCCTACCATTCTTGAGGTCCTGGGTTCGATTCCTGGTAGGGTGAAGGTGATATACTAATATTATAGGTTTTGCGAACTGTAGTAAATCATTGTTTCGGGACTGGCACCAGAAACGTGAGACTTATCACCTTACCTGCATATAATATACGATCGAACAAAGCTAGATGTGGTTTATCAATTCAATGCCCTATGCAGCACTCTAATTGCTGAAAGTTTAAATGATGAGTTTAATTATTAACTCATTTTCATCATCCCGTCACAACGGATCTTCGCAGGTCGTAGTGACGTCAGGAGCTTGTAAAGCATTTACCCCAATTTCAGAGTTTCGCTTTACAAGTTCAGAATACATTTATAACAGGAACATATTATGCAGTGATGTGTCATTTTCCAAATGAAGACAATATTTTTTTACCGGATTTCTTCGAAGATTGGCGTCAAAAAACATGGAATAAAAGAGGCAAAAACAAAATTACGGCAAAGAAAAAATATGTAAGGAGCATCAAAGAGAAAACTGAAGTAATGATATGTGAAATAAATGATAGAGAAGATCGTTTTGTGCTGAAAGTATTTGACAGTATTATGCTTACTAAAAATTAATTTAAATTAAAATTATTTACCAACAAATAATGGTATTACACAATCCTTGTGTGAACTTCTGAAACGGAGAGATGACTCACAAAAAGTTGCTCAAATGGCTCAGTCAGATGAAAAATTGGAAAAACGTAAAAAAAGGAAACATAATACGTCTGAATTTAATAACTTGTAATGTCGTTACTGAACTTATTTTTGTTTAATACATATCGATTATAATGTAAGTTATAAAAAGTTGTTTTAGTTTTTTTTACAACGATCTAAAAAAATATATATCATTACAGAGAATAAAAATAAGTGAAATTTATAGTGAATTGAAATTATCGGATAATCCTTAGCCCGATTTTTTTATGTTTTGCCGTTTGAGGCCGTCGCTTTCGAGATTGAAAAAATGACGCACAACTGTAAAAATAAACGTATCACCGAACGCGCCGTTAAAAAAATGAAAAGAAGCTGCGCCATGTTTTCCTAATAAAAACCTGACGTATTCTATACGCGCGTTGCCTACAAACACCTACTTTGGGAGGGAATATTGATATCACCCATCTATAAATTTATTTTATTATTGAAAAGTACTAAGGGTTGTTTGCAAGGCTCTCGGGAACGAATTCATTCCCACCTCTGTTGCCAGTCGGCTATTAGTATGATCCTGGGGGATCTACTATTCTCAATTAGATCCTCCTGTTGTCCGATCAAGATAAATGTTCGCTGGATATTGTTTGAATGCGCATAGAATGTGGGCTAATCGTTAACTCGGGAATAGCATTAAATTCAACGTGGTCTGAATAACAATTCCTACATTATTGGAGGGATGGCGGGAAACGAGAAATATGCAGTTTGTTTAATAAAAAGGGAGTGAAAAACTATATACATACAACAAAATTAATTATTAATTAAATTAATCATTACTGTAGTAAGAAATTTAAGTTGTTTGGAGACTGAATTTTTTTTGTTCATTGACTACACTCTAAAACCTCTGCGTTCACGTGATCAATTCAAACAAGATTTTCAGCTGAAATCGAAACTTATTTAAATAACAGAGATGAAGAACATTCAAGAGAAGGTAATATATAAGTCTAGGCATCTACAGGGCTTATGACCTGTCAATGGCTGGTTTAAGTGACCACTTTACACACTGTGTAACATTCACGATTCTGCCCATATTTGACCATCTATATTCCTTCAATTCGTTCATCTGTTGATGTTTGTGAAGTTAAAGAGCTGAAACCTTTATTTATGCGGGTGAGATTCATCTAATTGAATTATTTCACCTACATACTGGCCACTTAAACCAGCCGTTGATAGGTCATAAGCCCTGTAGATGCCTAGACTTCTATATTACCTGACTTATAATGTACCTGGCTACCGCACCCGTCACACGAATCTATCTCTTTTCCATGTACCTACAGTTCGCACCAACTATGCACAGAACTCTCCTCTAATTCGCTTGACGCGTAATTATAATTAATTTTTCAATATCATAGACATATTTAACTGCAGTAAACTCTCTTTTAAAACCAAAATTAAAAAACTATTAAATGAAAAAAAATATGTTTCTTTATAAAAAAAAATATTTTTACATTATAAATTTAAGTTGTTTCTATTCACTCATATTAAACACACACTCACCCTGTCCATAAACCTACCCTCACACCCATATACAATCACACACATATTTACATACCTACCAAAACCACACTCCACTCTTTTACACACGCATCCTCACACAAAAAAAAAAGCTCGCACACATGCACTTCTATGAATTATATCTAACTGAACTGGATTTTTGTAATTGTATTTATGTGGAAAACTGATTTGGCGGTACATGTTTTTTTTATAATGTTGTGTATATTTTTTTTATTGCTGTTGTTTTTCTGAATAAACAAAATTAAATTAAATTAAATTACCTGCTCTTGAATGTTCTTCATCTCTGTTGTAATATGTTGATATAAACAGCTCCCCAGGGAGTTGAATCCAGTCCTTATCTACAAAAATTTGGAAAAACTCAAAATATTGTTTATTTGAATAAGTTAAAATTCAAACGCCCAAAATTATACGTTTTTTTTGTTAAACCTTTTGTTAAAATAAATGCTAATAAAAACACAAAAATAAGAAATAACAGGCATATATTTAATGAGTAAATTGTATTACTTTTAGCGCTTTTTTGTTCGTTTTTATGTTATGCTTATGTAATAGTTCTCGAATGTACACTATGGAAACTTTAACTTATTAACTACGAGCTGAGCCCGGCAATGCTTTGCTATTGTTAGGTTTTAGTATATAGTCGGAACTTTTATACCTAACAAAAATACACAAAATCGATGTTTCGTTGTCCCGTTTTCCGCACCTCAAAACTTTTTAGACAGCTTTCAAATTTCTGTATTGGTACGTCTTGCATTTTTCAAAAATAGTTATCATATTTGCATACCGTGCGCCCGAAGACAGCGGATAAAATTAGGCATTTTTACGGGATTTTGGATGGTTCTAGTTACTACAGTAAACAATTTATAAAGAAAAAACAAAGCCATAGGAATACGCCAATGTGTCAGTCAGCGTGTAAAAAAAAACACTGTTCTAGTCCAAAGTTCTCAAATTTCTAGAAATTCGAGAACTATCGTTTTTTAAACTTTTTATGCTATAATTTGATAGGTTGAATATTTTATATGAAAATTGCTTCCTTTGGGCACGTTAAAATTGTGTAACTGTATTAAGTTAAAAAACTGTGAAAGCGCTAAAATTTACTTTCTATAAAACTTTTTTATGCTTGGACTTCCTAGCCTCAATTTTAATTCAAAACAAACTTAAAACATATTTTTGAAAGTTAATTGCCTATTACAGTGTGCTTAATGTTTCACGAAATCAATATATATTACTTCAACGTTTTGCTTGATGAGGGTGGAGATTTTTTTTATAGATACCCTTTTACAATTAACTTTTCGCACTTCAACAGGGCAGGCACTTTTTTTATAGCGGTGAATTACTGAAATAAATATGGATAAATGTAAATAATTAATCACACTCTAATTATTTGATCTCACCGGAAATCGAACGCGGGAATCCTTCGCGCGAAGAAGTTGCCATGCTACATTAGTTTTACATAGATTCGTCCAGTTAAAAGTTTAAAAAATCAATGTTAATTTGGCTATTCTAGTAAAAAGATAAATATAAAAATGCAGATAAATAGTATATATTTAATAAAAAATTAATATCACGAGTTGGACGCAACTTAATTTTACAGAAATCCATTTAAAATTATTTCTGTATACTTTTATAAAAGTGTTGTCAAGATTAATATAAAAGCTAATAGAAGAACGAAAACCACTTGAAGCATTATTTTTATCGACTTTTTGTTAATCTAGTCGTAAATTAAGGCAATAAATTTACGTGAAAAATTGCGAATCATCAGTAATTTTTATTTACGCCATGTTCATAAAATATCACATCAATGTTATTGTAAGACAAAGTGATTTAGCAATGTTTCTAGGGCTCAATTACAAATGATCACCGTGGAAAAATAAGAATCTTATTGCTTTTCCATTTGATTGCCTACGTTTATTACACCCTGGAGCGTACCTGCCGTGCTTACTTCCCTCCCGCACAGCTATAGGGAAATGGGCCATATAATAAGGAAATATTACCCAAACCCTTATAGCCTATAGCCAATCCTTATGGCCGATATAGCCACGGCCAGTTGCCGTACATTATGCCAACAGTAAAACATCAAACAGTTTTGTTAAGCTATTAAATGTGTAAAAAGAAAGTACGTAATATAATTGTCCGTAGTTGTGATATTATATACAATTAGACCGGTTAGTATACAAACTCATTCTTATTCTTATTCTAAGAGGTGGGAGACAGTGCTATGCAAGCTCTTGACGTCGTGGCAACCTGTAAAGATCTATTGTGATGGATCCCCGTGAATAGTTTACGCCATCTAAGCTCAGGTTTATAAAGAGGTACTGTGTGAAAGGCGAGAGTTCTCATTTTGCTAAATCTCTCCCTCCAAGCTCAAATCCGTAAAGTATCGGACTATTAGATAGGGGGCGAACTCTTTAACATCCTCAGGTTTAACCAGTGGTCTTCCGAGGATAAGACTCCTTTTATGATGTAAAACATGACATTCACATATAATGTGTATAGGTGTTTCCTCATCTGCACTGCAGAATCTACATCTAGAAGCTTCAGGAAGGTATATTCAACCAATGTGTTTGTTTAATCTTCAGTGCCCTGTCAGGGCTCTTGTGATAACCCTCACTTGGTTTCGGCTGAGTTTAATTAGGTCGAAAGCAAACATTTGCAAGAACCCTTTTATTAGTTCCTTTGGGTGGTGCTCACCTGGTATTTTTTGCAAGAGCATTATGCTCTGCTTTCTTAGATCTTTACGAGGAGCACAATAACTTAACAGGAGGAACAAACAACTCATATGATTAGTACATATTTCACACAAACACATTTTGACTACCTATGTCCAAATATACAAGTACTGGATTTAACTCTCTAGGAAATTTATTAGGCTGTAATGATTAAGAATTATGAAAAATGACGAAGAACCTTCTTATAAAGGTACTGAAGAAGGTTTCAGCTCTTTTACGCAACAAAAATCACTAGATGCAAGAATTCAGGAAATGTGGATTGGAAAAAGCATTATTAACACGAGACAAGTTAGAATTGCAAAACCTTGAAATTCCTAATTACTTGGCAAAAAAAATATTATTTATTTATATTATTTGTTACATAAAGGGAAGGTCAGTAGTTTTATTCTTTAAGTACCAAAATAGGAACAATCCAATAGTGCAGCAACCGTTGAAATCAATATTTTACGCAGGGTTGCGAGCAATCGAACTCAGGACCTCAAAAATGATCGACGAACGCCTCAACCAATACGTAACGAGGTGGACAGATCTCCACTCAATTATGCAAGATTTTTACCTGAGATTAGCCATCGAGTCGAAAACGCTCGACCGGGGCGGGTTCTGGGAATTTTTCGTACTCAGATCTGTATTCATTATTCGCAGATTATTGCCATGCAAACTTTTTGGATGGAAATCAAATAATAAAATAATATATTTAATTGGCACTTACGAGTAGATTAACAGATGTTAAAGGAAATTTTATTTTACGTCTGATTTCATAAAAATAAAACAATAGAAGACACTCATTCAATATTGCAAAGAATGTCTAAGATATTCAAAAATATTCCATTTGATAAATTAAGTTTTCGTTTCGTTTCGTCCTTTACGATGTTTTTGATTATCTGAATAGACCCTTATTCTGGCTATTGTTAGCTCTCGGATTAAAGACAAATGTTTCGCACGACAGAACAAAGATACCTACCCTTATAATTTGACGAAAAAACTCTCTCGATTTCACTGTATTTAAATCGTTGTTCCGCGTATAATTTGTTCTTAATTTTCCGAATAGCGAATTCTTATACAGATGAAGGCCTTTAAAATGAAAAAAAAAAAAAAACATTTTATAATTTAGTTCTGCTATACTTAATAGAGTTTACTTAAAAAACTTTGATTAAAAGTAATATAATTGTAAAACGTCAAAAGGTTTCAAATGTTCGATTGTGTTTCAGAAACAAAAATCGTGTTAAAAATGTAGTTGAGTGTCAGAAAAACAATGAAAATATGGAAAAAACAACACTGATTTAACAGTTGGTCTGATGTCAGGCAAGAAAAGTGTTTCGAAATGTACCCAAGTGGACACCGAGTTAGTTTCTGTCTCTCTAGCGGGAGTGTACGGGGAGGGGAGAGTCACTTCTCCCGGGGGGAGGGGCGCGCCCTTTCCCCACCCCCACCTCCATCACCACCCGCGACACCACCGCAGATTACGCCGGACCTTCAGTGACGGCCACAGCAGGAACACAAGCGAGGAGTACTTGATTAATAGCTCTACCCTGGATAGCTCTTTTGGTAATGACGATCAAGAGGATCCCCCGTACAGATACGATCCTCCCAAGTATTCTGACGAGCAACTCATCTCGAGAGCATACGGTAATCCCTATCCTCATCAGCCCGAGCTAGTTTGCAACTGCGTTCACCCAAATTACTACTACAGTAGTAATACTCTCCCCAGGGAGAAACGTCATGACCCATTCTACTTCAGCGATCAAAACATATCCACTAGAGCCGTGACAAATAGATCTAGCGAAGAGTTGATAAACAGCCAACGAAGCCTTGATAGGAAACAAAGATCTAAGTCTCAGCTATCAAATGACCGGAAAAGCAGGGCAGCTCGTAATTGGGACAGACGAGTCCAGCAAAAGTTTGAACTGAACTTTTTACCTGTTAGTAAAGAAAGGTCTCTCGATGGCGAAGATTATCAGTTCAGAAACATCAACCACCGGGAGGCGTGTTCCCCCAGTAGATGTGCTCACTCTATCTACTCTGGAGGAATGCATCAGCCCAGAGTTCACGCTCCTCAGTGTCGCAAGTTCGCCGGATTTTCAGCGAGCTTTGAACGGGACACGTTTGATTCCCAACACATGTTCAACAAGTGCGAGGGTGCGTGTGATGATTACTTCCTTGACGAATATGAAGTGGGTAAGGCCTGCGCAAGATCATTGCCTCCACACTTTGGAGACGACGGGAGAAGATCCGAGTCCAGAGGAGACGGAGAGATGAGACCTAGGAAGAGTTGGGAGCGGTTAGGAGGGAGACGAGTAATAGTGCCCGACGGTTGTGAGCAGGATGATTCATTTGAGATGATGTACAACGTGAGTGGCTGTCAGTGTGAGCGATGTGACCATGCTGGCTTCCCTGGAGGATATTGTCATCATCAGGTAAATTCTAACATTTTAAATTTAATACGATTGCATGCATTTTTTAAATCATTATTTAACCATCATGGTTTTAGAAATGAAATGTAATTTACTTTCGACCATACATACATGTTTAATGTATGTAAATCCATTTTTTTAAATCACGTATTCGAAAAGTATTAAATTTTTTTTTACTTTTATTTTTTTTTTTTGTTCCTCTTTCAATTATTTTCCTATGAATATAATTGTATAAAATAATTGAAACTTTTCAATATTTTTTTTTATTAATATTTCAGTAAAATCGACAAACATGATATTGAACATTTTAAAAGAGTAACTAATTTATTGACAAAAAAAACATTGCTTTTTTTATTGGATTTCTTTGGGATATATCTTCCGGCTTTTCGTCGATCTCTTCGCCACTAAAACAGAGTGGAATGAAGATGGATTGGCATGGTTTAGCTCAAAGACTTAAATATTAATACTTAAATAGTGTTTATATTGTATGCCTTTTTTTTATTGCCCTTGCTTGTCATTGCTAGATAGTTTTATATTATTTTTGTTTGTGTATATGTCTCTTCATTTTACTGTTGTTATTGGCTTAGGCCGTATATATAATAAATAAATGAGCGAAATTGATAGGAAAACATATGGTCTTTGAAACGGTTTTCGGGTATGTAGAGAAAGAATTTTCTTAAATATTCAACAAAAGTTATGTATTTTTTGGGTCTTTTGTAGGCATCAAATAAAAGAAACAAGAAATACACTTGAAAGAGACAGTTTTTTTTTCTTATGATGCTATTTGTTCAAGTCATTGATTAATTAATATATTCATTAATCAAACAATAAACTTATGTATAAATATGTTGGAAATAATATTAATCTTACAAAATTATTATTCTTTTTTAAAAGTGCTCCATGTCTTCGTCACTTTGACCCTCAGCTATGTTAGTTGGGGAGGAGCTGCTGAGACGATATTAGACCCATTAGTTAAGGTAAAAAAGAGTCATTAGGGTTTTTATAAACAAAAACATGTAGGTTTCCTAATCGAGAGCTTTACAAAATTGATATTAGGTTGGGGAAAGAGTAATTTAGCTTAAAAAAGCTTTATTTCAATGCTTTATACAAACTGTTACAATCATCCGATTAAAGTCAAATATGCGCCGTTCTGTTTGATTTCATTTCATTTCATGATGATAACTTGTTGCCAATAAGAATCCAACTTCAAATTTTATTACAATATTTGAGTTTGTCCAAATGTTTGTAGACAAAAGACTGGATTTCACCCCCTCGGGAGTCATAAAGATTAACAAATTACAACAGGGATGGAGAATACCTTAAATACGGGAATATAAAAATGTCTAGGCATTTACAGGGCTCATGAATCGGGTTGTGGTCCTGTGGCTAGTGTCTCAGACTCACGGACCAAAGGTCTGTGGTTCGAATCCCACTCTACCCCAACTTGATTCCCATTTTCTAATATTGAGTTATTTACAACTCGTTGAAAATGGCCTTCAAAATGAAATATTTGGGTATATTGTAAGAACGCAAATATTTCTTTTAAGTAAAAAAAAAAAAAAAAACGACCAATGACGGATCATAAGCCCTGTTAATGCATTGAATTCCATATTCCCTTCTTTAAGGTATTCTCCATCCCTGTTATAATTTGTTGATATTTTATTTTTATTTTATCGACATTTTTGACGACAGGCCTGCCAGAGCGCGGTGCATCATTTACCTCCACTACACCAGAACGAAATTGCTCGAACCACTGTTGTGC
This sequence comes from Micrasema longulum, assembly GCF_059751315.1. NCBI lineage: Eukaryota > Metazoa > Arthropoda > Insecta > Trichoptera > Brachycentridae > Micrasema > Micrasema longulum. The sequence goes on from NW_028277353.1 coordinate 1,405,830, forward strand.
AGCACGAACCGAAAGAGTATTGGCTCCGTATACATTGCAACTTTTTTGGTCGCTTAAAAACGTTAAATATGGCGAATTTCTTCCTTCGAGACCTCCCCACTTTACGCACGATAGTTCACGACTGAACCGACCAAGCGCAGTATTATCAAAAAACGTTAGTAGTATATACTTACACCTTTACAACGCCGTATAGTATAATTCGATTTGACTGATAATGAACGAGATATACTTATGTGTAAAAAAAGGGTGCTAAATACGAAATTACTTTTTCCCCAACCTGATATTGCACATTTTTGATAAATGACAAGAGGGTTCTAATGCATGCCTGTAAAAACAATTAGCAGAATATGCCGTGGGCACAATACAAAAAGTGTCTCAAGGTTCCAAGATCTCGAAAAGCGATGTTTTAAAATGATTTATTTTTTTATGGTTAACGTTTGCTGGTAAACCAAGAATCACCAAAAAAGGCAAAATGCCCAATCTGCTCTGGCAGAAAGATCACCTAGTGCTAGATAGCGATTAAGTAGTTATGTAGTCACATACTTGTGTATACAATGTGTCCCGGGCTCAAGTGACCGGCCGTTGTCATATGAAAATACATAAAAAGTTGCCGACAAAAAACTTAAAAAAGGGTATCTTTTATAAGGGAAAACTACTAGGGTCGGTAAAGTGAGTCTCCCGAGCGCCGAGGGGCGGCACGGCACGGCGCGGCGGTGATTCACAGCACCGACGAGAGTATCTACGTGTAGTTCCGAACACAACACAGGGCCGTGTTTGGGTTCGTATTTCTAGGAATCTACGAAAAATAGATAAAAACATTGTTTTAGTGTATTTAGTAAAATGTTTATCAATAATAAAAAAAAAACTTATTAATATCCAAATTATACCATTATAATTCAGTGTAACTTTATTTATGAGTAAGGCCCATTATGTAAAAAATATATATATATTTCTATAACACAAATCTTTTTCAATATTTTCCATCAGTTTTTTTATCATAACATACATTCAATTTTTGATGTCGCTGCCCGTTGGTTTCTAAGAACAGGCATCTGCTAATTCAGAAACCGGTCGTTTTAGGTTTTAAATGTTCTGCGGCTCTGTGCCGCTTTGCCCGTTCACCACATTCATGGTGTAGATATGATATAATCGGCAAAACAGAATAATATATTTAAAAAACTTTTGATGTAATACGAATTCACCAATAAATAATAATAATAAAAAAAAATGTACAATTTTATTGCTTTATTTCACGGATTTAAAGATGAATTAACATTTCACTCAGTTATATCAACATTGCAAAACCATGACCCGGATTCAATTTAGTAAATTTGTAAAAAAATGGTTACTGGGTTTAGGTCGAGAAAAATCGGAAAACTTACTCAAAATACATTCTTAAATAATTGATTAATTTGGTACAATTGTATAGTGAATTAATTAGTAGGTAGTAATGTTAATTTTTATTTTTGCATAAAAATGTCTGCCTTAAAACAGGTTGTACCTAGTTAGGCAGACAAGACATGATCCAGAGAAATCTATTACCTAAGTGTGTATGTAGTAGATAAAGTAATTGTTATTTTTGTTAATAAACTATGATTATTATTATTATTGTTAACTTTTTCAATTAATTTGTCATGGGTATGATCTTGATAAATATTTTATTTCAAGTATATGAAGGTAAAGAATATTATATTTCGATACATTCTTCGTATTGGGCATTTTTACGCGGGTAGGCTTTCAATTTAGCTCAAGGTTATATAAAAATAAGTGAAAAGTTTGGCTTCCATTATTAACACGTAAAAGTGTTTGTAACCAAGTCATAAATAATTTTATGAGGATTATCTGCGAAAGTAACCGTAGGGGAAATTCTGCTAATAAATATGAATTTCACCTTCACAATATTGTGAAGGCGTTAGTTAGCCTGAAGTTTCTAGGTGATAGACACTTTGCCGAATTCCTTACATCTTTATATTATTTGTGATAACAGAAATTCTTTATATTAACCCCACCCTTCCTACGTACGTATAATGTCGTAACCCACAAATTAGGATTTTGAGTTTTTAAGGTATTTCATCTATATACCATTATTTTTTTAGTCTCCGAGATTGACAGCTGTCCATGCGACGATAAAACTTTTCAAGATGTTCCTCACCTGTTGATGCATTGTCCATTTTCCGCTTTCAAAGACAACAGCTGGAGGCGTGATGCAGAAGCCTGGGTTAAGATCTATGCAACATCCCATCGATGATAGATAATAAAGAACTCACACGAGAGCATAGTATCATACATGGGCAATATAGTGCAGGCAATTGGTAAAATAAGCCAAAGTAGGGAACAAAATGCCAAACAGTCCTCTAGTGGAACGAAAGGCCTGTTGACTACTGCCAACAGGCCGGCTTCTCCTAAAGAGTTTTAAGTGGTTTTCTCTCTAAATGAGCAAATGCTGAGAAGTTCCTGATTGGCCCACATAAGAATATTCCTCCTGATCCCAACAGTTAAGTTAAATTTAAATAAATTTATTTGCAGAAAAATCCACTTTTTTAAATACAAACCTACAAAAAATATTATAAGCAAGGTAAGATTTTTAATGATAAAAGCAACTCCCATAAAAAAAAGTCCCAACGACGAAAAGAAGAATGTTCCAGTACGTTACTTTTTTGGGACGCATATTGTCGTATCTCATATTTTATAGAAAGTATACTATTGTGTGAACCCTTGCGATAATTTTCGCGGGACGAATGAGATTACCGGAAGCGACGTAAATATCAGTTACGATTGTGTTCTCCGGACTAGACAGACTAGACCACCACGTGCATTGTTTTTTTTATTTTTAAATAGCATTTTTATAAATATTTTCCTCAATTAACCGAATTAAGTTAACTGGAGTACAAAAATGTGATAGAGTCTTAGAAACTTAATCTAAACTACGCACAATTGAAACTCCAACAACAGATTCAACGTATAATAACCAAAGCCCATATTTGAAATGAATGACAGCAAAATGTTTAGTAAATAAAATAAACCAATTGATTATGTTATATATGTTTTATTTGTTATAATCTACAGGATAACACTATATGCTATCGTTAATGCTTCTAACGACTACATACATTGTCAGTTTGAAATTTTTATCGTATGTACACAAACAAATTATTTATTTTAAAATAATCCCGATGTAAAATGATGTATGTCATTTATGCAATATTTTACATAATGTCTTTTACGAAATATAATATTTATTTATTTGACGGACTTATGCAGTCCATTCTAACAATGGTAAATACAATTTATTTTAATAAATACAAGCACTAATAAAATAATATACAATTAAATAAAATTAAAGCTAGGACAAAACTAAAATAAAAATTACTACCTCAAGACAAGATCCGGTCAATCTTAGTAAATTTTCAAATCTATAAAGACTTACTCCAAAAAAGTCCAGATCTTATCTAGAGTTTACAATATGACACAATCGGGACATTGGTGCATGCAAGCCATAGTTTGTCTGTGTTGATCGAGGAACAGCACATTATTATTTCGCAACCGGCGGATCGGAACATTGAATGCCACTTGTTCCAGTAACGATGGTACATCAATTAAGCCATTTAGCAAATTAAACATAAATATGGTGTCAATGTTATTTCTTCGTTTTTGTAGACTTGAGATTTTTGACATTGACTCCATTTCTCCGTAAGTGTAGTCTCCCCTCTCGAGGCCAATCATCCATGCTACTTTTCTTAGCAAACAATGTTGCACCGATTCGATATGATTTATCCGGCCTACATAGAAGGGATATACCAGATCACGGATGCATATTCTTAAAGAGGACGAACAAGTGAACAATATAGTCTTTTAACCGTGAACATATTAGTAAAGTCACTAGATGTCCTGCAAACAAAACCCAAAAGTTTTAGTGACTTGTTAATCACAGTATCAATATGTTCATTAAAGGTAAGTTTACAGGTAAATCATATGATATTCATTTCTATATTTTACTCAACGACTTTTCCAAAGTATAATACCTTATGTACATTTTTATAAAATATGGTAATCATTTCTAGTATATTGTAATTAAAAAATAATTCAAATAGATATAAAAATAAATATGCATACAATTTTTTTCAAAAAGCTATATTGTTTGTTATTTTTATATAATGGGGGCCATAATGGAGTTACGTAAAAACTAAGGAGGTAGGGATATAGAGTTTTGGAGGAATATTACAGAAATATGTATTCTCATAACAACAGAACCTACTTTTAGATACAAAAATGTCCTTCACTACTTCGAGAGTCAGCAAATTTTAATTCATTGTATAATGGACTCACCCTTCCTTGAGAAATAGGGAAAAGGATTTTCCTTCAAGGATTTCCGAAACGCTTAACAAGGACGAATTCCATAATAGTAAAATATTATATCATTTATCATAATAAAAAAAATGTTTTTTTACATAAACCTAATAGTTTTTTTAATTTATTTTATTAAGTTCTATGATTAACATAGTCTAATATATATTTGCAACACAATATTTACATCTATACTTATTCTAACATTATTTATCACTATTATGAACTTAATATCCTAATTTATAATATTCACTGTTTCACATGTACATTTTCATTAATTATATTCACTATTTACACTATATACTACCTAATATTTTTCACATATATACTTCTTACATTTAATTTTAAATATATTTATTTTTTTATGCTTTCTGGCATTTCCTCAAATAGTTGTATTCCCTTGTACATAAGGCAGTTCTGGGACATTGCTTTTGATTTCTTTTCCAGTCTTATATTTTTAGATCCTCTTGTTGCATAATTATGAAAGAACTCATTATTTTTTTGTTTATTTTGAAAATATCTCGGAACTATTCCTTTAATAATTTTGTTTATTTCATTAGCAACATTGAATTTGATTCTTTGATCAATTGTCATGATATCTAGAAGATGAATCATTTTCTTAACTTTTGTTCGTCTCCCACATCTTAATATTATCCTCATCGCTTTGTTTTGTATTATTTGGAGTCTCTTTAGATCTCTTTCATTACCTAAATATAAAATACTGGAGCAATAATCAATGTGGGGAACGATAATACTTTTAAATATCAGCAGAGAGGTTTAAATATCTAATTTATTCCATATCCTTCCTAATAAGGATACCTTCTTTGCGATTTTCTTACTCGTATAGTCTGCATTTTTTGAAAAAGATAATTTAGAGTCAATCCAAACTCCTAGATATTTTATGCTTTCAACATTCTGTAGTTACATTTATTCGTTTTATTGTGTTTGTAGGTACTAAATATTGTAATCTAGACAGTCATTAAAAACGACAGGAATTATGGATGTCAAATTATTTATCATCATCCTTCCTTTTTCGCACCTAATAGTGCATAGGGCAATGCATTTGTAAACCAACCGCAGCGTATCTTGATCATTTTTGATACATGAAGGTAAAATGATCAGGTTTAGACTGCAGGTGCCAGTCCAGGGATTATGAAATATTCTAATGTAAAAACACCTTGTAACAAAAATATTTCATGTCACCCATAATATCTCTACATACATTTTAGCATTTTTTCATGAAATATTTTTAATTAATAGCAATTTTTTAATAGCCATAAATAGCCGCGCTTCAAAATGAAAATCAATCTTATCACTTAAAACGCTAGTAGTTTGAGGATTACTATGGCTTTGAATCGTTTAAGAACAGTTTAAAAGTACTAAGTTCAAAATTCCTCTCAAACATAGTTACAACGCACGCTCCACGTATAATTGTCAATTTTTTGTCAACGAGGTTGTCAATTTTTTTTAAGTTCGAGATTAGCAAAAATTTACAAATCTGCTTTCCTTCCATACTTTTTACTTTTATTTGCTTTTTATATATATTGATAATTTTTATGTTTTTTTCGTTACGTGTTTTTGTTTAATTTAATTTAGTACGTACTATTATTTGGCATATGATTTATTGCTCCTATTTCTTATATTTCTTACAATAGTATTGAGTGGGTTTCTAGAAGACATATCTCAATTATCATCTCAATTATGCTTTTATATATGTATATATATTCTTTTTCTGTTGATTTAAATGATACTCATATTTTGTTTTTTTTTTACTACTATATTTTACTATTATTTTGTTGATTTTAATGATACCACTATTTTGTATATTTGATTATGTGTGATTCTTAATTTATATAATTTATTTAATTTATATTTTAAAAATTATTTCTGATTATCTTTTTTGCATTGTATTCTTCGGAATTTGATTATTACTATATTTACATTTTTTTCTAGATTGTTATTCTATGTCATTATAATTTGATCTATTTAATTTAACTATGTATTTTTATTGTTATTTATTGTGGCTTGACACGGGCATAGCCTAAAAAGCCTTAATAAGTTCATAAATATTTAATTTTGTAATTTTGAACGAATAAATAAATAAATAATGGTTTATTATTCCCATAAATATAAAGTAAGTATGGTTATAGAACTTGCAAATATTTGAAACCTAGAATTTTAAATTTTATCCCATCAAATTCAAATTCAACATTTAATGTTACAGGAAAAAATAAGAGAGTGGCTACTTGATCGATATATTATATACATGAATATATAACCAACACCAAAGAGACACTAACATGCACTTATTAATACACTGATCTGGATGAAAATCGGCCCTGACACCATTCCTACTGATTCTTATGTAAAATGCTCTCCTGAATCCGAATGTGACCCTCGATTTCCCCCCATCACCCAGCGTTTTCAGTGGAGGCCCCCTTGAGCCCCATTTTGAGCCTCAGCCTGGACCATTAAATGATACGTCCACCTATGATGAAGAGTGTCCAGCTGATTCAGCCAACTGACAACCTCAACTCTATTATTCTTTATATTCATAATAATTCTTTTCACCCCTTCAAATAAAATTCATGAATAAAATAGGAGGGCCCTTCTATAACAGCGGATGATGGGGGAAAGCGAGGGTTATATTCGGATTCAGGAAGTCATTTTTTACAATTATCAGCAGGAATGATGTGAGGTCTGGAAAACCCCTTTTTGCGGATCATTGTAATAAAAAAGTAATCATAATTGAAGGAAATGTTTAAACATAGGCAGAATGGTAAATGTTACATAGTGTGTAAAGTGGCTACTTAAATCAGACATAAGCCCCGTAAATGTCTAGACTTCTATATTCTCTTCTATAAAATATTATTTATTTCTATTGTGATATATTTTAATGTAAGTACTTAATCCCCAAAAGATTTCATTTTTTAATGCGACGTTTCTATTATTTTTATTTTATGAGTTTATTTTCCACTAAATATTTAATTCAGGTAGTTTGAAAGTGGAAAGAACATCCCAATAAAATCTTTTTCCGTATGTGTATTTTATGTTGGGGTAGATTTCAATTTTGTGGTCAGAATCGAGATAGTGAATTGCCTCGAGATGCTTAGGACGACGTTTTATAGAACATCAAATATCTTTTCAATGTTCAATCATTGGACATACCATAAATGTTTCAAAAAATTTTGAGTATGTGAGGTTTTGTATTTTGTACAAGGGTGTCAGTGGTTTTGGGATACTTTTTTATGCTTTTGTTTATGGGAAACATGTACTTATTTTTTAGTTGTTTTCGTAAATATTTCATTCACAAACATTAACATACAAAACATGGATTAGTTTTAATCGAAGAGTATAATATTTTAGTACTCTGTTTTTTTTTTCAAAAAAGGTTTTTTATTTTAAGGCGGCCATATTATTAATTTATTTAATACTTTATGTACATATAAAGGCGGACATATTGCTTTAAGGCAATTTTTTCATATCCACCCAAACCGTTAAGTTTAAGAAAAAAAGGAGTATATGGACATAATATTATAATACAGAATCTTATAATTTTATTAAAAATTTGAAACAAAAATATACTAAAAATCTACACCATTCTACACTATATATAGAAGAAAAGGGAAGGATAAAAAAGAAAGAAGAAAGAGAAAGAAAAAACTTATCTATCAGCGTGCCAGCCAATAACAGTTCAAACATTAACATTTGATTTGGAAAGTTTATCCAGAAGACGGAAACTGAGTGATTCAATGTTTCTCTTTAAGATAATAAATGGCATGTTGGACTATCCCGACTTGTTAAACATGATTCAATTCCGAATACCTGTTAGGACTACTAGACATAATGTCCCATTTCATAAAGATATTGCTGTCACTAATTATGCTATGAATTCACCTATTTTAAGATTGTACAGTCTAGAAAACCAGATCAGTTGTATTGACATTTTTTTCATTAGCCAAATTACGTTTAAACTTGCTATCAAAGAAAAAGTTTAGGATTTTGACTGATGTTTAAGTATTTATGTTCATTTATAAAAAGAGAAAAATAAATGTATTAACAAATACACGTCAAATATATTTATAAACGTACGACTAGACATTTGTTTTTTTTTTAGTTTTTAAAATTTAAATTTTTATATATATATTTTTTTAAAATGTTTATTATTTTGTTTCTTTTTATATTTTATTTTAAAAACGGTTGAGAACCCCTGAGCTCTTATCAGGAGACAGTTATTATTATTCCTAGGGCATTCAATATACATTGCAACAATACCAACAAATCAATGATTTATGATTTTTGCTATTTCGAATATACCGCGTTATCTTTATTTTTATTATTTTTCTACCTAAGTATGTTAAGTATTAAAATCCCAAAGTTATCTTGAAGAACATTTATAAAACAACTGTGAAATATGTATAGATATGTATGTATGTTTTTTATGTTATTTTGTAAACTTGCCAAACACAAGAGCCAGACTTTTTTTTGGTAAGTTCAACCTTAAGTGTTCCATTTTTTTACTAAATGTATTGTTTATTTATGCTAATAAAGGTTTTTATTAAAGAAAATGTTATTAAATTATTTCATAATTTAGTAATAGAACTCTGTATTTTCATTGTTTTAAAAGGCATTTGTGACGTGTAGTATACACTTATAAATAAATAAATAGCGTGTTTCCCTATACTATTACTTTTTCGTCATATCATGATTATTTGCGCGTGTCTCAATATATTAAAAACATTTATTTATTTATTTATTTGACACTTTATATACATATACAATAAATATACATATAAGGGCGAACATATTGCCTTAAGGCAATTTCTTCCTACCTACCCAAACCGTGCAGTTTGAGAAAATTATAAATACATGGACATATTGAATCTTACAATTTTATGCAAAAATTAAAAGCAAAGATTAACAAAAATAAATATATTTATAAAAAAAAAAACACTATACTATGAAAAGAGGAGAGGGGATGGGAAGGAAAGAAGAAGGATGCAGGAACAATTTAAATATTTAGATAGTGACATTTCAATCTTGACTTAAATGTAAATAATGAAGGGCCGTCTCTAACATTAGTGGGTAGATTATTCCACAATCGAGCGGCCACTACTGTGAAAGAGGAGGCAAAAAAATTAGAGCGATGACAGGGTATTAAAAGGGTTCTCTCGTTACTAGAACGAAGAGATAGTCCGTGTTGTGAAAGAGGTTGGATGAGCTCTCTCAGATAAACAGGCGAAGTGGGATTATTTATATTATTATGAAGAAATGATAGAATGTGAATGTTTCTTTTATGCCTGATACTGAGCCAGTGTAGTTGCGTGCGATACTCGGTTATGTGGTCAAATTCGCGAAGATTAAAGATATAACGAATACAAATATTCTGCAATCGTTCTAACTTATCAAGCAATTCAGATTTAGCATCTGGATAACATACATCCGCGTAATCAAGGAGTGGAAGAAGTAAGCTCTGGACTAACATTGAATGCAAGTCTTTTTAAAAATCACGTTCCTGATAATAAATGTGTTTCGGGCCGCACAAAAACTTGGCGGGCCGCAGGTTGAGTATGGCTGATATAAAGGGTATTTCTCAAAGACGCCGAGAAGGATGTGAATGTAAATCACCTTTGTTTAAGTTTTTTTTTTAAGACATATTTACCTACGTTTTGATGATTTACTCAAATATTTCAACGGGACCATTTTCCTTCATTGGGAAATAACAAATAAATGGGAAACGAGTTGTATTAGAGCACGATTCGAATCTCGAAACTCTTGATTTGGAGTCCGCGGCACTGCCCATGGGACCACAACCTGTCTCGCTTTTACTCATTTAATCTTTTTTTTTGTTTAATTTTTATTTTACCTTAAATCACTAACTTTTAAGGTTCATATACTGTTCGTTCGATACAATTTTTAGTGGATTATCCAATTTTTAATAAATAAATGTTTGGTTGGTAATTTGTAATAAATGTGTACATTTTCTATTGCCATTATATTTAAATAAATCTTCTGTTTTTAGTTTTGTGTATCTTTTCACTTCCACATTGAAAGTGAATTATAGGAAAATTAAAAAAAATACATCAACTCTGATTTTTTCCTTTATCTTAATTTTTTTTATTGCGAAAGCATTTCCAGGTCACTTCAAAACTGTATATTAGTAGTGAACCTCCGCTTCTTGACGATAACGCTGCTAAGCAGTATACAACGCAAAACGGTGCACAATTTGTTGTTATTCTGAATATCAATGAGAAAGACGTAGCTGTGATCATAGACAAACAGAAAAATAATAATTCATTTGGACCAGATTTTTTACCCACGTTCATTTTTAAAGGATGTGTAGACTTTTTATAGGGACCTCGTTGTTTTTTATTGAATTTGTCATTATACAGAAGTCTTTCCAGAAATTTAAAATATATCTAAAATTACTCCTATACACAAAAGTAGCTCTTAGTCATCCATAGAAAACTATGGACCTGTAGCTGTATTTTCAGCATCAGCTAAGGTATTTGACATTTTAATAAGTAAAATCATCCCTTTCGAGTCGAACCATTTTTAATATATGAACATCATGGGATCAGGAAGGGTTGTTTGGTTGAAATAAATTTGATGGTATTTACAAACTATATTACGGCTGCATTGGATGCAGGACATCAGGTTGACTGTTCATATAACGACTTTGCCAAAGCCTTTGACACAGTCAATCATGATGTTATGTTAAATAAGCTGAGAGATATTGGTTTCAAGAATAAAGTGCCAAAATTAATGGCTAGCTACCCCCAAAACCGAAATCAATACGTTTCACATGGCTTGTTTGTATCGAAATTTTTTAGTACATACTCAGGTGTCCCCTAAGGATCCAACCTGGGACCATTACTGTTCTCTAATTTGATTAATGATATTAAAAGTGCTGTAGTAAATTCACGTTTTTTATTATTTGCAGATGGCTTGAAGCTATTTTTGAGGGATAAAACTTTAGATGATTTTCGTACTCTCTAGGCGGATAAAATAAAAGTATTTGAATGGGGAAGACGAAATAAATTATTATTCGATATTTTAAAATGCTAAGTTATGTCTTTCACAAGGGCCTACAAAACGTTTTTTTCCCCTATTTAATGAATGCCTAGAATCTTATGCGGACTTCAAAGGCTAAAGATCTGGGCATTATTTTTGTGAGTTCCCCGATATTTCATGATCAGATTGAAACCATTTGTATTAGTTCATTGAAGATGTTAAGATTCGTCCTGCGTAGGAACTGCCAGGGTTTTTGGTAATACACGAGTATTGAGAGTTCTTAGTAACTCGTTGGTGCGAAGTAGACTTGAGAGTAGCTCGATGATATGGGCACCGTGTGAGTTGAAGTACTCTCTTAAGGCGGAGAGGGTTCTGAAGAAATTTCTTCGGTTTCTCTACACGAGGGAGTGCGGATATTATCCATGGCTTTATCCCACTGAGTTTCTCCAGGGTATGCTTGGTTACAACAGTTTGAAGACCAGCACTAATGTGTTTTAACTACGCATTTCTTTCGGTGGTTGCGCGGTATTATTGTCTATCCTAAAATTATGCGGAGCATTAGCTTAGCTGGACAGCGTCAATATAGACTGTTCCACATTCCAATATATAGAACCAACCTGCCAATGGTTATGCCTGTTGGAAAGAATATCTCTATGTTGAACAATATTACTTTGAACATTGACATTTTTACGCCTCTGAGGGAGTTTTTCGTTACAAGATTCTCTTCTTTTCTTAACATATTATTTTCAAGATATTATGTTTTTAATACGTGTTTTTTTATGTATACCTAATTAAACTGACTAATATGTACATACTTATTAAATGTCAGTTGCTTGAATAACTGAAAACAATAATATAATAAGACAACAATAAAATAAGAATTAGGAATAGCAATGATGTAATGAAAACAAAATTACAGGTAAAATAGCGATCCTTCTTGTGTAAAAGGGTAATAAGCTAGTTCCATCCAGTCAAATAAAATTTAACACCAAAGAGTAATAACCTTGCTTCATGTAGTTAAATAAAATGCAAACATTTCAAAGGTATTTATTTATTTTTAGGAGTCTTTACGGCCTTCTAGCAGACAAGGGGGGCTGCTCCCTGCGGGGGCTCCTCCCCGAGCCCTAGCGGTGCGTCCCCCAAGCCTTACTTCAAGCTCCACCGGAACATCATCCAGTAAGTATTAAACTCATATATTTTTCAAATGTTTTCAAGTCCGAAAATTAATTTGAAAAAGTGCGGGTACCGGAAAATCACGACTTAGACATTAAGAATAATAATTGATGAAATGCTTTATTTAATTAATCATGCATGTAGATTATATCATAAAAGGGTATGAAAATTATTGATTTTACGTTTTTTTTAAATTTCTAATTATTTTGGATGGGTTTAAGGTTTGAGTTAGCGTAAAAAAATATAAATTTATTTTTTTATTTTATTTCCCGAATATATTAATTCATCGAAAGGTCGCATAAATTTTATGGAGATCCAATAAAGTATTATACTTTAGTGTTTTTAAAAACAACATAGATAGTAATAACGAAAAAGTAAATAAAAAAAGAAACTAATAAACCAATTGGGAACTTTATCGAAAGTAATTTAGTTTTTTGTCTCAGAATATCCGAATTGTGCAGATTTTGATAAAAAAACTAGCGAAATCCGCTAACTATCCGGTATCCGGCCGGATAGGACGAACAGGCCGGATACCGTATAAACTGGATAGAAAAACTGCGAAACTGCGAATCGATTTTTTTATTTTAAATGGTTCGTCAGTGTTCAGTATATACTTTACAAATAGAATTTATCCTGCAAATAAAAACCGTTTTTTAATTTGTTAAAAAATACTTTTAAGTTAATAAATATGTTTAAACGAATAAAAAAACGCAAGGAGTGAAATTTTTCAAAACCTTTTTCTTTACTTAGTAATAATATAAGCAATTTTGATATTTATTTATTTATTTGTTATATTATAATTTATGAATGACTTTTTTTAACATTAAAGTTAATGTTTCCTTACTGAGAACTTATTGATTGATAAGTGATCACTAAAATATCATGAAAATATTTTACCCTTAAATTTTAATTTGTGCTCATTAAAATTTTGATTCTGTTTTTAACTATGAGAGAAATTCGACATCCGGCTATCCGGCTGAGAATGCCCGGTATCCGAACAAACCGCTCTCATTTTCATCACTTATAAAAACCATAATAAAATAATTATGTCTACGCTTTGTGAGAAGATGTATGAGAGACGTGATAACATTACTTAAACTATATAGATTCTCAGATTGTATTGTATTCCAGTTTAGTCATTAATTAGACCCTGAGTGTAATTCTGTTATGAGAAATAGCAGTCGGATATTCTGTCTGTTGTGTTGAAACATAATATTTATAATTTCGTAATAAGTATGGCAGAAACCAATTTCTATTTTGCTATATCTGTTTTAGTAATTGATACTAATGGTTTGATACGTTTTCCTAGATACGAGTTTTATCATTGATAACATTGGTTGTAAGAGTAAATCAATTAAAAAATAATTTAAATAGGTATTTTGTATAACTTATTTTTCTAGTTTCTTAGAATAAGCCAGTTCTTTTCAAGACCTATGACGTGTAATTAAAAACACACGTTTCAAGTATATGGCATTTTAATAAGTTGGCAATCGTATTTCTTTCCTCCATTTTCTAACGAGCGTTAATCGTGATTAGATTTTAGATTAAAAAAAATATGGCATCGTGTTTTGATAAGTAAAGTGTGTAAATAACAAGAATTAAATTTATGATAGTAGAAGGAAAAAACACAGTGTTCAAATAACACAAATAGTCCGAATTTTAATAATAAAAAAAGATACCCAATAAACTAAAATAAACCAAACAGAACAATAAACACAAACCACCACTCTTTGATGTAGCTTAATCGAGCCACGAGACAATACAATTTGTATAAAAACAACAAAATATAAAATTGAAAAATTAGAAAGAAATGTTTATTTATTTATTTATTTATTAATTACATTATACATACATTTGTTAAGGACAGAGACACAGTTTATAGTGACACAATCAGGAACGACCCATGTCTGTGAACTTGCTCCGACTCGCTAGAAAATCCGTGTTGAGTCGGGACACTTGTAATGCATTCATAACTTTACATTCACACACATATATATTCGCACATAAATATTTATATAATATTTTATACATACATATACTATATATATTAAGTTTATACACATCATTGATAATTTATACATTATTACACTTTACATTTATAAATACATATTAATCATTTACCAGTTAGTCCACATTTGATCGCAGAAATCCATTCCCGTTCGAGCAAACCAATTACTCAAACCAGATTCGAATTTCGAAAATGACTCAGATTCCTTTGTTTCCTGATCTAGTAAATTAAAAATTCTTGGACCTACCCCAGAGAAATGTCTCTTAGCCAAAGTTGTTTTACTTTTTGGTACGTAGTAATTTACTTTTGAGGAATATCTTGTTATTATTTCCTGTTGTGTTTTTTGTTTACTGCTTGTGGTCCAAAAGTTGATTAGACATGATTTATAATAGATTTGTTTAATTGAAAGGACTTTGGCCCCTTTAAACAATTAATCCGATGAAAAGGTAGGAGGATATTTAAATATTATTTTTAGTATGGTTTTTTGGGTTGTCATGAGCGGGTTGTTTGGGGGTGGGCGGGTTTATGGTTGTTAGTCAGTACTATGTTACATGCGTAGAAGTTAGAAATTCTTGACCATATAAATTTTAATAATATTGAAAATACATAGCAGTAGAAGACTGTTCCAGTCTGACCATGTTGCAAGAGTCACGGTTATTGGCTAATGTATTAAAATGTCAAACTATGTTTTTTTTTAGTTACTGAAACTTCCACCGTCAGGTTATAGTTTAGTCTATTCTAAAGTAAGAAGATTACGACCGTCACGAAAATAAAATTTGCAACCATCAACTACTAAAATAATGGATTTTTCAAACTATTTTTTGGAAAACTGTTGATATAATGCGCTTGAATCGTGTTGAGGTAAAAAGACAGTAAGAGGTTCTTATAGGGCTTTACCTCCTGTAAAATGTGAAAAAACATTCATGTTAAAAAGTTGGCGTTTAAGGAATTAAGTATTTTGTTGACATATAAAACCAAAATTAGTATTTTATAAGTATATTTATCTATTTGAAAGAACTTAGTCAATTCACAACGATTAATTTTCTCCAATTAATTAATCTACATACCTAGCAGTAAATTCGATGCAGTTCAGTAGAATATTGACAGAGGAAGATGGATATATCTACTGCTCAAGACTACATTTCTCGAGCTTCAATTGTACTTCAGGGAATTAAGGCAATTGTTCAGAGCTTTGCAAACTTTTAAAAATTATTAATGAATTTCAAAGGAGCGGATACTTCATTTTTGTTTGTGAATGCTATTATTGAATATATTTATAGTTTCAAACCTGTTTAGGGCCAGCTGTACCGCGTACTTATTGAAAGAAATTAGGTTAAAACATCAAAAGTCAAATGGATAATTGTTATTTATACTCAACGAATGGAAATGGAAATAGTCAAAGTTACAACACTTTTTTTAAACCACTTATTATTAATTCAATTACCGACCGGTTTCTGAACTGCCACGTGCTTCTTAATTAAGGTATAATGTATATTTTTTTCACGTTTAAATCTCACTAACGTCTTCACAATCGTAGGGATTTGCACGTTTGTGTAGTTATAGTCCTGACAAAGAGATGGGCAGGTGTTGAAACTGGTAGACATAGAAAAGTGGTTAAATATAAATTTTTATTTAAATATTTGAATATAATGTAAATTATTAAAGAAAATAGATGTTTTATTTCTCTTTATTTATTTGAAAATAAATATTTTGTTGCCGATTTTAAGAAGATAGGTGGTGTCTGGGAATTTTGATGAATAGATCTTTGTTTGAACATAATTTTCCTGTCACTCTTTTGCAAATGCCTTTCTGATACTGTGCAAAATAGATAACTGCACGTCGGATTGATTTTGGACCACTAAAATCGACAAAATTGGCCTCTCGCTGTCCCGTTCTCTACGCCCTAAAACTGAACTGATTTGGTTGTTTCTTTAAGAAAGCATATTGAAATAAACTTTCCTGCGTTAGTATTTTTTCCGTTTTTCAAAATTTATTTTCATATTTGTTTACCGTATTTTTGAAAACGGCAGATAAAACTGAGCTCTTTTTTGGGTTTTTGGTTGGTCCTAGCTCCCATTAGAAAAAAATTATCAATAAAACAAAACGATAGACACGCCAGTGGTAAATATTTATAGTGTTAAAAAAATCCCCGCTCTAGTGTTATAATCTACCTAAAATACGGGACTTTATTTTACTAAAATAAATCTAAATTTTCCGATTTTAAGTAAACAGTTAACATATTTTGCACTGTGACATCATGTCTACGATTTGTAATTTTTTTTTTTTTTTTTTTTGGCTGGCTAACAAGTTATTTATAAATTATATGTAACAAACAAAAATTAACTTACTCGTATATGTCTAATAATGGGCTTTTACATAATTATTGTATTTAATAATTTTTACATATCAAACACAGACATGATAACGTATTCTTAAGGAAAACACTGAAGATTAATTTTCTTCCGTGCTCACTGATCACTGTTTTCAAATTACTGGAACAGATTATTCCAAGAACTTTAATCAGATTAAACAGATATTAGCACAAATTATACGTGTGTGTGTACTATGTTCTCATAAGTGGTTAATTATTAGGATGGATTTCATTGGACAAGTACGTTGTATCAAACAATTCACAAATGAAAATAAAATAACTTTGTTTGAAACATGTATCTTTTTACGGAAATGTTTATTAACCGTCTATCGTTTTGAGAATAACAAAAAATCACTTGTACAAAATATATATATAGTTTTATTTTATTGAGATCAGTTTAATTATTTAACAGCAAGATCATCTAGTGTATAGATAATATAATGCTCTGATAAAAAGTACCTGATCAGCATCATTAATGAAACTAAGCCAAAACCAATTTAAAAAAATCATCAGTCCTACTCTTCAGGTGCCAGTCCAGGGACAAGAAAATGTTCCATGTAAAATCACCCTCCTTAAACTAATATTTTTAATGTATTGTATTATTATTTAGATAGTTGAAAAAAATAACTAAATTACTAGTAATGCCACTAATTTTGTGTCGTTCTTGCTAGGAATCGAACCCGGAACCTGAAACATGGTAGGTGAATATGCCAACTACTAAGCCCTTAAATTGAGAATGATGTAACACACAAACAACATTATAGTACAAATTATAGATTAAGTCACTTGGAAAAATTATTTTAATTTTATTATTCACTTGTCACGTTGTTCTTGTCATCCATAACTGTATTTTTATTATAACAAAAAAATTTATGTAGATATTTGAATAAAATAATAGCCAAAACCGTATTATTTAACATAAATTATCATGAAATAAATTAAGTCAAAATATGGGTTTGTGCGTAAACAAAACAATGCGATTGGTACTGATACAGGTAGGTAATAAAATAAGGAAGTATCCACACAGATAAATTAAGAAAGTTTAGCTCATACGAACAAAAGTTTTCTAATTTACAAACAAAATCTAAATCTCGAATGTTCCACCAACAAAATAACATTAGAAACACCTACGATAATAAAGCTAAATGAAAACATCTTTATGAGCCTCCGTATGTCAAAATGTGTCGTATCAATTTAACTAGTTTAATATCAATATCTCAAAATTATTTTTAAAAAATATATTATGGGAGTTAAATATTATTATATTATCACTCCTCTATTATCTGCACCGTTGAACAGGTAATAAGGACAATAAAGATAGAATTAGAATAGTCCAGAAACCGCATACGAGCATCAAACAGAAGGAGACTAAACTACTTATAAATGAGTAGTTTTACGTTTTGGCCCATTTGTTTCCTTTGTTGACGTCGCTCAGTACGCAACTCCTGATTTGAATTTAACGATGCCGTGTTGTGTCCCTTTAAAGTGTAAAGCTAGGGTTTCCTAGGACAGCGGTGCCCGTATTTTAACGGCCGTAGTGAACGGTGATGCAGTGGACAGCCGTCGTAAAGGTGATTAGAGAGTGGTTTCCTAGGAAAACGGTGTTAAATGGTGTTGATAACACCGTTTTCCTAGAAAACCACACTCTAGTCACCTTTACGACGGCTGTCCATTGCATCACCGTTCACTACGGCCGTTAAAATACGGGCACCGCTGTCCTAGGAAACCCTAGCTTAAGAATACTGCTAGGATCTTAAAGAAACAGGATGGGATCACATTGCATGTGTAATTAGCAAATTAATGTGTAAGTAGCAAATACATTACTTAAAAATTGAATTATTTTTCCATCTGTCAGATTGTCGAAGAAATCAAAATGGACATTTCTTTAGTGTTGCCAGGGTAGAAGTTTTTGCTCATCTAATGAGAGAACTAATAAAAATTGGACCTCGGATTAAACAACTCTGTGGTGAACATTTGACCGACATTATCTTTAAAACAGTATTAAAATGATGAAAAAATATCCGTTCAAAAATATTAAGTTCAAAGTTCATTAACTCAATTACTCTTATCAAATGACCCTTTACTTATCTACTGTGTTGTGTCAATTAATATTTCCGCGTGCACAAAAAAATTGAGAGAAATCAACAAATTGCTTTTTTTTTTTTTACCTTACATTTGTGTTATGATTATATTTTTTCCCATCACGCAACATTACGCGGCGATATCACGAATGCGCGCAGCGAAAGTGGGGCATGGTGGGGGGACTTTTGGAAACAGTCTGATGTATTCAGATATAATTCTAAACTCTTTTGGGACTTTTCTTAATTTCTATGACAATAAATGATAACAGGACATAAAATGCCGCGATCTCTTCAAGTGAAACTGAAAGTCTACTGATGTCTATCGATAATCCGGCTTATCTTAAATAAGTTTTCCGTGGTTTTAGCTTCCTCTCTGACGGTGCAAATTTGTTCAGGTGTAAAATAATATATGTATCTTTATATGAGAATACATTTGATGTAACTAATCACTGACAGTACACATTTGGACAATTTTGAGTATTTCCGGCCATTTTGAATCAATTAGTTTTAAAAACAGACTTCAGGGGATTAATTTTGCGTAGAGCTGTCACCCGTTTGGTTGTGTAAAATTATTACTCCTTTTCAAATCTCAATTTGATGGCGAGTATGTTATTTTTTTTTTCAAACATTTTTGGGCTTTGTTTATAATATGGGTTTTCTTTTTTTACAAAGAGAGTAAAAAAAAATAATGAAAGTATGCACTCGTTTTCGTGTAAAAAGAAAAAGTTCGAAAACTCAAGTAAATCTATGTTCACAGAACAACGAGCGCTTTTATCTAAATCGGCATTTTCAGGACCTTAATATGTCATCATCATTATTTTTTTCAGTGGTACATAGAGTACTGCATTATGAAATGCGTGTCTTTTAACAGATTGTACCTAGTTAGGCAGTACAAAAATATATTAGATTATAATACTAAAAAAAACTATTATTGTAATTAGTAAACCAAATTAAGCGTATTTTGATTATCAGTTACATCAAGTTAAGGCAATTAGTTTTACGCTTCAGGTGACCGTCCAGGAACAATGAAATATTGCAGTTACCCAGGATCTTAATAATGGTAGGCGAACGCGTTAATTACTGCACATCGAGGCAGAATAATTTCTATTCAATTTCCTTATTGTATAATTGTTATAATTTCTATTCAATTTCCTTACCTGAGAGCAGCCATCAAGTCGAAAACACACGTCCAGGGTTCTGGTTCAATTTCACATATAAACCTGTATTTTTCTTCCGTCTGGACACAGAAAATGAATAAACAATAAAGATACATAAATCACTCTGATGGTCTAGGTAATAATTGTTTGTTTGTTGAAACTGTTTTATTTATTTGAAGGTACAATATAGCACTACTGCCAATTACAATGTATATAAATTATGCAATTAGATAATTACAAAAACACGTTTAAAAAAAGCGGAATTGATTAATAAGTTCCAACATATAATCCATAAAAAAAACAATAATAAACAATAACGATTTAATAAAATAAATAAAACAACTTTGTTTTTAACCACTAATTTTTATTTTTTACCGACCGGTTTCAAAGTAAATATAATGAATAACCACAAAGTTAGTGCTTCAACTATAAACTTTATACTTTATAAAATAACGATTTATTTTTTATAGTCTTTATTCATTAAAATACACATTATTACAATATTAATACATTATAAAAATAAAACAAAGTATTAAATCATATTTTGTCCTGATAAACTATTAAGTAATAGTTTGTCATCGGGTGCTCAGACATTAGTTTTAATTAAGAATCAAATGAAAGAGTACCGACATAATATTGTACACATATAAAATAATTGACGTATATTATTTTGTTTTTTATGCTTTGAAAAATAAAACACATTATTAAAAATATAGAAAAGAAAAAAACTCAACAAAACTAGATAAAATGGATTTTTTTTTTTAAGTAGGAAAATAGTGGAAAATAATATAAATAAAATTGAAGAACAGCCATTTACTTGAATAAAGTTAAAACACAAGAAAATAATTTATACGTGTATAAATAGTGGGTGCTTATGAATGTATCCAAAACAAGATAAAAAATAAAACAAAGTTAATCGAAAATTTCAATTCATTCCTACAGAAAAAAAAAAAATAATAAAAAAATTAAATTAAAATACATTTTAAAATTGAGGTTTAATATGTAAATAAAATAGGAAAGAAAGAAATAAAAACGTTAAAAAGAAAATAATAAAAACGTATTTAGTGAGAGATAAAAATACCGAGTTTAAGAATGTTTTACATAAATAATAAATCAATACAGAAACGTTTCGTCTATTTACCACATTCATGATAAAAACATAATTTAATTTTTATAATGACATGTTTTTAAGTCAAGTGGCTACATATAAAATACTTTTAGAACAATATAATCCAACGTACGCTGTCCATATTTAATTTTGGTACAACTAGCCCATCAACAAATGTTAATTTTGTTAGAAATTTGTAGTCACTAATACACATTATGATACATAGTTAGAAAGGGTCTAAAACTGGTGATCCCAGTATGAAAAATATCCACCTCTCTCAGTAGGCTGTTCAACAGACCAATCATTCTCCCCACAGACATCGTCATCGGTAAATTTGTCCTGCATTTGGGAAGAACAGATGGTCTGTGTTGCCTAGCTCTTAAATAGTTGCTCGGTACATATAATTTTATGCGCTCCAAAATGTTTTTATTGTAAATTAACCCGTTCAGAAGTTTAAAGGGTATAGCAAGGCAATGCTCCTTCCGGCCCTGTTTGTGTTTTATTTTGTTTCGTGGCTTCTAAGTTATTGAAATTAATGTAATTTCTTCATTCTAAAAATTCATTTATGTACTGTACTTTATTTTAAAATTTACTTTTAACATATTTGAATTAATGTTTCTATGCTCTAGCACAATCAATGATCAATTACGAAATAATAGGATGGGGAAGAATAAGTAAAACTAAATTAGAGCCATTAATGAAAGCACAAAAAGCCTTATTGATAGTAGCCAACTAAAAACCCTACCAACACTCTACAGAGAGACTTTTTACAGAATTTATAGTACTAGACATAAGGCAAATATACATAAAGATAATTTTAAGACACTTTCATCAAAAGCCTGACAGACATAATGACGGTCAACAAATTTACGACACTAGGCAAAGACAAAAAACAATACATCTGCTAACAAACAAACAAACAAACTATCACTTCGTTTCCCCGTAAGGGTAGGCAGAGAGGATAGAACGCCACAACACTCTATCTTTGCATACAGATCTCGCTTCCTCTACATTCATACATCTTCTCATGCACGCGCGCCGATTATTCCGACTTTTGACATGTCCATCTTTAAGTATTTGTTGGATTTGGTCATGCCATGTCTTTCTCGGTATTCCTCTATTTCTGCATCCATCAACATTCGCATTGTAAATATTCTTAGCCGTTCTCTCGCTGTCCATTCCTTCTACATGTCCAAACCAGAGCAGAGCTCCTTTCTTGATTTTGTCGATAATTGCTTATCTCAGCCTTACATAATGTACGAATCTCAACATTTGTGCATCTATCGTACATAGTTTTACTACACATTCGCCTGAGAGATCGCATTTCGACAGCATTCAGCCTACTTTCATCCCTGTTTTTCCAAATCCATACTTCGCTCCTCTACATCAGGGACGGAACCAGGACTGTCTTTTTTTTTTTTTGGAATTTTGCCTCTGCACGCATTTATTTACCAAGGTCGATTTAAGTGCACCGTTCACTCTGTTCCCGGCACTCACCCTCCTTTCAATATCTTTCTCAGTCATTCCATCCCTAGTACTTCCCAGATACACAAATTCCTCTACTTGTTTTAGTATAACTCCATTCACAGTGATTTCACATTTAGTCATACTTTCATTTCTTTCAAAAACCATCACATTCGATTTATTGACATTCATCAGCAAATCGCTTCTCTTGCATACATCGTACACCTTTGTTACCAAGAATTGCAGTTTCTCTTTGTTGTTAGCAAGGAGTACAGCATCGTCAGCATACAAAGACAATTGACTTTTAAATCACCCATTTTTGCTCCCATTCTTAAGCTTTTCAGTTCTTTCATGCATTTATCGATATACACGTTGAACAGCCATGGTGACATAACACATCCCTGCTTCACTCCTTTATGAATGCCAACGAAAAAAACAAATTACGGACAAAGACACTAATTTTCTGCTCCCTAAGCTTTGCAACTTTTTAAGTATGGATACAACGGTAAGCAAAATGAAAAAAAATTATGTTCAAAACTCTAGTCCATAAATGGATTACTAAAAGGACTAGACAGGAAGCTGAGAAATATGTTTCGTATATCAAAATATAATTTTAATTTTATGAAAGTTCTTTATTGTTTTATTCATGTAATGAATAAAATATTTCATGTAATATTTCATGTAATATTTTGATGTACTATTATGTATAAAATAAATAATACACTGACACTCCGGAATGTGCCTGGGGCCAGTGGAGTGGCTACATCCATAAATAAAAAGGAAATGTTATTGAATGTACCAATCGTTACATATTGGATACATTACATATTGGATAAAAAATAAATGAATATAGCTATATATATTTTTTAATATGCCGTAAAACGTAAAACAGATATTTGTCAGTCAATTGAGGTTAAAATTAATGTTTTCACTTAGAACAATTACGAACCAAATTTCCATTATTCAAATTGCCTTTCAATAAATGGTTTCTCATGATTCTTTAGATCAAGCAAACAGGATTGAGGTTATCGCCATTTTTCCTCCCTTATTTTAAAGTCACATTTTATACCACCAACTATACTACGAGTATATTTTTTATCGGACTGGATAGAGAAAAAAGATTTTATTCACAAAAAAATGCTGTACAAATAAAATATTATTAACACACTGTCCTTTTACATAAAGTGTAATGTAAGTCTTTCTTCACTTCGCGTCGCTAGAGGGACGCCATGAAAAATGATTTTTCACCACACGGGTAGAGTGCCATATATTTCAATCCCAATGCAAAGCATTATGATGTTTACATTAAAATTTCTGAAATTAAATTCAAGATACGCACGCCATGGTGACAGAAACAAATGGACGCTTCCTTTTGAGTGCTGCAAGAAGAATTAAAATTTGTGGAACCGGTGACTGGTTGAATGGAAATTTCTCCATTTTGTTACTGTGTCAGCTGTGGACAACAGACATGCCAGTATTCCGGTAAGCATAATAAAACTAATTGTAAAGAATCGTTCTTAAATTATATACAATATACATACCTACCTCTATAACATCAAAATGATTTATTAGGAATAATGAATCTAAAGCCTCGTTTAAAATTTCTCCGCTCAAGTTGTAAGCACACTTGTATATGCAAAAACATTTAAGATAAATATAAGTCATTAATATTTTAAGTTAGTCCAAATGCTTTATTTCACAAAAATCAACAGATGGACAAATTGAAGAAATTTGGATATACTCAAAGGAAGAATAATAAGTGTTATGGAGTGTGTAAAGTAGCCACTAAAACCAGCCAATGACAGGTCGTAAGCTCTGTCTAGGTTTTCATATTCCTTCACTAAAATGTTCTCTACTACTACCATTACTACCATGACGCCATTTCCCAGAAGGGGTAGGTAGAGAGTGGTAGAGAGAATGAACCACCACACACGTCTATCCTGGCATACATTTCTAGCTTCTTCAACATTCATACATCTTGTCATATATGCCCTTTGGTCTCTCGTCTCTATGTTGCAATATTTAAATAGGCGTGTTTTAATATTCAAGGTACGTAATCGTATATTGAATTTAACATTTTTTTTAATCAGCCTCGTGGTCAAATTGTCAGAGCTTTATGCCCGCCATATTAGAGGCCCCGGATTCAATCCCTGACATGGTCGACATTAAATATTTATTTTCAAAGGTATTTTTACACTAGAACATTAAATAGCCCAATGGCTGACACCTGAAGTACAAGACTGGTCATCTTACCTTCAATAACACATCTTCACATTTCAAAAAAGTCAAATCGAAGGCTTATTAATGTATACAGTCCTTTAAAAACGCAATACACGCCTTTTCAGTTAAATAAAATATTATTTCACCGTTAAACCTTGAGTGGTTTTGTAGTAAACACATAAATGTGTATTTGTAAGTAATCATAAATATTACATTCTGAATGAATCATTGAAAAGAAATAATCTTTTGTGTACGATCTTGGCACTGAATCAATCGTCTTATAAAACGTAGAGAGTTTTTTTGAACAAATATAATATATACTGAAGGAAATCCAAATTTTTCTATGGAATAAAGTCAGTGAAGTTCTCTAGAAATGGTAGTGCTTTTAAAATATAATTTCACGCTTGACTGTTTGAGTATTTTATGATGTTTGTACAATAAAAAAATGAAAGACAGTATTCAATTACTCGTATTTTTTTGTTTTCAAGAAAGGCGTTCATAAGAATAAAAATAAAAACATGGCAGAGAAGAAATAATGGGTCCCTAATTCAGAATTATAGATTACCTTAAATTGAATTATCTTTTACATTTCGAAAATAATTCAGTTTTATCCTTAAATACATATGTCATTTTAATTATTATTATTATGGATAACATATTATAATGTTGCCCGCTAGTAACATGTATATTTATTATATAAATGAGAGCGCTTTTATTCATATAATATTCATTATTTTATCTTTGTTGGCAAAATAAATTTAAAGTTTAAGCATGATATAAACGATGTATTTCCAATAACCGACCTCATTTAAAAACGGTATTTTTGAGGACTGTCCGACAAATTGACGAAGTACATACTATATAGTATTTTTGAAATATGGAATGTTGGAATTTTTCAAAAACTCAGTCGTCAATTTTTTATTTTAATTATAATGCCTCGTAAACCATATCTGCCGCATCTAAATTTAATTAAAATAAATATCGAATAGTTTGCTATCAGTTAATATGAACCTGATAATGCGGTTTCCATAAAACACTCGCATTTACAAAATGCCTATTCATGATTTAATATATATTTACGTACTTACGCTATTGGATAAAATACCGTCATCTGAAAATAGATCGGTCTATAGATAAACGCCTTCAGGAGACTCTTCCCACGTTAATAACCCGTCCATAAGACCCACAGAATTCATTCGAAAAATTATTAACGTTGGCTTTCCAAGACGGTGAGAGCCCGCAGTTGTGAAAAAGAGGCAACTTGGGTTAAAGCGTTTCTAAAGCATCCGCAGTACGTATCCAAGTCAGGTTCACCATCGCGCCATTATAGAACGGTGCTGCGTCTGTTCTTGGAGTTTGATGTTAGCTGTGACATCAAACTACCCTGTATTCAATATTTGCTCATGAACTTAATCTCAAGTTCTAGACTATTTTTGAGTTTCGATAAGGTGCCACAGGATTCGCACTCATATAAAATTAGGTACCTACCTACTGGCATTAATATTTTGACCCATAACATAATATTACAGGTACAGGATATAAAAGATGGATGTCAATGTTTATGTGATTTAAACTAATAATCTGATGGCAGTTTACATGATTTATATTTTGTTTGGTGATAAAATTTGTCAAAAAAGCTCGACTCTCCAAGTTAATTGAACCAGAAGTAAAAATCGATACAGGGTATAAAGGATGGATGTCTGTGAAATACTGGAAACAATATGATAATTTAGTACTTTAGTAATGAAATAAATTTTTAGATTATAAAGGGTTTATTGGCGCGGGTAGATTTTGACGGCCCGTGGCGGTCATTTTGTTTTGATCACATCTGTCAAAGTTTTTTTTATTATTTAGTTACATATGAAAAATTACAATGGTAAGTAATACAATTAAATAGCATGTTCAAACAATAACATTTTATTGTCAAAATGAGTGTTCGTTAGTGCAAACGTTGAGCGCATTGCGCCCATTTTACGGTAGACGTGATGGCCCTTCACAGTCAACTCTTCAACGTTTGGTGGTCAAATTTGAGACGACCGGTTTGGTAATCAATCACCAAACACTCGTACGCTTAATGAACGCAAGATCGTCCGAAAACATCTCCGCTGTCCATGAAAGTGTACAGCAGAACCCAAAGCAGTCGATTATTTGCCGAGCACAAGAACTCGTACTTTCGCAGACTTCAACTTGGCGAATATTGCTTTGGGACTAAGGCTTACATCCGTACAAGATCCAATTAATCTAGGAGCTCAAAGTTCATGACCATAGATAACGCTGTTTGTTTGCTGACTGGGCTTCGAATCATTTGGAAGACTACCCCAATTTTTGCTGGAAATCATTTTTAGCGACGAGGTGCATTTTTGGATGAATAGCAGTTTTGACAAGCAAAATAGCTATGTATGGAATGACACCAATCAACGCAAGGTTCATCAGGTGATGCATCCTCAAAAAGTTACCGTTTGGTGTGGATTTTGGGCCGGCGCCGTCATTGGTCCGTACTTTTTCGAATACGACGTTGGTGAGGCGGTCACCGTCAACGGCAAGCGCTACAGAACGATAATAACCAATTTCTTATAGCCCAAATTGAACCATATGGACCTAGACGACATGTTGTTCCAGCAAGACGGCGCACGCGCCATACAGTGGACGCCACGATTGATATTCTGCATGAGCGATTTGAGAGTAAGGTTATCTTTCGCAGGGGTGATAAGATGAGGGTGTAAGAAGTCGAGGCGGACACTTAATGGCATATATGGGCCTTTCAAATAAAAAAAGATTTTTTTTAATACCTCACACACAACTTGTTTTATTTCATTTCAACATCCACCCGCCCCTATATAAAACAGTAAAGGCTATTTACATAATGCAGGTTCATTTATATTTAAATGATTATTTTAATGCCAAAGAGGTTGGGAAATTTTAGAACGTTATATATCAAAACTTAATTTTTTGACATTCGTTCTTTATATCTCGTATCCGTCATATATTAGAGTTCCAGACAGCGCGCGTCGTGATAAATGCAAAGTAAAATTAATGTATCTCAAATTTTGCTTTTCTGAGGTTATGTTTACTAGTGTACACGGCGGATAAGCCTCAAGGTATAGAGCTTACAATTTAAGTACACACTGACCCCTAAATAAGGAAGGTTCTGCACTAAACACATGTTACTTAAGGTCTTAAGGGCGTTTATAAATTACGTGAAGATTTAGGAAGGACTCGTTTAGTAATAAAATGAAGGTAATAACATTGATTTACACCATCTCACAGATGTTTAAACACTTTACCATTTATATGACCGGGGGTGTTTATCTCAACGATTACTAACGGAAAACATTTGATTGCTATACGATACGTATTTACAAATAAGGGTCCAGGTTTTTACTGCAAAACTGATCGTCACGTTAAAAACAAGTGCTAATTATTAGTGTTGCCAGTGTAATAAATATGTATTTATACATCAACATGTTAGTACAAATATTTGTACACAAAAGACTGGATTGAAATCCAGGTGAACCTCCTAGGGAGTCATTAAGATGAACAAATTACAACAGGGATGGAGAAAAATTTAGAGAAGGAAATATGGAGATCCAGTCTTCTGTCTAAAAACATTTGCAAAGAAACCAACTGGTCCAAGAAGACGTTACCTAGTATGTGAAATAATTCGATCGGATGAATCTCTTCACAACAATAAAGGCTTCAGTTCTTTAACTTCACTAAAATCCACACGAGGGGAGACCCTTAAGCCCACCATCCACCTGCAGCTGTTATAGAGTCCTGAGGGACTCTCTGTCAGCTGCGCATAGAGGAAAGTTATTATAAATATTCCTAAGGAATAAGGAGGGGGGAGGAGGACGTATGGACAGAGGCCAACACGTCGTCCCCACCCCTCAGGATCCCCTCAATGCCTCTGTTTTTTTTAATTAAAAAAAATATGTTAACAAATAATTTACATAAATAAACGTATCCAAATATACAAAAACATTTTCTTAAAACTATGGTAACATAACAAACATAACTTACACAAAACGTAAGTAAAAACACGGATATTTACATTAAGAGAACGACGTTGGATAAAGAAGGACTCCCTGGGTAGTCAGAGGCAGAGGATCCGAATACCACCCCCGTAAGGGGAGGACAAAACAAAAGAACGTGTGCGTTCTGCTCGGAAGGAAGCACAGACCCAACTGAATGAGCATCCTACAGGAACAGTTGCCTGTCCCACCATATTTTACCCACCTAGGCGTCCGCGCATCTGAGGAGCTCCCAACGCGATACCCAACTCCAGACAAACTGACGGAAGAGTGCAAAATTCGTACTGTTGGCCATCAGATCCACATTCCACGCTGGTCACATGACCCCTGTCAGACTATTCAGCATCTCATCTCTGGCGTCATCTAATAGCACACAGTGCCACAGGATGTGTTCGGCCGATTGATGGTTATCTCCGCAAGCACAGCTCAAGACAGGGGCAAGTCCAAGTTTATGAAGCTTGTCTCTAAACTCCCCATGTCCCGAAACCATTAGTGCAGTAAAATCCAGTAAAATCCACAGATAGAAGGATTGAAGAAATAATGATGTTCGAACATAGGCAAAATGATAAATGTAACATAAGTTGTAAAGTGGCCACTTAAACCAGCCAATGACAAGTCATTAGCCTTGTAAAAGCCTAGACTTTCATATTCCCTTTTCTTAAATTTCTCCATCCCTGTTGTATTTTTAAAAAATAATATTAGATACAGGTATAGGCAACCTTTTCTCAGAGCCAGAGAGCCAATTCTCCTCCGAGTTGCGGGGTGGAATATCAAAATAACCACCCACAAAACGCGTATAGCTAACAGGTACAGTAATTAAATCAAAATTAAAAAGACATATTATGCACCCTGGATTTAAATTATTTTCTTGATAAACGACTGCAGTCCTAGTCCAGAAAAATCCTATTTGACATTACGCATACTGACAAGCTCTGGATTAAAATTATTCCAACGTTCCCAGTGCATTTATTAATTTCCTCTCAAATCGGATTTTTAGGACAAAAAGTGCTCGTGTATCATTGGCCCATAGTTAAAGGCTGTTTAATATTTTTGCCATTGAATATGACATGGTATCTCTTGACGACCATAACAAAGAATAACTTATTAAAACACTCTGAAACCTGAATCAAATCTGGCAGTTGTAAAAAATATATAATGGAAGATAATTATTTGGAAATTTTTGATTTTTTTCCTTACAGTTTAGAAATTTTTGCTATGTTTATAAGTAGCTTGCATACAGATTTTTTTTTAAAGAAAAAACAATCTTGGCGTAATTACAATTTACTAAAATGTTTCAATTTTGGTGGGCATTTTTAACGAGTTGCAAATAACTCACAATTAAAACATGAAAATCAAGTTAGGTTAGAGTGGGGTTCGAATCTCGGACCTCTAATCATCGAGTCCGCAACACTAGCCACGGGACCACAACACGATTCTAAATTTTGAACACACGTTAGGTTTCAAAGGCTGTTTTTGTTATAATTATGCGAAATAAATATCAGTTGCAAATACATATTAAAATACATTTTATTAGTGAAAAGTTAACAATTATAATAATAATATAGTAGCTTGTTAGTATTTGAATATTAAATTTAATGAAATCAGGTGCTCTAACGAGAGTAAACCTGTCAAAATATGAATGGCATTTTAGACGGTGTTACAGATTACAACCTGGCAGACCAAAACAGACGCCATAGAGAAGCTTTTCAGTAATTAGAAACTAAAACTAGAGATAATTATTTGATTTGTTACGGGAAAAACAAAATCGCAAAGCCAGTGTTCGTTTACACATACATACGGTCTCAAAGGGTTAAGCACTAAAAAAATCAGGCATTTTAGGCATCCCAAACAGGCATCTCATAATTTGAAAATGGTAACCCTAGCCTCGTGGTAGTCTTAGCTGGTTTGTCTGAAATACCTGCGGTCCAGGGTTTGATTCTCAGTAAGGTCGACATGTCACTTTAATATTTTAGTCTCTGGACTGGATCTGAAGCGTATGACTGCTTTTTTCTATCAAATTATCAAGAATCGCTCTAGTTGAAATACCAATGCGATGAAATATGCACCATTAGCTGCAAATAATGTGTACATTTATTGTACATAGTGAAAATCCATTTTGATAAAAACATTTTTGAGTTCTTGTAAAAACTAAAATAGCTATTATTTATAAAAATTACTATTGCCTTAATCAAGAAATTTGAAACAATAGCAGATAAATATTGTTAAAAATAAATAACTATTTAGTTACTCGTATAGTAACCATCTCGCCACCTTGCCTACGGCTAACTCAAACAGATATGAGTTAACCTTATGAGCGTAGGCAAGCTTAGATGCCGAGATGTTTACCTTCGACGTCCCTACTTACCATATTGGACTTTGGTTCCATGGAGTTGAGATTTCGGTCTCAATAAATTTACATAAATATATTGTAACTAAAATAAATGAAAAAAAAAATACCTAAAATTATTTTAAAAACTCTAAAACAGTGTTTAACGTGACAGCCGAGATTAATTCAAGTAAATTTTACTAAATATTTGTAAATAACCACTTACCGACATTTCTTTGCCTATCTGTTTCGAGAAGTACCCGCCTCTTTGCCAGGTCGCTAATTACACTAACAAACAAATTCTGGATATTTTTCTGCAACTACTACACTGAAAGTGAATAATGGGATTTGCATGTTAGTGTAATTAGTGTCCCGACGAAGATACGGGTTTTATTTTTTAATTGAAATGTACTGCGCACTTGAAATTATCACATTCGAATACGCAACCTACCTGGTATTCTTAAATTATATTTTGTTTATTACTATTGTAAGTTTTTGTAATTAATACATTTTTTGTTAAACCTCAAATAAAATTTTATTGTTTTTCAAGTAACCCTAGATTTAGTATCCGTATATTTTTTTGGATGAACGCATGTAAAAAAAAATATGACTTAGAAATTGGAAAATATAAATTTTCCTTGAGAAATAATGAAATTCAGAACACATTATTTTAAATTTCCTTTTCATTTTCCTTGATTACGTAATATACAAAAATCCCTTTAAGAAAAAATATTTTATCTGCAAATTTATTCCAAAACTACCCTCTTATCACGCTGATCTCAATTTTTTGCTCCATTGTATTGTTTCACATTTTATTTTTGTTTACTACTAGAAAATAACATAACCAAATTCGAATAATTTACCTGATGTTTTCCGAAAAAAAACCAAATCAATTCGATTCGGGGCTTTGAATTATTTCTTCTCTCCCTTTAAAGTCTATACAAATATAAAATTATTCCGCCAGGAAGGAATGAGATTAGTTTGTAATTTAGTAAATGGTACTGACTCGTAAAAGACAAATTACGTTTTATATATACCGAACGAAAATATTAAATACATAAAAGTACAACTGAAGCGCTTACTTTCTTACATTGATAATGTAAGCGTTTTTATGCATTTTATAAGATTTATTTATTATTTTATTAATATAAATAATAATTTCCAAATCTTATCATTTTCTTCCTCGGTATCGTTTTATTTGTTATAAAGTGTTTTTGGAAAAAAATGTACACGTACATTCACGTATGTTGAAAGTTGGATAGTTAGTTTGATTTACTTTTTTTAGCAAAAAGTATGATTTTGGTAGATCTCAGGCATTTGTGAATATCATTAATAAACACAATTAAAAGGAGGAGTCCCAGGGTAGAACCTTGAGGGACGCTGAAAGTAACAGCACACCAGTCCCATCATTTGTATCAGGCGATTACTTCTATTTGTGATTTATTGTCGATATAAGAACATATATATCTGAAGAGATTGCCGCTTGTCACTTATGACGGTAAGTTTGAGTTTTTAGCTTTTGTTTTTAACATTCTCATATATTTGTTTTTTTACTTATTTTTTAAAAACATTATACATACGTAAGTTAATTACAGAGACAGTAAATAGTGACACGATTAGGAACAACTCACGCCTGACTTGCTAGAAAATCCGCATTAAGTCAGGGCACTATATATCAACATAACATAAAGAGTACCTGATTATAGTGTATTCCTGTCGCACTTTTCTATTTTTTAGTTTTAATTTTTATCCATTTTTAACTGCCTAGTGATAACTTCCCGGCTAAAAGACAGTAAATATAAGGTTTTAAAATATAAACATTATATTATATAAAAATTAAATATTATTTTATTTTTATTATGAAAGCACACATAAGAATATGCTTATGAGTGCCCTACAAGAACAGTCATCATCCCTTCTTTTCTGCACCTAATGGTGCATAGGGCACTGCATTGGCATACCAATCGTAGCATATCTTGATCATTTTTGTTACATGAAGGTAAGATGATCAGTTTTTCCCTTCAGGTACCAGTCCAGTTACTATGAAATATTCCAGTGTGAAAACACATTTTTAAATAAATATTTCATGTCAACCATGTCGGGAATCGAACCCAAGACCTCTTGCATGGTAGGCAAACGCGCTGACCATTACACCATGAGGTCGACTACACACCAAGTACAGTATACAATAGAAAACAGTTTCATAAATAGAGTATGTAAAGCAAGATGATGCTGCTCAGAACAGAACCGCTTCGTAGTATTGTATTAGTATCAAGGACTTTCGGTTTAGAGGCCCAAGTTTGAACTCCACTTTCCAAACATATTTTTCAATTTCAAGCGCATGTATATGTTGAAAATGGCCTCAAATCTAAACTTCAGATCTTTTAGAATCGCAAACGATGTACAATTGAATTGTCTGAATATAAACCCGGTACAAATACATGCGTTCCTGGGTCAAACTTTGGTTTCATGATCTGTAATTAAACGTTGTCATATTTCATAGGAAATAAATAAATCTAAGTTAAAAACATTTTTAAAATATTGCACAAATCACTACCTGTATGAGTATACCTAGAGAGTATAGCTAGGGCTTTTATGTCTACCACACCCAAGATCCCGGATTCAACTTCCGACAAGAAAAATAGAAATGACTTATTTAGTTGGTAGTTAGTATCAATTCTATGCAATATTTTTCCTGGATACATGGTAATTATGAATGGAAGCTGAAGCTCAATACTGATGGTTTTGGCTTCATGTAATATATGACATAATAAATGATATCAAAGTACATTACGATAGTAGTATCTATTTCCACAAGGGAATGATGATAAATAATTCACAATATATTTATAGAAAAGTTCGTTAATCTTAAATATTTTTTAATAAAAAAACAGATGCCTGAGCCCTTTATTTTTAAAGAAAAACATTGTATTTTCATCCCGTCTTTCTAATTTACATAATGAAATAAAAAAATCTCAGATAAAACGGAAGAAAATAGCGTTTTAGCTCACTTTTATGAAAAATATTCTGAATTCGTTTCTTTGAGCTTATAAAAAGAGAGAAGAAGTCTTTTTACGAAAACAAACCTCGGAATACAATTCTCAAGAGTATTTTTATACTGAATTTCATTAATTCAATTAAAATGCTTCGTAGAATCTCATTTATTATATTATATGTTTTTTAAATAATACAATTTGGCCCCATCACATATATACTATGATGGTACCATGCAGGGTGTGATCAAATGCGTTGAGGAGTGGACGAGACGAGCAGAAATACCTCGTCCCAGACGAGGAAAATTGGAAAATGCACTGTCGAGGGCAAGGTTGCGCGACTCCAGTAACCTGCTGATGTGTTAGGGCATGACGTGGAGCTGGAACCTTCTGGTGAAGCCGGCGGTCGGATGACGCTGACACAGCTTGTGTATGGAGATGGTGGTCTAGGTAGATTCTGGCACAGCTCAGTTGTAGAAAATCTTTGGGAGCACTTCACTTGCAGGATGGTTTTTTGCGACTAAAGTTAGAATGTTTTGACAGGTGCCCACTTACATGGTTTTTGTAGCGTGGAGCTGCTTTAAGAAAATGGGAAGTGTGGACGGAGTTTTTCTTCTTGCGGTGCCTTATCAGGTCCCTCCGACGTTGGCGATCGCTTCAGCGAAGCGCATCACGGTCCTGCGCTACTCCGAGGCTAGAACAACTACTTGTTGGATGCACTCGCCAAAGTGATTCCTACTAAAAGATGAACAAAGTGGTTTCCCGTTGCTTTTTCCGGTGGATTTTTCTGTAGGGGTTATCTTCCCTAAGCTGCTTGGTTCTGGTATGGAGGCGCCAGAAACTCGCCTTTCATCCTCTCCTGCTGTGATCACACCGTTACGAGTATGATCCCATTGCCTGGGGTTCACGACGAGTTGGACTAGTCAGTAATATGGAATGCAACTGGGCATTTGCAGCATTGAATAGAATCACACCCTCCAGCAAGATCTGGCTCACTGCGACCCTACTGACGGTTAGAACCCCGGAGTCGGTCAAACAAAATGAATAAATTGATATAATATTGCAAATATTCCTGTTGTATTGGTCAGCGTTAAATTTTGAAGATTACTGAATACCTATAAGTAAGTATAATGTTATATTTGAAAAAGAGTTTTTAAAAGTTATTCTACCGAGTGCCGTTCGAACATTTTGCCAACGCGTTGGATCGAATTGTACTGTCCCATCATCAGGGTTGATGTACGCTTTTGAACACTGCAATGTAATCCAAAATATGGACAGAGTACAAACGACACATGACCTTGAAAATCAAAGAAATTTAGTACCTAAGTATACTGTTTTTTATGACCACATTTTGTAGTGGGTGTGTATTGGCTATTTTTCATGTTTCTACAATAATATGTGTACCATCAGAATTGTCTGAATGTTGATTCAAGAAAAATAACAATAACATAAGTAAAAATGTAGCTATTATTTGTCAAGTAAGGAACGTCACAGATGGCGAATATTGGCTAAGAAATAATGCTTTTATATTTGTGCCAATGGAAAAATAAAGAAGCCAATGGAATGTATCGTTTGACTGATTTTTCTATTATTTTTTGATAAAAGAAATAAAGAGCAAACCAAGCTGCGAAATAAAATAAAATACTAAGTTATCTAAATATAACATTTTAGTAGTGCGATAATCGGTAAGACTTATGATAAATTATACAATCGTATTCACGATATTTGTATAATTTGGGTATTTTCTTAGTAAGTTATTTCAATGAGAAAAATAAATACGAAATATGATCAACTGTAGAAATGGTAGGTATAGATAATTAATTTTTTTAATGTACATTAAATAATTGTTTCTGTTGGCGTTAACTCAAAAGAGCTCAAAAACGTTACTCATAGATTCGTTAAATAATGACGTATTGTTTTTCAATCTAATATAAAAAAGGGACTGATAATAAAATAGATTTGAAAGCATGGAGATTGCTTTATTTGACGACAATTATTTTAGGTTTAAGAAATGTATGCAAGAGACGTTTTTATACTTAATGGCTAATTATACCAAAAAAAAAAATTTAATTACCTCCATTGTTAATTTACTTGACCACATTATTGTATTTTGATTGAAAAATGTGTTTTATTTATTTATTTACGGACATTATCCATGTATACAATTTAAAGATTTTAAATATTACAATAAAAGAATAGTTAAAAACATTTTAAAAAAAAGAAAAGAAGCATTGACAAAGGGACATCAAGACAAGATCTGGTTTTAAATAATTGGTATTTTATTAGTGTTTTCATGTAATTTACCAAAAAAGTGTATGTACCCAATGTTTTTATTTGTATTTTTGATGAATTTATTTATTGTTTGTACACCAAATGAAAAAGGAAAAAAAATGTATGTTTTACATGAAATTAATATTTTTTTTTTATTTCAAAAAACATTTTTGAGAATTATATTACCACCAATTCTATTCGGGTTTTATCTAAAACTAACTTATCTACGTCGCAAATAGAAGGGTAAGCACATTTAAAAAGTATTATATTTCTAAATCGATTTAATTCTTTTGAAACTGCTTTTGATATTCAAACTTTTTGGTTCTTTATAGATGAAAAGTAAATATCTCAGTTAAATCCATATTAGACTGACCTAAGGCAGATCAACTGTCATTTTTACTGAAAATATTGTTTCGGGATTCACAATTATTGTAACAAAGAAATGTTAATAATGTTCCTTTGGATGTCAAATTATATTTTTATGACATTTTGACTGTAAAGAGGATGACTTATACATGTAATCAAATACTTTTATTTGGTATACAAATTTCATCTTTTTAAAGTATAAGATTATTATTTTGGCTGCTTTATTTTCCCACAAACGGTTAGATAACATCCCCACACTCACACCAAATAACTGGAAACTTTCTGGTCTTCTACTAAAAAGGGAACTGATTTATTACAATTATCAGTATTCTTTTATCCAAATTAAATGCTTATAGAGCACTGCATCGTAACACTTCTTGCTTCAAAATTTTTTGATTATTTTAAGCATTAAATCATCCTTTTACCAACTTAAGTTTATCTGGTAAATTTTTCCGGGAGTCAAATCAATCGAGAACATTCTGCATTGGTGTCAAAAGCGCTAACATCTGCACCATAAGGCGGACGATTTAATGTTGCACAGTATTAACCTGTCACTGGCGGATATTTCAACACAGACCAAGTATTTCTTTAAAGGGGGAAATATAAAATTCTTGACATTTTTTGGGCCATCATTGGCTTCTCACAGTCATTTCAAATATACGTAATATACGAGAAATGGCAGTAAAAAAATAAAATCTACTCATTTTACTTTGTCTAGAATTCAATTAATCATTAAATTGAAATTATCTTCCATTCCATAACTGTTGAAACAGTAGACATATTGCCAGTAGCACCTTTTTCTCTTCGGCCGTATTTACTGATATAAAATTATTCACACCTTGAATTTTTCTATTTGCCCATATTTTTTTGGTGAAATCGCATTTTGGTCAAAGGTATTAAATTAATAATAATAAAAAATAGAATTGTCACCCCTTTTTCTCTTCGCATTAGCCTTTCATCAGTTTGCCAATGTCGGTCCTAACGAAGCCCGATCACAGCTGAGAAACCTATGTATGTAAAAACTAAAATATGCTATATGCAACTACTCTGAGGAACAGAAAAATCAAAATGACATAAACAGACTACAAAGGCAGCAAAATAAAATATTTGAGTTTGTATATGACCGCAACAAACATCAACTATAAAACTCTTTAAACAAACTAAACAATTAAACATATGTAAATGCTTTCAACTAGAATGCTTTAAATTTATTTATAAATGAGCTACTGATGTAACTGTAGACGAAGAAAGAAAACTTAAAAAAAAATCAAACATTGACACCATGTGACAATATAAGAACAATATCATATACAACATTCTAAATCAAGACAACGACAACGACGACAGAAAAATATGTTTATGTGTGCCTTATTTCATGATTCAAAATAAAAATTTGACTTTTTCATTCAACCAATTTTGAAAATTTTGACGAAAACGCAACAAATTAAAAACATTTTTTTTGTGCAACTGTTCCTTAAAATATAAATCTAAATAAGAAATAGAGCCGTAACCAAGGACGAGCGTTTTCGATTCGATGACTACTCTTAGGTAAAAATCTTGAAAAAGGGAAATGCGTGGGGCTAAGTCCACTTCGTCGCGTTTGCCCAGCATTATTGAGGTCCTGGGTTCGATTCCTGGCAGAGTGAATCTGAAAAATTGGATATAAAGATTAACACTGCAATATGTAAATTATTTTCATACTTATTTTGATTACGTAAATGTTGTAAATACTTTATTTTTGAATAAAAAAAACAGGTGCGTTGAGGAGATCCTGAAGGGTGGGGATGACGTATTGGCCTTTGTCCATGCATTCTTTTCCCCCCTCCTAAATCTGCATAGAGTTTGTATTTCTTAGGACTTTATAAAATAAAATTCCTCTATGTGCAGCTTACAGAGTTCCCTAGGACTCCATAACAGCTGCTGGTGGATGGAGAGCTTAAAGATCCCCCTAAATGAAGTTTCGTATAAATACATTGTTTATGTTTTTATGCATGTATGTATGTGTATGCGAGTGGGTGTATGTATGTGTGTGTTTATATATGTGTCTGTATATGAATAAGTTTATATTTTATTTGTCTGCGCTTCTCTATTAATGTGTTAACTATTATCATCTATTAGAATGTAATTGCCTAGCTTGGAACGGGGTATGTACCCTTGTTAGCTGGGCACGTTAAATTGTATTTTTATAA
This sequence comes from Micrasema longulum, assembly GCF_059751315.1. Lineage (NCBI taxonomy): Eukaryota > Metazoa > Arthropoda > Insecta > Trichoptera > Brachycentridae > Micrasema > Micrasema longulum. The sequence continues at coordinate 1,444,946 of NW_028277353.1, forward strand.
AAGGTGTAAATAAATAAATAAAATGCAATATCATAATGGTCCTTTATTCATCTTATCATCTATGTTACAAAATTGATCTAGATATACTACGATTGTAGTGCCTGGGTGCGGATAGGAAAATGATGATTATGATATTATTTAGAGGTAGAAAAATATAAAAAATCGTCTCCCTGTGAATGCGTGACTTAATTATGATTCTTTCGTTACAGAGATGGATTTGGCCCAAAAGCACTGGTACGCCATCGCTACTGTGTTGTTGGTGGCGGGGGCGGCGGGGGTGGCGGTGCCCCTGGCCCTGCGGGTGTCTGCGGGGGCCTCGCTAGAGGAGCGCTTGGAGCTGGCCGCAGCCCTACTGGCCGACTCGCCCCTCGTGGACGGCCACAACGACCTCCCGTGGAATATTAGGAAGTTCTTACACAATAAACTCAAGGATTTTAGGTAAGAAGAGACATTTTTTATTTTGTTTCATTTTATTTTTAATATTTTTACACATATTACGGCTCATAATGCTTTTTATTAAAAAAAAACATTACGAGTAAATATTCAAAAAATAATCATGCGGCCTTCGAGGGTATTTTCTTTGTCATTGACTGTTCTTATTTTCATTTATCATTTTTTATCCCTTTTTTTAAATCTGTAATTCTCAATTTAACTCAGTTTTAGTTTTTTGATTTAAAAAAAAAAAAAAAAACATTTTTATTTTAATAAAAAAAATAAAAAATTTTGGAATTTCTAAATTTTTATAACGATGTAGTCACATTTAGATTATTATAATATATTATTTTACTCAAAAACTGGTATTTATGAATCTAGTGAAGCTGTAAAAATATTTCCTTCCAATTTTAACTGTCAAGCACTTATTTTTATTTCATTTTGCAATACAATTTTTTCGTATAACAAGTATGGACTATTTTATTTTTTGTGCCTATAAATGCCATATTTTGACAATGAAAAAAAGATCCTGATAGTATTTTTTTAAAAAAAATTGACGTTTTCTTTAGGCAAACAAACATAAATAGAAATTCATATTCGAAGTAATTGACAATTTTCTTTTTCATTATTGCAGGACTTTGATATCAATGTAATTTTAATTGATCATTTCCATAAAATACTATAAAACGCAATTTTATATTGATTACAAAAGGGGTTTAAATGATAGTCCTGGAATATGTCAAAGGAAGTGCAAATGTAACTTTTTCCCTTAGGAAAAATCCACCTAATTGTTTAAAAAGCTTTTAGATCGACAGTGAAAAATGTTCATTTGTCATTTATACAAATTCCTATCAAAAAATGTCTTTGCACCTTTTTTTACGATCACGTGAAGTAAAGATGATTATTTTAACGCTACTGCTCTAGTCTTAAATAAGATATAAAAAAAATAAAAAAATTGGATTGGATATTCAACTCAATCTGTTTATAAAAACATATCAATATTTATTTTCCCTTCGTCTTATTTTTTTGTACTCACATTTGAGTCATTCGACAGATTTAATTCATATACACAATGGCTTAATCACCATTTGATAATATTTTAAGTAATTATTAGTTGCTACTTTAAAAATATTTTTCAAAGTGCTTTTTTGTATTCATTTAACGAATGTCACAAAAGATTTGTCAAAATTGCCATACATTGTTGCAGGGAACGTACTAAAGATTTGCAAATCCTTAAAAATATAACTAGAATCTCTCTAAAAAATGTTGCAATTACAAACTTGTTTTCACGCTTAGTAATAAGGCCAATAAAGATAAATCCCGCAGCAGAAAATGTAATTTTATCTTGGTAAACAATAATACCATAATCTTATGATTTATTTCAGATTTAGTGAGGACCTCCGCAATATACCGCCGTGGTCTACAAGTCCCTGGAGTCACACAGATCTGCCACGGCTTAAGAAGGGTCTCGTATCAGCGCAGGTTGGTTTTTAAAAGTAGTTACTATACGATACTTTTTACCCCGATCCACCTTTTATTGGATAATGCATTATGTACTATTATACGTCGGTATATTTTTGACAAATTAATTGTGAAGTTTTGATTGGTATCGATATTATTATCAATTGCAAAAAAAATGCATCGCGGTATTCTATTCGTATCTTAGCTTGTGAAAAAACCCTTTAAATATTTTAAATAGGTTATTATTTAAATAGTTAAAATCTGTATGAAAACCATAAGGCTTAACACCCCAAACAATAACTTTGAAAAACCACAAAACTCCGTGACTAAAAACATGTCGGAATTAATAATTTATATCTTTATTTATGTATTTTGTTTTAAGGAAACAAACAGTCAACAATGATGAAATTACATTATGAGGATAAGGTTGAAAAATAGACAGGCCCCGATTACAATGGGAAGTTGACATTTATCTTCAGTTTTATCTACATTGTAAAATTAAGTTTTCTGTATAAAAAGCAGAATATGCGTACATTTTTTTCTTCTAAACATGTTCAATTATAGGTTTCCGACAAAGAAACTTTAAATGTTCATTAAAATATACTAATTTTCGTCCCCAATATTGGTTTTTCTTTATGGATGGTCGAAGATAACTCTCCATTGTTAACTTCCCATTGTTATCGGAGCCGTGCGAGGTTTCTAAATTATAAGCATACATATTTAATTATGTTACGTTATTTAATGTGTGCGTGCGTAATAATAATATACGCAAGAGAGTGTGTTTCTGTGTATTTGTATAAGAGTAAGTGTTCAATTATGTGTAAGCGTGTGCATCATTGAAAAGCAAGTGGAAGTGTATCTATGAGTCGTTATTTATTAAAAAATAAATTAAGAGGCATGTTAAAAATATCAACAAATGAAAATAAAAGAATTTTAATTTCAAAACAAAAACGATAGAAGAGTGTTGTGTATAATTAGTGCTACAGCTTGGCAGACGGAATAAATATTTTTTTTTTGTTACGCAAAAGAGGGCGTTAAAATAAATTTTGGAGAGAAGTTTAAAGAGTTTTCATTATTATTAAATATTTTATATAAATAGCATAATTCTGATAAAGTGCGTCTATTTTTAAGGGTCAAAAATCTATTTTGTTTAGTAGATTGGCTTCAGGAGCAAAGCGCGTTATTTTTTTAATAATCTAAGTATATTAAAAATTTCCGTTGAACATTTACAATTCTTTCAATATTGTATTGTTTCAGTATTGTGGGCTCCATCTTAGTTGTCCTAGATAAATGAAATTTTCAGAAATATCCTGATAATCACTAATTCGTCCTGATGCCTTCAATAAGGTACTCATACTATAACCAAATTATAATTTCGTAACTGAGTATGAATTCGGTTATTTTAATCGATCCCTTATGCGTATCAATACAAGCAACCGTGACTAATTAATTCATTACCAGTACCACTACATTTAGCCCTGTGTTAAGGGCTGTAATAAAATTATTTTTACATCCAACATCTCACTTAGCCGAGCGCAGCGCCAGCGTAGAACGCGAGCGGGGGGGGGGGGAATCATTAATATTCAGACATTTAACCAGATTATACCGGAATTATAAAAACAAGCTTGGTGTAATTAATCAAGGAACTTTGTGAATTAATAAGGTTGCGGTATAAGACAAAAAGTCTAGTCTAGATTACAGCTTAGTCCAGGCCGAAAATATGGCGTTTATTATCACAACACAATATCGCGAGAACCGCTTGCCTGTGGCGATACATAATTTTAGTAAATTATTTACTTGGGTTTGAAAATGTTACGTGTTATTTCGACATAGATGAAAAATATTTATAATGTTACATGTTATTTCGACATAGATGAAAAATATTTATAATGTTACATGTTATTTCGACATAGATGAAAAATATTTATAATGTTACATGTTATTTCGACATTGATGAAAAATATTTATGAAGAACGGATTACAAAATTCTACGTTTTTACACGGCTTATGACCTGTCATGGGCTAGTTTAAAGGCCACTTTTAATTCTGTGTAACATTCTTATCGTGCTTATGTTTGTAAATCCATATTTATCTTATTTCAGTGCTGTAAGCCAGCGTTTATTTTGTATTTTTAGTCAAACATATTATAATTAATTACCCGCTAAGTCTTGAGTATTTTTCGATTCCATTCATCCATCTAATGATTTTTGTGAAGTAAAATAGCTCAAAAATGAATTGAGGGTACTACTTACAACCCCGGCAAAATTTTAAAAAGGTGAGATATTAATTAAAACTTTTTCAGAATACAATTTTTAACAATAATTTTAACATTGTCAGTAAAAAATACGGCTTAATTTGTAAGATTTGACTTTTATATTATCGGCCTTGTTCCAAACATGGCAACCTCTACTGAGTATTGCAAATTTGGTAATGTATAAAATTAAATTTATTAACTCACTACTGTTTCTTGACATAATCAAGCTTATGTTATCACTTCTAACGCATAAAATATTTATTGATTATAATTAAAAAAATAAGTTTAAAAAAATGTTGAAGTTAAGTAGTTTATAAGTTTTTTTGTGATTTGCTCAAAATAAAGAAATATGGATTTTGCCGGGTTTACAAGTAGTACTCTCAATTGAACTTGGTTATAAAGAAAGCAGCCAGTCCAAAATTTTGAAAAAATGAGATATTGATGTTATCAGGTGCAGGAAGGTCAATTCTGTTCCGCTAAAACAGCCAGACCGCTTTCGTCCAAAAATCTGTATTAATTACCTTCTAAAAATGGTGTCGATCACTAAAAAAGCATTTTTAAATTTGCAGAAAACACCCACATCTCTAGAAAAATCTTATGTTTTTTTAAGTCATTAAAACTGGTCAAATACGTAATAAGATTTTTGTTTGTAATATTAAATAAAACTTATGTATTCATCGTTAATCATTTGTTAAAGTCAAAAACATTCCAACTGTTTTTTAGATTTGATAATTCCCTCATTTCACAAAAGTGCTATTATCTCAGTTTCATTTTTATATGGCTGGCTGCTTTCTGCATAACTACGTTTAATTAAACCTTTCTCTATATCTGTTGTAATATGTCAATCATAATGACTTTCTAGGGGGTAAAATCGGGCCTTTTTAGTATTATTTTTTAATACGCAAAAAAGTGTTATGGAAACAGTATTGTACTTATTTCCGTGCGACGTCGGATGTTCTATAACAACGATGACACGATTTGAAATACGCAAACTTTGAATGAGGAAGTTAAGTAGTTTAGAAAAAAAACTTAATATACTATTAAACGAAGCCAATTAAAAAAAAAGCATTTTTATGTATCGTATTATCAGCGTTATGATTTTTTGACGTTTCGTATTTCTAAAACTACTCCGTCTTAATTTCTTTATCGTTTCTTCCGGGTCAGTTCTGTCGAATGGCTTGTTTACGATAAGTAAACCGGAAATTTTCCACAACTCTTTTATCATTGGTTGATTCATATGGACTAGTGACGTCGTTAAAAGTAGTTCGTTTTTAGATTTTTATTAAAACAATTTTTAATATTTTTTTCGTACATTTTCAAGAAACTTTGCTGTGTAATTTAACTCTCTAATTTTAATCGCGCGTAAGTCAACATTTTTTTGATCCAATTTCCCGTTGTGCTAAAGTTCCTCATTACCTAAAAAAGAAACGTTTCGTGCTCTATAGGAAAAACGGCCCGTATTGCGTTACCGTGCCACGCTTGTACGCAATGTTTGTTAGAAGCATACTTAGCGCCGGGCGAGTGGCGTCACGGTAACGAAACGCCAACTGCTTGCCGTTTTGCACGTGCTCGTTTTTAAACCCGAATATTAAGGCGGCCTCCGTGGTGAAGTGGTCAAAACGCTTGACTCACGCATGGAAGGTTCCGGCTTCAATTCCTGATGAGAACACAAAAAAATTGTTTGATTTTTCTCAAGCCTGTAGCCCAATCATAAATAACTATAGACGTAATAACAATTTCTCACCATGGTTGTTTATCGTATTCGCGATCACAATGCAACATCCGTGAACACCAATTATAAAATGTCAAAATATTTACGTTGCGCGACGTATAATTCTGCTGCGCAATCACATATTTGAATTTCACCGGTGTAAATATGGAAAATATTCCAAAATGCTATATTTATTTATTATATTTATTATTTATCATGATATTTATTGCATTAAGCCGGCGATTGGCAAGCCAAATGTCAAGAAAAGCAGTCGCCATAGTAACTGTAATTTAATTATCGCTTTATTGTATTAGATACTCCTTACTATTTTGAAAAAATATTTTTTTATGGTAAACGCCGATTTTTCGCCAATGAACTGTATTTACACATTATATATATTTACGAGTAAAACAAAAATTAAACTGACATGAGCGTTGATTTGGAGATTACACCCTTGTTGACTTATGACTGCTATAACTTAAGCATGTTCATTATTGTTCATTGTGATCGCTCAAATGCTTAGCATGTTTTTGTGCACGTCGATAGTTATTTAGAGCTACTGGGTGTTTTCCTGTAATTGGGCTTCCTGGCCTGTTGTGGTGCAAAAAAAAAGAAATTTGATTTTCAAATCATTGATTTATTGACAAAGGAGAATTGTAAAATTCAGCTGGAAACATAAATTATTTTTTTAATGTTATTTTAGATTCCATATTTGTTTTAAAACTCTTTTAACCGACGTTTTAAAAGGAATAAAAAGCCTAGTTGTTTAAGTAATGTGTAGATTAACTCAGTAATCAGATGGCAGAAGGGACCATGTATAATTTTAAAAAAATGTTCTGGAGAGCTAAACAAGGCTCAATTTAAAAACTTTAACCGACAAACTAAAATTATTTAAGTGATACTTTTCAAAAATAAATTAACATTCTAAATGATGCTGTTTTATTTTTTCTGTTTATTTACTGAAATATTTATTAAAACTTTTGAAAACTAAAAAACCAAAATAATTGCAGATGGCTTTTGCCATCTGAATACCGAATTAATGCATTTACAGAAGTTATGACCATCACTATAACATTTCATATTATGCATATGCTTATCATCCATATTTAACATATTTTTGATAGAGAAATATCACGATTTATGTTTTATTACAATTTTTATTTTAACATATTACAACAGAGATGAAGAACATTTAAGAGAAGGTAATATAGAAGTCCAGGCATCTACAGGGCTGATGACCTGTCAATGGCTGGTTTAAGTGGCCACTTTACACACTGTGTAACATTCACCATTCTGCCTATATTTGAACATCTATATTCCTTCAATTCTTTCATCTGTTGATGTTTGTGAAGTTAAAGAGCTGAAACCTTTATTTATGCGGGTGAGATTCATCAAATTGAATTATTTCACCTACATACTAGGCAACGCCTGAAAATATTATTTTTTTCAATTTCTATACTTCTTCATGGACCAGGTAATTTATCAAAAATATTTTGAGTTTGTCCAAATTTTTGTAGACAAGGACTGGATTCAACTCCCCGGGGAGCTGTTTATATTAACATATTACAACAGAGATGAAGAACATTTAAGAGAATGTTTTATTTGATAAAAAAGAAAAGAAAATTTATATTTGATAAGGGTCGACGAAATACTGTCGAATAAAAAAAAAACTTACAATATTAGAGTTTGTCCAAATGTTTGTAGACAAAATACTGGATTTCCTCTCCCCGGGAGTCATTAAGATTAACAAATTACAACAGGGATGTAGAAAACCTTAAAAAGGGAATATAAAAGTCTAAGCATGTACAGGGCTTATGACCACCATATATGATTGACGCAACAATGCCTATTGGACGTGAATAAACCAATTAAATAAAAAAACAAATAGTCGAAAATTCTTAAATTGATTCAACCTGCTTCATTATCATCAAAAGTTTAATTGATTTAACGTTTTTTGTTATCTCGATACAAAATGGTTCAAAATTTTTCATAGCGTTTGAATTTTTTTTGGAACAGTATTTAATCAACTTGCATGTCAGTTAAAAATAAATAGTAGTGAAACATAAGTTTCTCGATTCAATTCAAATTGGCAAATAGCCAATGCGGTTTTATCGCTCCATAGACTTTGCGTCTTTTGTCTTCCTCTGATCGCATCACTTGGTCAATAGATTTTGAATAATGTATTTTGGGTACATGCGAAAGGTTTGACTAAATTGGATTCATTTAGTGGTGTCGATAATCATAATAGCCTAACAGGATCAATGCATATACTCGTATACATTTATGCGATGGAGGAACATCCGCTGCCCCAATAGACGTCCAATATAACTCCATTCATCTCAAAACCCATTCATCTGTTTCACTAGTTGACAGTTGGTTGGAGGTTGAAACTCTACTCGAATGCAGGGGTGTCTGAGTTATATGTATTTTTGATATTCCTTTATTTTATTCAGTAAAATAGCGGCCCACGTGATGTAATGGCTAAGACATTAGACTGGCGTACGGAAGATTCAGAGTTCGATTGCCACTGAATGCACAAAAATTAAATGTGATTTTTCTCATGTCTGTGTGTTTTATGCTTTAATTCACAACTGTAATTGGGCAATTTGGCCTGTTGTGGTGCATTAAAAAAATTACTAAAATGCTTAAAACACGTTTTTATTTTACATAGGGTCAAAGCACCAGTGAATGACCGTTTAAGGTTCAGCTTGTAGTGAAATCAACATTAAAGGTATAAATTTCATTATTTAAGCGTACAAAATAAAAGAGAACAATGAAAACACATTAATCTTTCTAAGTACTTTTATTTTTTTAGTGAAATATAAGTAACAATTGTAATTATTATTACTCTAAAATAATAGCAAAATCACCAGTGAATGACCACTACTACCCCAGCAAAAACAATACTCAGATTTAGTTACATCATAACATTTTAAAACACCCTAACACATTAGAATATGGATATATTCGAAGAGTTTCATAAGAAATAGCATCAAATAAAACACGTACCACACCTTTCCTTATATAAACACTATCAATCTCAGAACAATAACGGGAAGATGCACTATTACCTTTTGACAACTCACAGTTCAAAACTGATAGATTTGTTTCTTACCAAAAGATGTGTCCGCCTACTGCTTTTGTCATAGTTTCTAGTGTTAAAAGTTTTTTGACTGGACACATGTAGAAATTCTTATTATATTGTGTTTTATTAACCAATGGTCATCTACTAGGGGTGGTCATTTACTAGTGCTTTGACCCTAATACTTTCTTCTTCTATATGAACACCTTACCGGGCACAACCTGTGTCGAGGATATTAAATAAATTCTTTATTTTATGCTCCTAGTTATAATAGTAGTTTTCTTATATTGATGTGTGTTTTTTTACATTAATATATGTATGTATGTAACTGTATGTAAAAACATTTAATTGGCTTATTACTTATTTATTTTGATTTACATATATAGTAATTGTAGCTGTTGGTTCTGAATTAACACGGATCTTTCTAGTAAACCAGGAAATGAAGATGAATAATTGTGTCATAATGTTTTTGAATATGTTTAATTACATTTTTTAATTTTTTTTAGCCAATAAACAGGCTTATGAAAGCTTTAACAGATTAGCATTATTGATTATATATTATAAAATAACACTTAATCTCAACAGTGTTTAGTCTATTTAAATTTACAAAGGTATAATTATAACATAATCTAGGCGGACATGGCAAGTGTATCATTGCGAGTCAGGAGTGATAACACCGCTTGCTTCTTGAATACTTGCCTTTGCTGTTGGAACACATCGACAGTACCGTTAAATAAGATTGTGTTCATTGTTCTGAGGATCCTTGGCAGAGGGAAAAAGAATCCGATGTTGGTTTTACAATTTCCCACAGCAAAGACAGCGTTGGTAAGTAAGTTACGGTGATATTTTTTTTGTACATTACGGTTAATCTGAGCAAGAATATCATATCCATACAGTTAGATATTAATTTGTGCAAGAATATCAAACCAATCAAATTCCTTCTGAATCTACAAATATATAGTACAATATACACATAAGTATTTACTAATTTTATTTCATTTATTTATCACAAAAGAACAAAATATATTTAAAGGAATACGACTTTTAGTGAGATTGATTCATATCTAGTGTAAGATCATGTCGAAGTGTTTTTAGTACATACACAACCATTGAAATGAAATTATATACGTTTGATAAATTAATACACCCCTTATAGCTTATTTAGGGTAGACATTAGAAAGCTCGTATCAATATGTTCTACTCGTATATAAATCAGTTTAAACTGCAGAGCGTCAGCTGAATTGATATAAGTTATACTTCGAATTCGTGCCTGAATTAGCCAATTTTTCCTTAGGAAAACTTCATAGAAAGGTTATTCTAGTATCCATTCAAGCAACAATTTGAATATTGTAACGCTTGCACAAATTAATGATCTAAGAAAAGCTTCCAATAGAAACGCCATTTGTGCAGAATTCGTGATAAGGATTACTGTTTATAGCAGGGGCGTAGCTTTAGAACGAAGAATTGACCTACATGCAAAAAAATATGTACACAGATAAATAATAAAAAAACGTTAAGTGATTGGAACGAGAAAATGGTTTTTAAATGAACATTTATTGAAAGAGAGGGAAAACATTTTTGTGTAGGTAATATGAACGTCCAGGTCTTAGTAAGGTTTGTAACCTGTCATTGGCTGGTGTAAGTGATCACTAAAACTATCCGACGACAGGTCATGAGCCCTACGTCAAAATAATATATAATTTAATTTAAATTGTGACGTCACGTCGTTTGAGATATTCGAATCGTCAAACAAATCGGATTTACTTTAGAATTTCTGTTGGAATTCTCAATCCAAGTATTATGTTTACTATTGTTTATATATTGTATTATTATATTACGCCTTAAAGTCGATGACGCTTTTTTTCTTCTTTATGACTGAAAAAAGCGCCATATTAATTCGAAATCATCTACATATGTAACCAAACAATTGATATCATAACTTCTCTATCCGCACTCAATGCAATAGTGCGTAGGACGCTGCATTGGCGTAGTGGTATGCGAGTTTGCTAACCATGCTTGAGGTTTTTTGGTTTGATTTCTAACAAGATTGACAAATAACGGCTTTCATTCATTAATGTCCCGATAGTGTCATTTTTTTTTCTTTTTTTGCACCACAACTGGCCAGGGGCCCAATTAGGGTAGTGAATTACATCACAGAACACCCAGGCTTGAGAAAAATCACATTTAATTTTTGTGTTTTCACCGGGACTCGACCCCGGAGCCTTCCGTGTGTGAGTCAAGCGCCTTGACCACTACACCACAGAGGGTGCCTCAATACATGATCTGAATTTAAGTAATCACTAAAATAACCTAGATTTTGTCTCGATGTCTGATGTAAAATAGACCTGATTATTTTTTTGTCCTAGCTGTAGTCGGTGGGAAAATAGATTCCCACGCAGACGCTGGGCGTGAAATAGCGGGGGGCGAAGCCTTAAGGCTTCTATGATACTGTTGAGCGGAGTGGACTGTAATTAAATTTAATGAAAATAAGTGAGAATCTTCGATATGCGATATGCAGTGTCAGTCGGTCACAACTCCATCAAATGAGATGAATTAGGAAAGGATGCCACTAACCTAGTTCTCGTTCTAGATGGACTTGTCGGATCCGACTTGACCCTTGTGGCGGAACTTACATGAAAGCAGGCCCTGATCTCGAGTACAACACTTGTGATTGGTGGAAAGAAAGTTTTATAATGCGGCACATATGTTCAACAAAATAAACGTGTGATGTACGACACGAGGTCTTAATGCGGCGGGTAATCAAAGGATACTGAGGTGGGAAGTGAACATTGGTTGTGGGTAAAAATGATGTAGAAGTTATGACAGTACTTGACCAATGCATACCCACATAATTCGCAACCATTAGTACATAATGTTCGTGTTTTCATTTAATCAGACTTGCATAATAACAAGAGGTTATGTATTTCTTGTTAGTAAACACACTGTTTATTCCGTAAATAAATACATAAATAACAAATAAATGTTTATTTAAAAGTTGATCTTGCAAATCAATATTTCAGTGTCCCTGGACGACACCCCCTAACTTCAAGTAACAGAATATCAAAATACACCGTGTTTGGTGTACCAAAGTTGTGCCGTATGCATCATCGCGTGCGGCTTCGGGTACGATGATAAAATCTAGTGTTTGTCCGTTCAAATAAATATTTAATAAAGTAATTATTGTTCAGGCCTGGATACACCTGCGTCCGGAGAACGGTTCTTAAAATAATAATTGCAACTACTGGTAGCGCCACCCGCAGCCAATATGCTGTGTGATTCCAAGCGAAATCTGACTAAATTTTCCGCCGACAAAAAGAAACCCCTCGATTTCGAAAACATAACGTAGAAAACATGCTTGTGAGTTCAGCCATCCGTCAACATGGCCTAATATCAACCGCGTTCTGTCGCCAACCCTCTATTTAGAGCCGAGATTTATTATTTGTATCTGGGAGGGTATAATAATATTTTCTCAATTTCTATAGAATATTTTCGGTTTTGACTACTGATTTTTAACACGCCTGAAGCTAGGTTATTCCCGTTTTTTCCAACACTTAAAATATGTTATCATACATAACATAAACACCACATTCCACACACATCACTCCATATCCCATACTTCAAAATTACCAACTCACCAACACATCAACACAATTAAAATCATCTGGAAATACCTACTCTCATTAAAGATTGTTATCCTGTTTAGTAATTTGTAATATTCATAATTTAAATAATATGAGGTATGTTGTTAACGTAGTTAATTGTGTGTTAGGTTTATGTATGTATTTAACCAACGCTGTGTGGGCAGAAATAAATGTAAATAATATAAAATACAAAACGAGCCAATAAATATTTTCTTCATCCAAAACCCGGCAATAATTATTTTTTGAAATAGCTATGTTTTAACTCAATGGAACGTTTCCTGTGCTTAGTTAGGACATATAAATCAACGAATAAATACTCCATATTTTCTTTAAAATACTTTCCCCACCTCTATTATAATAGAGATACATGAAATATCATATATTAATTTTTTTAATGTATAAGACAAAGAGACTTTAAATATATCCCAAATTGAGGTGGGTAATGTTAAGATACGGCAATTATTTACAATAAAAATATAGCATTACAGATGAAAGTAGTAGTAAATAAAATCCAAAAGAAAAACAATATGAAGATAGTTACATAAAAAAATATTACAATTTAAAACAAAAAGATTTTATGTACTGAATATTAGTATTATAAGTATGGATCAACGTTATTATATATGCGTATTTGGTGTTTTCAAGATATAATTTAATATAATCATTGTCATTATTTGGTGGTGGAAATAACACTGCATTGGTTTACCAACCTCAGCACATATCGATATTTTTATTGTATGAAGATAAGATGCTGAATTTTACTCTATAATTTACTGAAATATACGATAATGCATAGTGAGTATAATGTTGATTTAATATTGAGTAATAATCATTACTTATAAGATAAATCGTGATTTATCACATTTATCTAAAACTCTGTAAAATAACTAAAAATTACATACAATTTAAAATAAGCTTTTTATTAAAATTTCTTACACTGTGGAAAATTCTGCATTGATTTCCAATTATTTATTCAATCATACTCAATCTCCTTTGGTATTCTCCAGGGAAGTCTACTCGGTCCCCTATATTTCTTATATATATATATATATATATATATATATATATAAATCACATTGATGTTTGCTTTCATTATTGAAAATTTCTTCTTAATGTCGATGATATGAAAATATACGCTAAAGTTGAATCTCGAGAAGATTGCCTCATGATTCAAGACGATCTTAATCGTCTTACTGACTATTGTATTAAAAATGAACTGTTTTTGAATATTAATAAATGTGTCTGTGTTACATTCACAAGGAAAATAAAAATTATTCATTTTGATTACTAACTAAACATTAATTTACTCATAAGAATGCACGAAATTAAAGATCTTGGGATTGTTTTAGACTCGAAACTACTTTTTGAATCGCATATCAATAAAATTACCTCCAAAGCATTGAGCATGTTAGGTTTCATATTTTGAATGAGTAGACAATCCATTTGATAATCTTTGATACTTTGATAATCCAGAAGCCCTAATTTCATTATTTTAAACGTTTGTCAGAAGCCATTTGGAATACGCATCTCAGATATGAAATCCTCGGTATGCAATATATATAAGAAGAATAGAAAATATTCAAAACAAATTTACAAAGTACCTAAAATACAAAACCGGTATTTTTTATGTATCAACTCTCACTGCCTCTACCTACGATGGAATCACTTTCCTACAATATCGCAGAGTGTGTGCGGGCCAACTACTGCTTCAAAAAATTATGACAGGAATAGTTGACTTTACAGAAGTTTTAAATTTAATAACAGTATATGTGCCAGCCAAGATTTGTAGACGGTACCACCTGTTTCATGTATTAATAAGTAAAACATCGTATGTTAAAAATGATTTTTTTCGTAGAACTTTTTCAGTGGACAATACAAAATTTAAAGATATGGATTACACAAACATTACTCTGTCAGATTTAAAATTTACACCTAAAATGCATTATGTAACTTGGTAGACAATATAAAAATAAATATGTACATCTCCCTTCCCCTCCTTATCCTATCTTCAAGCATCCTTGTCCTAATCCCGCTCAATTTACAATAACTTACTGTTTTTAAAAAAATAAAAATCTTTGACCATTGAAAAATACTTACGAGTACATGAAAATATCATTTTTACATGTATTTATTTAATATGTAATATATTGTTTTTGCTAACTTTGTATACTTTTTGGAAATATGTTATTAGTTTTGAGTTTATACACTAAATCTGTTTGTTTACTATAAATAGTAGAACTGTTGATTTCCCAAATAAAATAAAATAAAATAAAAATAAAATATGGATTATCAGCGCATTCCCGCTTTAGGCTGTAGTCTAGTAAAAAGAACAGAAATCATACGATTTTGCCATTTTAAATCGCCGTTCCTTCAATATTGCGCCATTAACAAATTAACAATGGATATAGTATAAACCATAGAATTATAATATCCCAGAAGTCGCGTAGAACCAAGTTTGTATGCATCGTAATGTGTCCAAAAGTCCCCCTTTTACTCGATATCCCGTCTGCGCGCATGCGTGAAGTGACCCCGTAATGTTGCCATACCGTGATAACCGGAAAGTGATTTCCTAAATAAAATAAAATAAAAAATACTTGATTGATGTAATATTTAAATAAAATAGTCAATTATCGGGGTCACCAGTTGTGTTGGTCACCAATTTTTGACTCGACTATTATATCAGTAGGTAAACCGGGGGGGTGTATACGCTACGTAGAAAGGTTTTTATTCCTGCCTGCACGCAAAACTGTGGTGTAGGAAGTCGTCTGAAGTCTTATCTAAAATCTCACGCGTAAGCCGTACTTTGCTCTTTAAAAGGTTGCTTCAAACTAAATAAATAAAAGGAAGCCGATACTTACATGAGTTGTGAACACAATTTTCAAAGTAAAAATATAAAACAATGAAATGAACGAGATATGCCATAGAATATTAAATTAATAAAATTGAACGCTGAAGTTAAAATTATTTTAATATTTTCTACTACGCGGTTAACAATAATTTCGGAAGACGTAGATCTTGGATCTTGGCAGTAGGTTGCGGGCTGCAGAGGTAGAGAAAGAAACGTGATCAGTTCTCCGGTGCTTATTTTTTTATTTTTTTTATTATTTATTTGAATAACCAACAGCTATATTTATCTCATATATAAATCAAAACAAATTACAAATAAGCCAAATACAGGTTTTCACAAGTAGCATCACAGTAAGTTAAAAAATATTCTCGAACATAAAATGAACAATAATCTAATGTAAATCAAAGAGAAAAGAAAAAAACTATACAAATTATTTCGAAAGAAGATGCCGCACGTCATTATGATTATTCGCAAATAAATCTATATTCAATAATTTTGTTAGTACATTAAAATGATTAAAAGTTCGCCATAAATATGAATTTTGCCTATAATTATATAAAACAAGAGGAATATAAAGAAGAAGGTTATTCCTTAGTACTTTGGAAGGAACATTAAAATAAAGTTTACATAGTAGTTCAAGGCAGTCAATTGAACCAGAGGCAGTTTTTAATAGACAAATTATATCAGTTATTTCACGACGTTTTTACAGAGGTAATAAGTGATGTTCTTTACATATTTGAAACACATGTACTTAACGAATTTCTTTTGAATATTTTCAATACTTGATATCTGCACATTATTAACGAGATTCCATATTTGTGATGCATATTCCAGGTTGCTTCGCACCAATGTACAGTAAAGGATTTTGAGTATCTTTGCCATGGTGAACGACGTAGAGCTACGCATAATAAAGCCAAGCGCACGCGATGACTTTTTTATGATGCTGTCAACATGGGCGTCGAAAAGTAATTTACTATCACGGAAGACACCTAGATCCTACACATAAAAAGCGTTGGAGGTTTTGACCCTTAAGCACATAGTTAATAGGTAAAAATTTTTTTTTGCGCCTAAATGTAATAATGTTGCCAACCTGTCGTGTTTGTTGTTTATGCGCGACGGTTAGCGGTAACTACTTCTGAGGCACCACATTAATATATTTTTATAATTATTATTTTCTCGTCACATTAACTACGGCAAAAAAATAATTTGATGATTTAAATACCCAATTCTTATCAGTATCTCAAGAAATTATGGAATAAAAAAACATTTTGCAAAATAATCACTTTTGATACAAGATTTCTGAAGTACCTATTGATGTAAAATTGGTATTGTAGAAATTCCATTTACATAATGAATATTATATACATTTTGTGTGTAAACTTTATGTTAGGAGATATCCACTTTTTATGAACTTAAAGATGGTTTCTGTGATGAGGTTGAAATTGCTTAAAAGAAAAAGGGAAACAGCATTTTTACAACTATTCGGGGACCGTATTTTCTCAAAATGAAACATCTCAAAATAAAGTAGAAATATCTTGTTAAGAGCCTTGCTCAAAACCTCTAAAATTTCTTTAATAGAAGGTAGCGTTAGTATGATTTAAATCAAGATGCCTTAATACAGCTTTGTTCGAAATAGGGGTGAATAATGACGTTCTGTTTTATCCTCAACGTTTCCACTAGACTATATCAGCACTTTATTGTATAAATTTGTAACTGACTATAGTCACATGCAGCCTGGTTTTATCACTATAAGCTGGAAGGAGAGTCATGTGCCTGACCATCGCACGAATCGCAAGACCGACCAAAAGAGAGCGCTGTCAAAATATTATACAAAAAATAACCCAAAACAATTTTTTTCTGTTTTTCTTTATAAAGGCATTTAAAAATCGAATTGCAAGAGATAATAAATTATTTTTATAATGAACGTAATTATTTTTATTAATAACTCCATTATCCATAAGAACAATTAGTAAGTACTTACAATATAAAATTACTATTAAGAAATGTATAGTGAAGGTAGGTTGCACACGAATCGATGAGTGGATCAAGCCGAATAGGTCAGGTCTACTCCAATTTTATTTCCATTTTCTAATAGTGAGTTATTTACAACTCGCTGAAAATGGGCCAAAAATTGAATATTTGGGTAAATCATAAGAACGCAAGTATTTCTTTATATTAAAAAAAAATTAAATCTTCATTGTTTATCATTTAATAATTATCTTTACACATATAATTCTTCTGTCACTGGAACTCCTTCTAAACGGTTCAACCGATTTACGTGCAGTTTTCAGCGAAATGTAGATCTTTGTAGATTGATTATTCAATAGAATCTGTAAAAAAAAAGTTAGAATCATAAATATTTTTTTCATCGACCTACCAGGGTTGCATTCTACGATAACGCATATACGAAAAAATGGAAGGATGTTGCTTTTTGTGATTAAAAAAAGTTTGTTATTGAATGTTTATAAAGAACATTAACCTTTTGTAGATCTCAATTAGATTTTTTCCTTACATTCCTTATAATTTCTTCCCATTTTTTCTTTTTACTGGATTTTTGGTAATACTAGAATAATAATAACTGACGTTCCATACATTTTTGAAAATCGCATTCATGAATCAAGTCCACCCCTGTTGGTGAGGAGAGACAAATTTGACACTTAAAAAAAGAATTCTTTAGATGAAAATGAATTATTTTATATTTTGGAATTCAACCATAAACAAGTACCTAGATACCCACTTATCAATGAAAAGTCTTATTCCAAGATAATAACAGCAAGCCAACATTTGGACAGGACAACGTCTGTCGGGTCCACTAGTCATATATATATAATTGTAAATACATGTAATTAACTAATATCAAATTGGGATAAACGGATTTAATCCCAAAACGTATGTTCCTTTTTTAAATTGCTAAAACATAAAAAAAATTATGTCTTCATCTATTTTCGCTGTGCATTGTGCGTTCGTGATTAATTAATCCAAAACAGTGAATCGATAATCGCTGAAAAGAGATTTTTAAAACCATTCGGTTGAAATGCCATTTCGGGCTAAAAATACAGACATCAATTTCCAAACTGACCGCACGAGTTCACCAAAATAAAACTTCCTAAAGAAAAAAAAAAACCAGATCCCAAATAAATGTTTGCTAAATTGTCGGAAATACGGAAGTTCAATGTTTAAAAAAATGTTTATTCATGTACTTGTACAATTGGCGTCAAAAATAACATGTGACTTCACTCTTTTATTGTAGCTGTCTGAGGATTTTCTCTGCCATGGTCAAAGAAATATTTATGATCTGTGAATTATGATGTTACCTTTTTGAATATTTAATCCTTTCCGTCCGGATGTTTTTATCACTGATATCCCTAAGTATGTCCAATTTTTTTCTACTTTTGTTTATAGTCGGCATTACACAGAAAAGTACATTTTTTGGTTTGACAGCTTGGCCTTCTGGCTTTTTGTTTTAGCGTAAATTCCTGTAGTCCTTTTGAATTATATTTGAAACCATTAAATATTAAAAATATATTTCCTTATGATTTCGATTGAATAAACATATATTTTAAGAACACTATTTTAATAACACATGCATCGTGAATTTTATTCAATTATTGTTGGTTTAAGACCCAGTGTTTGTAAGAAAAATTTAATGGGGTAAGTGAATATAAACATAGAAAAAATTATGTTTTACCTTGAAAACTACATTAAAATTTTGGCTAGTCAGGGTGTGGTTTCTTGTGGCTAGTTCTGTGTCGTAATGTTTTATGTGTGTTTGTCTCTGAAAACAGCTGTGACTAAAAACTATTCGTTGAAACAATTCAGTAATCATTCAGACTGGTTATCAGTGAATAAAAATTATGGACAGATCAAATAATGGACTAAATTATAATTCGTTTGAGATTATTTAACAGCAGGAAAAATACAGCAAGTTAGTTTAAAATGGCTTTTCACCTGTAAGCGCCAAGTTCTTTCCAGGTATTATTCAAAAATACTTAAGTATTACTAAGACGAATTTACTATGTGAAATAATCTTTTGGAGCAGAAATATTAAAATTCCCAATGGTATTAAGAGAGATATACCTATCTGAATTCAGTTATTCAGATCTAGCGGGTTTTACAGACGGAGGACAGAAAAGTATGCAATTAACCAATTTCTAGATCTATTGATCTATACAAAGGGTAAAATGGTGTGCAATTAATCAGTTCCTAGCGGTTAGAAGGAAAAAATAGTTTCAATGTGTTCATCTGTTCGGGGTCCAAGTAGTGAAGCTAGACCTGATCTCCTGGGGTGGTCAGCTCCAAAAGGCGCCAGGTGTGCTCAAACCAGCAGGGTATCCGATCTTCATGGGGCGGATTCTTCACAGTCGGGTAGCGTGGCAGGTTCGGGCCAGGATGAGCCGGGGTTTGTGACTTGAAAACCGACAGCACTTACAGAGTGGGCAGGAGCCAAGAGAGAGAGATAAGTAGAGCATGAATTCATACCAGATCAAAAGCGACTCTAGGCCAAAAGGTGTGGGCCTTCCAGTGATAAAAAACAAGCTACCAGGGAAGGTTGAATGCAAGATGAAGTGTCGCCATGTAGTAGTCCACCGAGTCAATAACATAGTTGTAGGGTTAAAGCGCACTGAAAAATTTACATATGGTAGCTTCAAGACAATTGTGCCCACAAAGAAAAAATAGCGATTCTGCTTACAAGAAAAAAGGTGCCGTGATACGTTTTATCGAGATTGCGGCGTAAACGGAATGGCCTCGTCTCCGCACGGTGTAATCATATGTGTACGGTTTCCGCAAACGAAAACAGGGACACACAACTCCGAAAATTCAGGGGAGCTCAACCCGTTTTTTTAACAACATAATTTCAAGAATTACTTTTTGACATGTTCATTAAAAATGAGCGTTAAAAATTTTGTTAAGTATAAACGATAAAAATATATTTTAAGTACCCAAAAAGTTCAAATAATTCCCTTATTATATTCAGAATACAATATGTTTTTTTTTATATACAAAGAAGTTTATTCAGGTCTGAAAGTTTTTAAATGTATTTAACGTTTAAAAAAAGTTCGTACGTTTTAGATAAGATAATAGAGGTACAAATGATACAGTCAAAATAATGTGGCGAGCAAACAATTATTGTTCAATGTTTCCATAGTTTAATTATATTCCAAAAATAATTTTAAAACACATATTCGGCCGGCGCTTAACTACTTCATTGTAATCATTTTCTTTGCGTGATTTGTCAAGGATAAAGTGATATCGCTTAGTTTTTTAAATAAAACAAACAGAAAATTTTACTTTCTCACCTTAAGAAGAGAGCAGATTTTTTAAACTTTTACCAAACTTTGATTGTTGAAGCCACCTCTGAGATCAAACTGAAATTTTGTGTTGGTATCTAAGCCCTTTGGATCAAAAGTAAAAAAACTTTTTTGTATTTGAACCAGATATAATTTCATTTTAACACATATTTAGGTAAAACATATTTTTCTTCATTTCAAAATTAGTTTATTAATTTTAATTTGAATAATTGTGACCGAAGTTTTGTAACAAATATGGATGATACATGTTTCTTCTTCTTATACCATATAGAGTGTCCCTGACGTTGGCAATCATTTCTAAAAAGTCCTCTCTGTCTACTCGGAACAACTCTCCCACACATCTCGTTCCGGTCCAGTCTCTTATGTTGCTCAGCCAAGACATTTGCCTTCTGCTAGGTCCACGTTATATCTCAATCTTGCCCATTAGTATAAGTTGAAGGGTTTTACATTTGTCTCCGAGCAGGCAGCAGAGATGTGACCCAGATAAGAGGTCTTACGGAGCTTTATAAATTTTAACAGTTATCTGATGTAATTAGTTCTTCTCAGGACCTCTATATTGCTGACAAAATCTGTCTACGGTATGCGAAGCATTCTTCTACAAAGCCACACCTCGAATGCCTCCAACCGTTTCATAGCGCGCGCTTTCAATGTCTAAGTTTCTGAGCCATACGATATTTATATTTTAACATTCCTAACATTTAAAATAAAACCTTAATGGCACCATAAATTAAAGCACAAATAGAAAATGGGGGTGGCTTATATAGGCTGTCGGATGGCAGATTTAAAAAAAAAAAAATACAGAAAGTTGTTTTAAAAAGTACATAGATCGGGATTTTATTTTTTAATGACGATATTTTCTAAACGCTAAACTTTAAGATGCGAGCACTTTTCTAATGTTTTACGCATATTTTAAAACCGCTTTGTCAGAGACTGCTCGAAATCGTCGCGACCTCAGTTTACATTATATATTGTGGTTTGGTCGTAGTGGGAAAGTGGTTTTGATAAACAATGTATTTGAGGTAGTTCCACTAAAAAAAGTCATATTGACTCAGATTAGACGGTTGTGCGGGCCAGGAGATGTCACTAAGCCGAGGGATCCTTTTTTCTAAGAAAAAAATGTTTTACAGCAACCATAGACGCAAACGCAATGTAGACAGTAGAGTTACCTTGTTGAAATAAGCTGTTTCTATTGAATGAAATACTATTGCAAATTTGCTTGAGATCAAAAATGTTGATCATCTCACAATATCTCACAAAATTTACCGTCACCGCTGGGCCACGAAAATATTCATCTGAAATAGCGCACCGAGAAGTTACCTTCTGGCTATACAATATTTGCGTCGGATTGTTTGAATACCATAAGTGGGAATTTGCATAACTTTCAAGATAAAAATAAGCTTCATCACGGTAATAGATATTACTCAGTCATGTTTCCGTAGAAAAAAAACTAAACATCCTTTAGGCATAAGTTAATTTTGTTTGATAGTCATTATTGTTCAATTTTTGGACTAGACAAATTTTATATGGATAAAACTTGAGTTTTTTCTTCATCATACCATGCAAAATTGATTTCGAGATTCCAAGTGACATCTGTGGGTTTTCAAACCATAAAGTGCTCACACGTAGGATGTTTTCATCGGTAGGAACAGATGGAGCTGAACCTTAGCAAAGTCTGTTGATAGCTGCTTTTGAAGCTATAAACCTGGTTACTACATTTCTAATCAACTTCATCGAAGGCACTTTACTTATTCAGCGAATAACGATAACAGAACTTAAGCCTAACTGCCGAAACCGAAAAATAGCTTGTCAAGTACCCCTCAATACCGAACGCATGCGTCTCTTCCGGCCAACAACCCACAGGAAATAAAAATCCGCAGTACCTCCTGCAACTTCAACGCCTTTCTCTACTCTTACCACTTACATATAAAGTTATTTTAATTTAAAATATAAAATTTCCACCGGATTTTCTTGACTAAATATGAATAAAAACATACACTCATAACCTATATCTTTAGTTTAAATTCGCTTATTTCCCATTTGAAAAAAATCAGTTAAAAACTAATAAATGTATTTATTACTTAGCATAAAGAATTTAAAATTAAAGTTTAGATAAATATATCATGTTAAGTGGATCAGTTCCTTAGGCCGTGTAAAATAGTCGATTTAAATAGTAGTAGATATAGTACACAAGTATTAGAGATAAATTTGGTTGCATTTTCAAGCGCTTGTTTTCGGCTTTGAAATCTCTCTGGCCTCACAGCGATAATGAAAATGTGATTTGCATAACTGAAGTGGTTCAGATCAGACCTAAATGCATAATAAATTCCCCCTTTACTATCACAACCTCTCCCTTCTTTACATTTTGAGCACAGTCTTGATTAACTTAGGGAGATGTTGTCAACCTTGAAGAAATCCTTTGAAAACAAAATCTCACATTTTGGAAAAGGGTGAAAATTGGGCACGGGATATTTAATTTCCGGGGATTGAAAAACCTCTTACCAAGGTAATTAATTAATTTTGATAGGGATTGAATTTATTTGATCATGTAAGAGATTGATTACTTCTGCAAGTAAATATTTTGAAAGACACTGATTTGAATATTTATCCCATATTTTCAATTTTGTTATTACCATGAAAATGGGATCACAGTAAAACACCATTAATTTTTATTTTAATAAATTTAAATTCGAACGTGAGTTGTTTTAGAAATACGACTAGTAAGTTTAAAAATAAAATTATCGTTGTCTTTCAAAAGTTTTTTTTTCTCTCTAATTCTTCTTGCACAATAATCTATTTAAATAATTAGAAATAAATAACAAAACTGATAAAGAAAATTCTCTAAGAATGACAGTCCACTCCGGAACATGAACCTGTTTTTTTTTTATCGTTGTGTGTTTGTTTTGAAAAACCTTTGGGCTAAACAGAAAATTACATCATTTGTTATGTTATTAATACATAATTAGTTTGAACACTGTGATTTTTGTATTTTGATTTTTTATCGCTATACAACACTAAATATTAATCATTTAAATCATAGATTTATTTACATCTATTTGAGAGGCTTAAAAAACATTTGAATATTATGAAATATTCACTCATTTAAGTTGTTTTCAAAAACGTATTTAGGTACACGTGGTTAAATGTTTTTTTTATTAAAGCAAATAAAAAGTTGGTTACCACTGACGTTTGTCATTTACTTTCCTCATGAAATGACACATTTTAAACGAATAAATTATCTTTGGTTTTTTTTTCTGCCTTACCGTTTCACCAATTTATAAATTGAATTTTTGAGAGGAAACCATAAATTTAAAAAAGAGTAGGTCAACTTTATAATTTGATAAAAATGAAGCTGAAAATAAGCTGCCTTTAATTTTTTTTAGGAATGTTTTATGGGAAAATTTAAATTTTTGTAGCAGAAAAACACGACTACCCTTTTATCTATCGAAAGTTTACAGATAAAAAGTTGGAAATATGTTTAACGGCCGAAGTTGTATCCTCTTATAAAATTTTCTCTAGGATTAAAGTGAAAAATGAGAGCGTTTATACCCAAGAAAAAGATTGAAGATTTGAATAAAATGAATACACAGTAACCACTGTATTCTCAATATTTATATTTTATGCCATATTTAAAAATCCGACGTTTGTGTGATATCTTTTACGTTTGAAATCCGCCCGTTCCTGTGATATAACCAGCGCGGCGCGGCGTGGCGTTGCAAATTGCACTTAATTAATTAATATCTCGGCAACCGTTATGAATATTAGACAGACCTTTAAGTAAAATTAACACATAAGTAAAAAAGTCACTTATTTAAGTATGTATGAAAATTTTGAATAAAACATTTATTCACAAACAAAATATAAATACAAAACATTCACTTGAGAGACAAATTAGATCACTAAGCAAGACACACATGTAATTTTAACTAGGGGAAAAGAGACAGTCAATTTATTAATTTATTTATTTATTCATTCAAAATCACACTAGTTTTAATACTTATGAAATTATTAAGGCTTTTTAGGCTATGCCCGTGTCAAGCCACAATACATAACAATAAAAATACAGAGTAAAATTAATTAGATCAAATTATAATGATATAGAATAACAATCTAGAAAAAAGGTAAATGTAATAAATAATCAATGTCCAAAGAATACAATGCAAAAAAGATAATCAGAAATAATTTTTAAAAATATAAATCATACAAATTAAGAATCACACATAATCAAATATACAAAATAGTGGTATCATTAAAATCAACAAAAAAATAGTAAAATATAGAAGTATAAAAAAAAAACAAAATAAGAGTATCATTTAAACCAACAGAAAAAGAATATATATTTGAAAAGCATAATTGATGATAATTGAGATATGTCTTCTAGAAACCCGCTCAATACTATAGTAAGAAATATAAGAAATAGCAGCAATAAATCATATGCAAAATAATGATGGTACGTACTAAATTAAATTATGCAAAAATACATAATGAAAAAAACACAAAAATTATCAATATATATAAAAAGCAAATAAAAGTAAAAATATGGAAGTAAAGCAGATTTGTAAATTTTTGCTAATCTTGAACTTTAAAAAAAATTGACAACCTCGTCCCTATCAATGTGCATCAAACAATATCACGCAATTGTTTCCTAACCTCAGGTTTTCCAAGGTTAACCTAAGATAACTTTAAGTTACCAGACAGTGACTCGAGGGAATTTTTTCACATAGCATGTTAAAAGGATAAAACATTTTTTGATCAAAAAAATTTGCGATATTATTTTTCTGGGTTATTGTATTATTATTGTTTGGATTCTTTGCTGACATATCACATTTCAGTGAACACTGCACAATAACACAAACAAATACATGTTGTATCCGATGGGCCGTGAAAAACTTAAAGTAAAATAAAATACATCAATTAGAGAGCAATTAAAAAACACACCATAATATAAAAAAAATTGTGAGAAAACTCATAATAGCTGATTTTTTTACACCAAAATCTTTAGGACTTTTGCAATTCAATCAATTGAGGTCACTTTACGACAGAGTAAATTTTAAAATTAATTTCATAATAAGGATCATGGAAATTCATTTGCTCGCTAATCGGTCATGCTATGTGCTAAACTACATCGATTTTAATTTATAAATAA
Source organism: Micrasema longulum (assembly GCF_059751315.1). Taxonomy (NCBI): domain Eukaryota; kingdom Metazoa; phylum Arthropoda; class Insecta; order Trichoptera; family Brachycentridae; genus Micrasema; species Micrasema longulum. The sequence continues at coordinate 1,470,827 of NW_028277353.1, forward strand.
TAATCAAAATTCAGTATTTGAAACATCATAATTAAACATTGATTATTGAAGTGGTTGTCTTCGTATATGAAGTTGGTAATGAAAAATATTTAAATAAATAAATGTAATATTTCATGTTATTTTAAGCCCTACTTGTTATCAATTAAAGATTTTTAAAATGCGTTTCCCAATTCGAAATATTTATCTTGTAATGTTAAATGCTTTTGAAAAACTGTAATTAATTAACAAAAAAATCTTTAGAAAAAAAGCGACTTTGTCATTTAATTAAAGGAGTTTAAAAATGAAATAATTTTTAATTAAGTGATGCAGGTTGCCTCCTGCAACCCCCATTTATTAGTACCGCTTTCTACAACACCCTTAAATTAGGGTCAAACTGCTTCGAATAGAGGTTGGAGCAACGCTTAGCGGACGAGGGGGCGCGCTGTTTAATATTTTCAGGATTTTATTACCTTCTGAGTACGGTCTTGCTTACCTTCCTGTTAAATAGTGACGTGAATAACCGGTTTCCGAAATACAAATATTTCAATAACTAGAATATTTTACTATTATCCGAGTACATAGTAGATTTTAAATAATATATAGCACCCGAATATAATAGTGGCACAACTCATAACACATTTTTTACGGGAGAACAGTTTCAAATTGAAACGAATCGCACATGAAATTTTCAACATACTCGCACGATATTATTCAACTAACATTTATTCACAAATATTAATATTCATGCATGCATAACATAAAATTCACTCACTTCACTGACTTGCGCCATCTAGTTTTAAATGTTTTCAGAAATAAAAATGACATAATCACCATTACGCCACTATTATTTCTTGAGTTTAAGTATGGAAAAAATAATTTGTGTATTATTCACATTTTTGCTTTGAAACCCATATAAATATCTTAAAGAATTATGTCGTTAATAATTATGCAGATAAAACATAAGTTCAGGAATACTAGTTCTGCATATGCCGGCCTCGTGGTGCAGTGGTCAGCGCGTTTGCCTACCATGCAAGAGGTCTTGGGTTCGATTCCCGAAATGGTTGATATGAAATATTTATTTTTAATGAAGTTTTTACATTGGAATATTTCATAGTCCCTAGCCTGATACCTGAAAATGAAACAATTCACGAAACAAAAATGATCAAGATACGCTGCAGTTAGTGTACCATTGCGGTTCCCTGTGTACCAATGCAGTGCCCTATGCACCATTAGGTGCGGAAAGGGAATGATGTTGATTATTTCTGCATATCTAATTCAAAGGCGACCATTTTTGACTTGTTTGTTTGGCGACTTGTGCCACTAATATCGCCCAGGTGCAATGCCATTGTATGTTTTTAATTATTATATATATTATATATATTATATATTATATATATTATATATATTATACATTTTTATACAAGTTTCACATAAAATAATTATGTGTAATAACAAACAGTTAAGTACATAAGTTAGCACTATATTATATTATTAAATAATATTTTAAATAAAAGTTAGAACATAAACATAAATATTATTGAAATAGATTTTTTTTTAGATTAGGTTGCATCGCAGAGTGCTTAAGATATCTTGGACAGACCTGATGTTGCAACTCAGAAGTCTTAAGTCGAGCTAGAACGAACAGAGAACTCTTAACCACCATTAGAGTCCGTAAAATTTCATATCTGGGGCATATAATGCGTGGAGAAAAGTACCACTTGCTTCATTTAATTTTGAAAGGCGAGATTGAGGGTCACAGAAGGGTTGGAAGAAGACAAATGTCCTGGCTGCGAAATGAGACTGGACTGGCTTCAAGACTGTGAAGCACAGGACAGGGAGACTTTTGCCAGAGTGATTGCCAACGTTGAGGATACCTGACAGGGCACTAAGAGAAGAAGAATGGAAATAGAATACACAGATTATTTGGAATAACCTGTGGCTCGTTTCATCGCTTTTGCGACAGTTTTAACACTTTGAGTACCGGCCAAACACACATAGAACAAACACCCTGTGCTCGGCCCATTTTTGTGAAATTTCATGCTTTGTGAAGGGTTTCTTAAAAGTGTCATAATTATGAAAACACTGGGTTAAATCAATCGAAACTTCTCAGATTTATTTGAAATAATTAAATAAATAATTTTTGTTAGATAGTTTTGCCAACATTGACCTTTATGGATAGCCACATTGCGCATAGCAATGGTTGCACATATACAATGCCTCACTTCTTTTTTGTTGCTTTGAATCCCGGATCCGTGTAAACACGTGATTATAATAACCATGCCTTGTGTCCTGGTCCCGTGTTTTCACGTGGTTTACCAGCAGCAAAAAAGGACTAATCAAAGTCACTAGATGACAGTAAAATTGACTTTTTTAGACAGCTGGTAAACCACGTGAAAACACAGAACCGGGACACAACGCATGGTTTTATAATCACGTGTTTACACGGCTCCGGGATACAAAGTGTTAAGAATGGTATCTTGACCGACACTGGTTATTTGAAATTTATGGATTTGTACCATATATCACATGTCTTCTATATTTCTGTAATAAATTATTAAAGGTGCTTAGATTTTCAAAGTCACTATTATCAATATGTGTCGTCTCCTTTGGGTGACCGAGTGTAGGTTAAGATGGCTCCTGCAGCTGTAGTTAAAACGTCGGCGTCGTAGCGAATCCAATATACACGGGCTCAAACGAAAATGACGATGATTTTTTTTGATTTAAAGAAAATAACAGTAAGTGATGCTAGGCTACTTAGGTACTACATATTCGAGTTGTCCAACAACCAGTTATTAAATTATTTCCTTCAATCGGTTTAAATCACCTCTACTAGGAATATTGTAGGGAATTAGCTCGAAAACTTTTCAAGTAACCGAGAAACAGAATGTTATTTTATTCAAACGGAAAGATGTGGAAAACGCAATTAGCAATCTTAATTGCCCGATTAAAAATAACTCCACGTCTATAAAGCAAGTTTTATTAATATAATCAGAAAAAAGTTGAATTTAAAATATCATTAAGATATTTTTTTAAATATTTAATAATTTTACCCACAACTTACCTACGAATTCTTTAAATTATTGATTGATTTGGAAAAATTGACAAATAATGAAAAGCCAGTTTGCCTGGTTGCGCAGTGGTCAGTGCATTTCGACTACCATGCAAAAGATCTCAGGTTTGATTCCTGACATGGTTGACATGAAATATTTATTCAAAAAGTTGTTTTTACACTAGGATATTTCATAGCCCCTGGACTGGCACTCGAAACGTAAGACTTACCTTTATGAACCTCAGACTAGATCCAACTAGATCTTACCTTTATGTAACTAAAATGATCAAGATACGCTGTGATTTATAAACCAATGCAGTTTCCTATGCACCATTCGATGCTAAAAGGAAATTATGGTGATAATGAAAAGCCAACACTAAATATAACATTAAAGAATGTACAATCAAGAATGAAAATTAATTATTTTTCATATAAATATACAGTTATTGAAAACTGTTCACACTTAAAACAATAATGTCTAAAATGTAAGTCATTAAGAATAGAAATTTACTATACATACTTTGGAAAATGTTAAGGTACGGCAATGAATATTGATTGATCATTGTCATTTTTGATACATCCTAGGATAATTAAAAAATAACACTCTAAATTCCATTTCATACTTAAGTATATCTACGATTTCAAAATATGTCTTTAAAATTGCTCATATGTAAAAGATTTTATTAAAAAAATTATAAATGTACAATTGGTATAAAAAAACTAAAATAAGTTAATGTTTCAACTCTAATACAAGAAATATAAATATTTATTCGTTTCGTTTTCTTCACGTGTACTTTCGCCTTATGGATTTAATTAATTATATCATTGAACCGACTACTGTACGCGATATTGAAAAAAATACAAATCAAAAAAGATTGACTGATTTTTTAAAAGAAAAACACTTGTTTTCGAACACCTTGAAAAACTCAAAATATTAATAAAATTTCAATTTCAAATGATTTATTTTTAAAATCTTTTTTCACTTTTATGGTAAGACATTTTACACGTATTAGTTTAAAAAGTTGTATAATCCACTTTGATTTTCATTTATACTTCCTCAAGATTTTTAATATAAAATGATTTTTCTTTCGTTTAATATTTTCATCATAGCGAGTTAGTTAGTTTAAAACCTGAGTCACTTACTTACCTAAAAATTAGTCGATGTATAACTGAAAAAAATAGTTTTTACAATTTTACGTATAAACATGTAAATGTAAAATAATATAATTTCGTATTTTAAGCAAATATACAGCAAAAATATGTAAATTTTAGAACTGCTTTCATTTGTACTATTTTAAGAAGTTTATTAAGACTAACCGGAAGCCCTGTACATAGACATATTTCTATAATACGATCTAGATAAAATCTCCATCAATGTTGAAATCTTCTGCAAATATTATAATTATTCTAAATTTGTTGCAACAGAGAGGAAAAACATTTTTGAGAAGGGAATATGGAAGTCTCAGCACCAACAGAGCTTATGACCAGTCATTGGCTGGTTTAAGTGGCCAATTAACTTTGTAACATTCACCAGCATATTTTTAAACACCTGGACATACTCAAAACGCTGTTGATTATGAATATTATTCGTTAGTTTACGAAAAAAGATGCAGTTTTCTACGCGATATTCGTGAACTTTTTATTCTTTGTTTTGTGGTTGGAAAAGTTAACTAGAAGTATGTAATATAAATTCCTCTGTACGAACAAAATTTTGGCTGTTGAGAGAAAAGTAATGGGTGCCAAAAACAGGTTTATTATTTTAATTTCTTTTGAAATACAAATCTTTCTATAATGTTCGAAACTCGTTTCAATGTTTTGGTCCTAACGATTTTTCATTAAAAAAGAAATATTCCGTTAAAAAAAAGTGTGTAGCTGTATAATATTGGGGTTTGTCGTTTCATTCTAGAATAAAATATGTTTTTGAAGAAAACGTTTGAAGATTTTTTTTGTTTAATAAGTTTGGATAAATTATTAACAATACAATAAAAAGAATTATGAAGGTTACTTAATTTTACTAATATAGGAACCTTTTCAAATTAATGTTTTAAGTACGAACTCGGTGATTTTTCATGTTAAACGATTTATGTTTGTTTTTAAAATATTATTTTTGTTATGTAAAAGGGGTACGTAATTATTGATCCGGGTTGTGGTCCCGTGGCTAATGTTGCGGAGTCATTGATCAGAGGTCCGAGGTTCGAACCTTCGCCATTCCATTGACATGTTGATTCCAGAACCGCCTTCGTTGTCTTCCCCGTCTTACAATATCTTCCGTACCGCACGTGCTCCGAATATCAATGTTTCTTATGCGATCTCGCAGCGTGTTTTCGGTTATGGATCGGAGAGTTCGCATCTTCTTTGTTCGGAACTTCTCAGCGATTTTGTCTTAGAAGTGTCTACCCTTGCCTCTATCCCATAGGTGGCTATCAGTCTAACACATGTTTTTGATACGTTGAAATAGGTTTTGCACTATTCGGGCAATATATTCAAATCAATTTTTATTATTCTGAAAATAGTGTCGATTACAAAAACGGAATTTCTCAATTCGCAGAAAACACCCACAGGACTAGAAAATTTTTACGGTACTTTAAAATTCATTTACACTGTTCAAACACATAATAAGACTCTTGTTTGTACTGCCATAAAAACTAATGTATTCATTGTTAATCATTTGTCAAAGCCAAAAACATTCCAACTGTTGTGTAGATTTGATAATTCACTCTTTTCACAAAGATGCTATTATCTTAGTTTCACTTTTGCATGGCTGACTGCTTTCTACATAACTACGTTCAATTGAGTGTGTGATAATCTAAAAAAGTGAGATCTTAGTTAGGATCTGAACTGACTGGGTCTGTTGATGATTTGTTAGTTTGAAGGCAATCGGTTCCAGGCAGAGGGCGATTAAACAGTTAAATCTAATAGATAAACATTATAAAATCCAATGAATGAACTATAAAATCTGTTCTAATTTTTGTTAAGTATCTATTCTTGTTTGTACGAATTAATTTTATTTTACTCGGTTTATAAAAAAATATATATTTAGGTTTATCTGAAGTTTATTAAACCGTGGACAGATCTTTCACAAAAAAATAATTGTCTTCGTCTATTCGACTTTAAGGGTTTTAGAACCTTAATGATGTTTTTATTGATCATTCCACTTTTGTCTTTCTCGTCAGGGTAATAAAAGTAACAATAACCTCCATTAATTTAGGCAATTTTTTTCGTAAGAAATCAACTTTATATTTTTCACTTTTGCTATTGATCATAAGAATTTTCTCTACAAAATACGAGTACCAGCGAATTTTTCCGTCTGAAATAAGGTTAATGCAAAGCTTCCATAAGTAATGTCTAGTTTTTCTGTATGCTCAACGGAACCTCTTTACGTTAATTTGACACAACGTTTAGTGTCTTTTTGGCTTTTGCTGGACCAACAACTGTGTCGAAATATTTAAAAGAGTCCCTTTGAGATGAGACAAGCATGACTATTTCATAGATTTTAATTTATTTCGTTATTTCCTTTTTTCTTTTATAAAGACAATGTTAAATTATTTTCCTTTCGTTTATAATATTAATCATATTCTTTGGATGTCAGATCGTCAGGTGCTAGCTGCAATTCTCGTTTAGTTTTAATTAATTGGTTCATCTGGTAATTTTAAAAGAATATAAAATATGTTACATATTTATTTGTTTTGAAGAAGTAGAAAGAGGAGTTTTATTTGTAACCATAACGCTATTATTTTTACTCGCACTTAGTTCATTTGCTATTAAACTACTAATCATTTCAAGCTCATTTTAAGCGTACCGAGGCAATGGATTGATTTCTTGCAAATTTAGAAAACACGTTTCTACATTGGATTCTAGTTGTCATTTATTTAATGCTCATTTCTTAGTGTAAGTGTTTGTTCTGTAAGTCCTGTAACTAAAATGATATTTTAAAGATAGTACATTTGTTGGCATTAGATTCAACTAATTGTATGTGCGCCTAAAATCATCAGTATTTTTATTGATAGTTCATTTACTTGGGTGGAGGCTTAGTAAACAAACATGCTTGTTCTATCACTGGCTATTTATTTTTTTATAATTTTAAACATGATTAAAAAATTCTTTGGATTAACTGTTGATTTCCTATTTGACATTTTATCTTGTGCCATAAAAATAATCAGAGGTAAAAATAATAATGCATCTCCATTTTGAGCGCTGAAAAAATGTATAAACTAAGAAAAACACATTTGAATATTAAACACACATGAAAAATTAAATATTTTAGATTACATACAGCCTTTCATTAAAAAATACCAGATGTTGAAAGTAAAAAAAATTACCCATTTGTCTCTCCTGAAAAGTTGGGTTTTTAGGGTTACTGTATTTTACCCCTCGCATACTGTTATAATGAATGAAATTGAATATCTCTTTGATCCGTACATAGTATTTGCACCCAAAAGTGCTGTGCATTGGTAAACTGCGAAAATTTTGATAAAATGTCTACATTTATAAATTTGAAAAAGAATTTATTAAAAATGACGCTAAAAAATTAAGCTAAAACACTTTCTAATTTAACGCAGATATTTGATAATCAAAAAAATGCATTAAAAAAAAAGTAATTGCAAAAAAACTGAATCCTGAGAATCGAATCGTAACTTTAATCACTATAAAACGAACAATTCACCCACGAGAATATTTCATTCCTGGTTTAAATCGCGAAAAACTGATTAATAAAACTATATTATTCATTGACGTACTGATATTTTTTCTTACCTGCGACTATTGGAAATTGTCTTGAAATAAAACAATATTTCTTAGTAATGATAAAAACTTAATTATTTTAAAGTATTCCTCACTTAGGCATGATAGTTTACTAAACAAATCATAAATAATTGGCTTTTTAGAATCATTCTTTCATCAATTTTTACATCAATTAAATATTCAAAAAACGGTATAAATTATAAATTTTTTAATTGTTTATGTGTATTTACTTTTAAAACTATTAAAGTTTCTATCATAACTCAAACATAATACGAAAAATTGTTACAATAATAAACGCCGATACCAAAAACACGAATATTGTGGACTGAAGCCAAGGGAAAGGGAACGATGATGATGATAAAGCCAAGTCTCAAAAAAAGACGCAAAATGATGTAATATCATAATGAGGTAGAAATGAGGTATGTATTGTTTTAGTTATATTATGACAGATCGTAAGCCCTGTAAATGCCGGGAGCTCTATATTCCTTGCCCATAAAATTTCTACACCTCTGTTGACATATCTTATGCAAACGTATATCATATTGATGAGAGTCCACCGGTGAAATTTATTATTTCTTAGTAAAAATTTGGATGTACTAAACTTATTGTTTTTTTTATTTTTAAAATAAAATAATCAAATTCAAGCTGAATCTAAGATGATCGTAAATTTACCAACCAAATAAATTATTTAAGGGGTTATTTGAATAGTTTCTGTTATAAATAATTTGTTAATATATTTACTTTCCAAATCTCAAATAAAAATATTATGATCTGATTTTAATGAGAAATACTTCAAAAAATCTTAATTAATATTCACTAACGCTCGTAAAAATATGAAATATAATTGTATCGTTACTTCCTCATAAATAGAGCCGATAAGGACCGGGTGGTTCTTAGAAAAAGAAAGTCGTCGGTCACATACGTTCTGGCTGTCCGCTGTTGAGTTTGTATGCGCGAAAATAAGACTAGCATTTTTTTCCTTTGCACACGGTTCTTAAAAGACATATTCATTATATTTTCATGATTATTGTAACAAACAATACAGTGTAGTTTCTACAAACCAAGTTTTGTAGTTTTTCAGTGAAAATAAAGGGAATGATCGCAACTATTAATCAAAATTGATAAATGCGCCATCTATGAATACTGAGTTTCATATTTTTGTTTCGAATCAACTTTAGACACTTGACTAACGCACGGAAGGTTCTGGGTTTGATTCCCGGTGAGAATACAAAAATTAAAATGTGTTTTTTCTCAAGCCTGAGTATACTGTGTTCACTACTATATTCACCACTATAATTCAGCCTTAACTGTACAAAAAAACACACCAGTTTGACATAAACTACTTGACTAAAATTGAGACCTTAAAAATTGTACACAAAATAACACTGGGAAACATACAAGACGACGACATAATATTAGTCGAAAATGCTGACATATACAAATATAACACCAGACAACAACAACACTATCATATTGAAAAAGCAAAGACAAACTCAGGACAGTCAAAAATACAACATAATGGACTTAAACACTACAACGACCTACCTTACTACTTGAAAATTTTACTGGAGACAAATTTAAAATCAATCTGAAAAAGCACATGATGACTGAACTAACTAGACTAGACGGGACATAAAATGACTAGACAATATTACATTTCTAATGTAACCCTAACGGGTTTTTTTAAAATTGTAAATAAATAAATAAAAAAAAGGCCTGTTGTGGTACAAAAAAATAATAAATTAAAAATAAGCAAACAAGTAAATTAGTTAAGTATTTTTATACACATGTATTTCGTTCCTACAAAAATGCTATAAAAAATATATTACTATATTCTATTGCAAGTTTTTAAAAGTCATACCACTCGAAACCTGGACAAAAATATTAAAACTACTAAACCTAAAAACCATCACACGTTTATTTCTTGCGCGAATTTTATGTCATAATAAAATAAAGGTGCCCTGAAATATAAATGTAATACTAAGTATGCGGTTTCAATTTTAATCACCCCCGAACGCTTTCAGCAATATTAAATATTCTAAAGCAGGATTTTAGGCAAAAATCCAATACCACAAAAAAAAATTCAAAGGTGGGACGAAATCAGCATTCAAAAATAACATTTCTATTCAATTTAGAGGCCGAACTGGGGATCGTAAAAATTGTAATAATATTAATATTTACATAATATAAAAATACAAAGTATTACATTGGAAGTAGAAGAAAGAAAAGGTCGCGGAAATTGAAAAAGTAACCCATAGAATAAATGGATACGCGGTCTCCATTTCTTGAAAGATCGCTTCTAAAGAGCCAGTTTGTGTGGAGAATTTTTAAAGAATGTCTTCGGAAAATAGGAGGCAAGAAAGCATTAAAATGGAAGGCTCCTTATCACGTTGAAGAGCTGTGCTACCTTTTGTTTGACATGTCACGAGTTTTTCTGCATTTAATAAAAAAAATTCAGAATACGGTTTTGAAATCTAACATACTTTTAAAAAATGCAATTTATATATAACATTTCTTGATTTGAATTTTAACAAAAAGGTTTCAAACTTTTTACCAAGCTCTTTCTTGTACCATTTTTAATATATTTACAAGTTTTAAACAATTATATTTACGCACCCACACACGCGCACCATCTCATACAATTACGTAAACTCTTTTCAAATATATTATGTGTCATTAGATTTACAGTGGATTTTTTTATTTGGCTTAAGTATTGTCAATATTTTTTTGCTTATTTTGTTTATGTAATAGCTGTAAAAATCCCAAATAAAATAAAATAAATAAATAAATATTTGTTTTTAAAATAAAATTAAGGTCCTTTTTACAAAATGGTGTACAAGTGGTGAGTCAGGTTGTGGTCCCGTGGCTAGCGTTGCAAACTCACGGATCAGAGGTCTGAGGTTCGAGTCCCACTCTACCCCAACTTGATTTCCATTTTCTAATAGTAAGTTATTTACAACTCGTCGAAAATGGACACTTACATTAAAATATTTGGGCAAATTATAAGAGCGCTAATATTTCTTTTTATTATTAAATAAAAAAACAAAAAATAAGACAATTTTTTTTTGTTCACTTTTTTGTGAAAAGAACCTAAATTAAATTGTTATGGCATTTGTTAGAATCAATATAGTGTAAAGTTTCCGCAAACCAAGTTTTGTAAATTTTCCGTTGAAAATAAACGTAAAAATATTTCAATAAAAAAATATAAAAGTTCCATCTATGAATAGTTAGTTTCTTATTTTTGTTTATTTTTTTAATTTTTTAATTATTTTATTTGGGATTTTTACAGCTATTACATAAACAAAATAAGTAGAAAAATATTAACCATTCTAGAGCCAATTAAAAAAATCCACTGTAAATCTAATGACACATAATATATATGAAAAGAGTTTACGTAATTGTATGTGTGTGACGTTTGTATTCATGTGTAGGTGAATGTGTGTATGCGTGAATGAATGAAGGAGAAAGTACATGTGGGTGTGGAAATGAACGAGGGAGAGGGTGTTTGTGTGTGGGTGCGTAAGTATAAAAAACAATTGTTTAAAACTTGAAAATTATATTAAAAATGGTACAAAAAAGAGCTTGGTAAAAAGTTTGAAACCATTTTGTTAAAATTCAAATCAAGAAATGTTATTAATTGTATTTTTTAAAAGTATGCTAAATTTCAAAACGGTATTCTGAAAAAAAGCATTTTATTTTAAAATTTAACTAATACACACTGAATGAATAATGTGCGACGAGTCCCATATACTAGTACTGTCGGTAAAATTACCATAATTTGTTTTTATATGTACTGAACTCAAAAATATTTTATCTCTGTAATATCTACAATTTAAAAATCCATTCTTAGTATCTGCAAACGAAATGTTTTAATTGACAATCATATTATTATTTTGAGAGCGGGAAAAAATAATCTCAAAATAAAAAGTTCATCTAGTTGAAATGGAAGGCGGCTCGCTAATGTTAATAATGCCTATTTTCAGAAAGAATTTTTAAACTTGATTAATTTTTCCAACTGACAAATGAGTTGGCATTATATTGTACTCGTACGCCCAGGAATATTCTCTTTGTCGTCCCTTCTTATTTTCCCCGGATTAACCGCGTATTTAAGGGAGTCAATTTACATGGTATTAAAAGTTAACTTTTCAGGACGAATGAATACGGCGGGGTTTCCAAACCACATTTTAAAAATATTCGAACACCGGTTTTTAGCGACCTACTCATAAAAAAATATATCGTATTATTATGCAAAAGATATAACTGGCGATATTTGTATGTTTATTAATTTTTTTAATTATTTCTTTTTGTCGTTACTTTTTTTGTTATTGTTAATATTTCACTGTTTTTAAATAAATCAACTGGTATCCTTAGAATAGATACCATATGCAATGAGTTATGTTATCATTTCCTTATATGTTCCCAATGGTGCGTAGATAATTTTATTGGCACTCCAATTCATATCATATTGTCACAAAGAATGTAAGGTTATTAGTTTTACGCTTCCGGTACCAGTTCAGACATAGCAATGGAATTATTACCACTAAGATGTACTTAACCCCACTCGAGTACCCATTTCACGATTTTTACCTGAGAGTAACCATCAAGTCAGAATACTCGTCCGGGTTTCTGGTTCTCTAATTATTTGAATTGATGGTGAAATAATACGTTTAGGTTAATAATTTACAAATCACAAAAAACCTTGGGTTGAGATTCTATCCTATTATAAAAATTGTCGTATTCAATAATAGGTTAGAGTTAGATTGTTGCGCGTCTTGCAGCTAAAGAGCGCGTGAATAGTAAGAAGTTGAGCCAGTGGAGATTTTGGTACTAAATTTCTAGTGAGTCGACAGTATATTTGTACTTCAATGTTGCTTACTTCTCCTACGCTATACAAATCAGTCAGAACACATTATGGTAAAAACATTTCCATAAGGTTTTACTGTGACGTTCGGAGAGTAGGTTTTCAAAAACATTTGAGGCTCGTTTACGTAGAGCCTAACCAATATCAATGTACTCTAAATTCAACGTTAAGTACATAAAAATCCATATGTTTTTAGCTTGTAGCATGTTTTGTTGAAGAAATATGACTAAATAAACGGACTGAAAATGTAGTGAGTATTGCCCGTGCGTTGCAAAAAACTTTATTTTGTTCAAGGTAATTTGGTTGTTTTTACATCAATATATTTTTTATTCAACGCGCATTATAAATGTGTGGTGTATGATTTTTTAGTGAAACGGAGCCTCAATTGCCTAATCTGCAATACGGCACTGAATCAAGACCCCATTTCCTTTTTTTTATTTGACTATGAATTGTTTTAATTATTATATTTATATATATAACTTTTAATGCTTCAATTTTTATTATCATCGGTATGTTTTTTGATTAACATTTATTTTTCAATTTTCATACTATTATTTGATTTTATTAAGCATCATGTAATGAAATGAAACACATGCAAAAAGAAGGTCCTGTCTTAAAATAGTAATTTCGTAGCTAGTCGGGACCTGAAAAAAAATATGTGTATTTTTTAATTGTGAAATAAATAAATTAAATTAATCATTTAAAACAATCGTTTATAAAAATATGTATGATATTACAACACGTCTGCGGCTACTAAGTTTGATTTATTACTGTACCTACCTAACTATATACCCCACGTGCCAAAATTCTGATGAAACAAAAATAGAAAACCAGTGGTATAAAACGATAGTAGGCGACATTATTTCAAGTGCCCAGGTATTTAGTGCTGCGAAAGTATTTACAGCTGGACGCGCTTTAAGCTTTACTTCGACAAAGAATGTGGAGCTTATAGAGACCACCGCCGCTCGTAGGAGCCGGAAAAAAGATTTTCCAGGCCCCAGTAGAACGTATTCATTCGTAAATTTACGTTCAGAAAATATAGTTGTTAAGTCTTCCATAATATGATTATCAAACACAACCATACAAAATATTCCAACACACATACAAACAAACAAACACTATTTTATCAAATAACGGGCAACGAACCAAGAAGCTTTAACTTGTCAAGAAGAATCGTAAATATAAAGAATAACCGAAAAAAACTGTTTTACGGTGGTTATTTATTATGTACCATAACAAGCAACAGTCGCAAATATGGTATATTTTGGATAATTATCTATTGTCGGAAAACGAGTTCGTGGTGTACGGAAGGAATGCGGTAATGTGTTTAGATAAAAATTAACTAGCCGATATCCACAAACACATTATTTTCTTGAATATTGAGGCCGTAATTTTTATTAAAACTCAACCCGGCAGCGTCAAAACACATGACCGCATTCCTTTCGTACGCTACGAACTTGTTCCCCCACAGTACGTTAAAAAAATGCTCTTTTAAGTCGTTTTTGAATGATGAAAAGGGAATGTACCTAAAAATAATATGATTAATATCTAAATATATAATTGACAGTATCTTTAATTGCTTTCCTTCCTTATTTTTACTCTCTCTTTATGTATTTTTAAGCCGAGTTTTAATATTAAACATGGTAAATATATAAACGGTTATTTTGTTAAATTATACTTTATAGACCATATCTTAATTATTTACAATTATGTAGTTGCCTAATTTTGTAAAAATGATGATTCGGTTGATTATATTATTTTTTCAATTGGATTGTTGCAATGTCATAATATGCACAATTTATATTCAAGTATTTTTAATAGCACCCTATGTTACTTCGTTATATTATTGTTATTCCTAATTGTTAACGAAAAGCGGACTGCAGCAAAAAAACTAATTTCATTCGGTTTTGTAAAATGTTGTAAGTATTTTAATCAAGGAGAGGAGCACGGAAATGGACTATCCTTTGATGCGACAAGGATGTTCTTCTATTTCGGGCACTGAATGATGAAAGTTCACTATTAATTATAATATTTAACGATTTACTATAATTACTTTCACAACGACGCGCGACGATTCTAAGAATTCTTACGAAATATTACGTATTGTCAAGATTTTGTTTGTAATTTTCCAATTCCAAATGTTTTGATCTTCTCGATGTTAGGTAGGTACCATAAGGATGGGTCAAGGGAAGGATGGTAAACGCTAATCGGCCAGGAATAATATCGATAAATGCTGTTTTATACTAAACACTAATATTGCTGTGGTATTTAATGTAACTATGATTTATTTTAAATGACTGTTTTTTTCCTTTTAAATTATTATGACATAGCCTCAAATTATAGTTAGTTAGTGAAAGTGTAAACAAAATTGTAATAAAAAATGGATTAACGCGTTAATTTTGCGGTCAATAATTCAATAATTTTTTGTAATTTTTTTTAAAATTTAAATTTATAATAATAATGATAATAAATAAGAAAATCTAGATCGCGCCAAACTAATAATATACATAAGTTTATTGGGGCGTTTCAAATACAAATGAAAAACAGGAAATGATCATAAAAAAACTTAAAATCAAATAAACACAAAATAAAACTATGCTCTGAATTTGATTAATTTTATTGTTTATTTTTTATGGTTCATTTTTATGGCTTAACACGGGCACACCCTAAAGAACCTTCATAAGTTCATAAATATGTAAAACAGTGTATAAATAAATACATTTTAAAAACAGTACTACGTTTTTTTAAAAAAAGAGAAATAAAGCTAAAAACATTTTTACACTTCAAAGTCTTGATTTTTGTGTACAATCACCTACCGTTTCTATGTCACTTGGTTTTGAGAAGTATTCGTCTATTCGTCAGGACATTCTTTACACTAACATGCCAATCCCACTTTAAATCTATACCATTGCAGTTGCTCATAAATATAAAACTAACATGCTGATAGGACACATTCTTTTAGAAGCTAACACCAACGACCACTTATTATTTTTTTTAAATTTAATCTTGTGGTAAAAATTATTTAAAAATAGGGTAGGGGGGATCATAACAATGGAACATCGTGTGATGAGATATAGTGAAATATTGTTTTATTATAGATTAAGGGACATACAAAATAATATTTTTTTGCTGTTTTCAGATTTAAAAGAAAATAGAAAAGTATTTTATTTATAATGTTAAGTCATAAATGATTATGAAAAAATTCAAATAAAAACAAAAAAAACAAAACGCATACA
The DNA here is from genome assembly GCF_059751315.1 of Micrasema longulum. NCBI lineage: Eukaryota > Metazoa > Arthropoda > Insecta > Trichoptera > Brachycentridae > Micrasema > Micrasema longulum. The sequence goes on from NW_028277353.1 coordinate 1,486,692, forward strand.
ATTCTTAACATATTACAACAGAGATGAAGAACATTTAAGAGAAGGTAATATAGAAGTCCAGGCATCTACAGGGCTTATGACCTGTCAATGGCTAATTTAAGTGGCCACTTTACACACTGTGTAACATTCACCATTCTGCCTATATTTGAACATCCATATTCCTTCAATTCTTTCATCTGTTTATGTTTGTGAAGTTAAAAAGCTGAAACCTTTATTTATGCGGGTGAGATTCATCTAATTGAATTATTTCACCTACGTACTAAGCAACGCCTAAAAATAATATTTTTTCAATTTCTATACTTCTTCATGGACCAGGTAATTTATCAACAGATAAGATGCCCGGACTTCTATATTACCTTCTCTTAAATGTTATTCACCTCTGTTGTAATATGTTGATATAAACAGCTCCCCAGGGAGTTGAATCCAGTCCTTGTCTACAAAAATTTGGACAAACTCAAAATATTGTTGCATACAATTCTGTAAATAACTAATTACTTTTAACACTTGAATTGAAGTACTTAAATATTTCTTTCAATTTACAGTCAGTTATGGTTTGTTAAATGAATTAAAAATGCAAAAAGATATTTAAAAAATATATATTATTGAGAACGTTGTCAAAAGTTACAAATAAAATCAAACGTTAAATTAAAAAGACCAGTTGAGTTTTCATAACATTGATATAAAAGTATAAAAAAAGTGACAAAAGTACTCAAAAACATACAAACTATTACAAACATCATATAGTACGCGTATATGTAGTCCGTCTCGTTGTTTAATGATAAGCGCATTTGCTTACCATGCAAGAAGTTTGGGTTCCCGACGAGGTTAACACAAAAGATTTATTTCGTAAGGTGTTTTTGCACTAGAATATTTCATCCCTGGACCGGCACCTGAAGAGTAAGACTGACTATTTTACCTTTATGTAATAAACATTATCAAGCTGCGGTTCGTGTACCAATGCAGTGTCCCTTTGCACTATTTGATGTGGAATGCAACGTACTTATCATACCTTCATAGGAGAAGAAGATAGAACATTCAGAGGAAACGCGATCTGACCATTCTTCATCGAAACGTTTTCCCGTATTTTCTCCCTAGCATTCGAGCAGTGATTTTTTTTCACACTATAGCTATTTTCCGTTGACGTGTCTCCTTTGTTTTGTTTTTTTGATAAATTGTTTCTTATGGGAGCTAGGACCACCCAGAAACCAAATGAAGCACCCAGTTTTTTAATGCCGCCTTTGGACGTAAGTTATACAAACATGATGAATAATTTTAAAAAACAAATATAATACAGACACACAAAGTTTAAAAAAAAACAAATCAGTTCAATTTTCGTGTGCGCCAAATGGGACAACGAAACGTCGATTTTGTCGAATCAGTTTAACGTGCAGTTGTCTTTTTTGTATAGTATCGGGAGGCATTTGCGAGAGAGTGACGAAAAAACAGTGTTCAAATATCTATTCATTGAAGTTTCTAGACAGCGCCTTATCCCCTTAAGTGATGGTAATGAATTTTTATTCGCATCCCTTGATAAGAGTGCCAAAACCTTCGAAAACAATATAATAAAGATAGGTAATCACACTTTTCTGCATAATTAGGTAGCGCTTAAAGATGCCAAAGTAAAATAAAAAAGGATTTCTCATCTTTACTAAAAGCATTTGAGCGTAAAGGACAAAGTAAAAAGACAAATAAAAGTCTCCGTTTTGCCAGTAAAGTTACAATATCACTCGCCGAATCGCTTCAATTCTGTGATCAACAGATGGAAGTGGACAAAGGGATGTTTTTTTAAAGGTAGTCCACATCTTCCCGCTACATTTTCCCTTGTTAGTCCATGAAAGCGTCCCGTTTGAATGGATCCAAGAATCAAAACCTTCTGGTTCTAAAGGACAGGAAAAGTATTGTAAAAGTAGATGTCTTGTCTGGAGAAATGTATATGTTACAGGCGCTGTCGGAAACATGTTACGCATTTGATTAGCGAACCAAATATATGTTTTATTTACTCACGTTTTTTTCACACTGTTCACACCCAAGGACCTAAGAATAGCTAAAATAAAAACGTTTCGTGGCCGAATCCGTAATACTATAATTGAATATACATGCGGAATGGAGATATTGAGCGATGGGGCAGATCCAGACGAAGATACTGGAAGATCAGGCGGGCGGGCACATGAGCAGTGACAGGTTTGTGTACGCTGTAGCCAATGAAATTCCACCCGGAAAACCGAAAGATGGAGGAACAGTTGAACCTCATCATCTCAGGAGAACAATCCGTTTTTTTTTAACACAGATTTTAGGATCTTTTAAAAGATGAAGGAAAAAGTTTCTTCGTTCACAACATTTTGAAAATTTTCTTAAATTAAGACCGGGTTATTGTGGTGTCGTAGTAGTATCATAGGTTAACAAGTTGTAGGTTTGAGTCTGCTCTACAGCAACATGATAACTATTTTATATCACATTTGTTAAGTTAAAAATGTACCTATCTAACGCATAAGGCTATTGTTAACTTAAGTACATATTTAAAAAAAAGGAACAACCTACTAAGCGTTTATTTGAGAGGCTTGTCAGCAGTTGGGAAATAAAGGATATAGCTATGAAAAACACCAAGACTAATAAGACATAATATTTCTTAGATTTTTTCTTGCAACGAGCGAGAATCAAACTCACGACTCCAGTACAGTTGGCAGTATATCCAACTGCGCCAGGACCTGTCACACATTTCAAATGAAATGTCATGTTAAATAAAACGATGAATATGGATTTTACTATTTAATGTTTTAAAAAAATATTGTTTACAATTCGTCTGTACTATTTTGTCGGAAAAGAAGTTAGCTTAGAGATATTCTAGAAAGAGCGAATTCGCTACGATTCTCTTGTGCGTAATACGCGTGATCATTACATCCAGTAGCTCAATCACAAATATCTATCGACGTGCTAATAAGCAACGTGATAACAATTTCTCACCATGGTTGATTATCGTATTCGCGATCACAATGGAACATCCGTGAATATTTAATAAAAAATGTCAAAATATTTACGTTTCGCGACGTATAATCCTGCTGTTTGCGCGTGTGACGCACAAAATTTGTCTTCTTCACTCCCAAATATACCAGTATTATCGAGAGTGAGACGTATTACATATTAGGATTAGTCTTTTATAACGAACGCAACATGCAACAAATTGGTACACTTTCTATTGTATCTGTGATACCTCCGATTTTTGATAAAACGCGTTTTATGTTCTCAATAAGCATTAATTATTTAATAAAAAAAAAATTACACGTAAATGCATAACGAAGGAATACCGAAAAGCTCAACCCATCATTTATTTTATTTATGGCGATATCAACGTTATTAGATGCAATGTGAACTAGCTACACATTACCGGGAAGGGAGAGTTAAATTGTTAACAATTAAACACATGAGTGGACAAAGGCGTTATGTGACAAAAACAAATGCAGAAATATCTGAGGTTAATGTTTTGAACACCATTACAATTATTGATAAATTGACACTTTCATTTTCTCGCAAAATCGGTTTTCTGGTACTTTTTTTATGGTGTAGTTGGCTTTGTGTGAAAGGGCTGTACATAAAATATTCGTTTACGTAACTAAGTACATTTTTTCAAATTTGCGACGTAACGCCCTCATCGATTGATGTTTTAATTAATAAAATCAATAATCACACGGCTTAGTACTATAACCGTTTTATCGCACGAAATTAAATTTAAAATTACTCATCAATTTATACCAGTTGATATCAAACAACAGTTTGTGTGAGATATTGAAAACAAAATAAAGGAGCATAGCAGTCTAAAAATATTCTGGCAGTCACTGTAACATCAAAATGCTCCTACTTTTATAAAGTCTGTGGGTATTCGTTGTCGGAATATATTTTGATTCCTCTCTGATTTTCGTAGAATTTATTTTGTAAAGAAGTAAAAAGTAATATAAATTAACTTTTCTTTGAATTTCCTTTAACTAGCTGAATAGAAAATGAATTCATTATGTAATTGTATTTTTGCTGGCGTAATATATACAATACTATCAACAACATTTAGTAGGCATGGGCTGGATTTCACCTCCTAGGGTATTGTCATTTATTTATTTTAATTATCCAACCAAATAAATATAAATATTTACAAGGTTTACAAAAAAAACATCTACATACTTATAGTACTAGCGGGCCCAACAGACGTTGTCCTTCCCAAACGTTGGCTTGCCTGATATAAGCTTGGAAAAAGACTTCATTGATAAGTAGGTACTTGTTTGTGATTAAATTCCAAAACTAAAAATTATAAATATTATATTGAATTTAAGCAGGTACCTAGGTACTTTTTTATGGTTAAATATGGCATTCTTTTTGCAAACGTCAAATTCCGGTCTTCTCACCAACAGAGGTGCGTTCTTATTTAGGAATACGATTTTAAAAAATGTACTGAATTTAAGATTATTTTTGTATTACTAAAAATCCAGTAAAAGAAATGGGTAGACATTATAAGGAACTTAAGGAAAGAATCTGATTGAGATCCACAAAAAACAAACGCTGTTTGTAAACATTAAAAAACAAATGTTTTGTATACACAAAAAACAATATCTTTCCATTTTTTTTTAAATGCTTTCTCCTTGAATGCAACCCTGATAAATCGATGAATAAAACATTTATGATCCTAACTTTTTTTTACATATTGAAGATTTTAATATCTACAAACACGCACAGCGCAAAGATCTATATTTCTCTGAAAACCGCACGTTAATTGGTTTAGTCGTGTAGGAGTATTGATAAATACATACAATTTCAAATATCTGCCTTCTAATAACATACAAAATGATAAATCAAACTTCTATAACTAACTTATACAAAAAAATATTCATTTAAAAATGTGAATTGAACAGGAATGTTGCGTCTCATAAAATGAAATAATACGTTCCAAAATGGACACCAAGTCGTTGGAACAATAGGCATAATCCCCCAGTCTACATACGTGCGTTTCCAGAAATTCTCCAGCAGCCTAGTGGACCACATGGTGACGATATCTACCTACTGTCTACAAAAGATTCTCTTCGGACATCTATCTCCCTTTGTTAACCATGGAGTTGATACAGTGCTTTATTTATTTAGTTTTCTATTGCTTAGTTCTTGGCATGAACACTTGACAAACTTACTACTATGCTCTATTTTTTATAAATTTATTGATATCATTCTAACTTTGCTAGAATTCCACTCGTCCATGCGTTTTGTAGCTGCACGCTGATTGGTTATCTAGCTTTCATGTACCACCTTAAAAATACCTAAATTTTATAAATGGGGTCTAGAATTCCAATCGTCTATGCGCTTAGTAGCTGCAAGACGTGTTGTAATCTTACTCCTTTTTATTATTCATATTATTTTTTTTTATCATTAATACACTAAATTTATTTGTCAATTTTTAAAATGTGTAAATGGGAGCTAAATTTCTAACTGTCTATGCGCTCTGTAGCTGCAAGACGTCCTGTAATCTAGCTCCTATCTGTTATAATTTTTTATTCATCTTAATTGAAAACGAGGAACTAGAATCCCAACCGTCCATGCGCTCTGTAGCTGCAAGACGTACTGGGATATTTATTAATTGTACAGCGCCCTTGAGGTGATTTTCACAAAAATGGCGCTATATAAATTATCCAACTATATATATATATATACGGTGACATCACACGTACAGAGGAATTATATATTTAAAGATATTTACTAAGATTAATCGGTATATTAAACAGAAAAAGAGAATAGTTAAGATAAGAGAATATAGAAGTCTAGGCATTTACAGGGCTTATGCACTATGATTGGCTAGTTTAAGTTGTCTGCATTGTATAACATTCACTATTAAAAAAAATCAACATCTACTTATGTACTAAATTGTTATCTGAAAAAAATATTTACGAAATTTTGTCGTCCAGAATTAGCTGATAAAACATTTAATTTATATTGCATTACCCAATTTTTTAAAGGAATGTAATATCTACATTAAACTCCTGTACTCGTGGTGTTTGACTGTACTTCGGTTTAACATTCATGGTGCAATAATAATACCCAGTAAATACATTTAACACAACTTTCATTTACAGTTGGAAGCATTATTTTCAATTAACATATGCTATGGCTGTGTTACATATAAAAGATAATTATATTTCTGCACTACGTTTTCATTTCAACGAATCTTTAATGAGATAAACAGCTTTAATATTTCCCCATTAACCATTTACCATTAACATCCCGTTTTACTCGCGTGTTGTTAATATTGAATTACTTTAAAGCACCGTTTCTTAAACTGTTTAGCTCTGGTACGACCCTAAAAGTAAATTAAGTAAAACGAAATACATACTGACACTTAAATAACATTATAAATGTAGTTTTTTCCATGTCCTGGCACAAACTGAAAAGAAGCCACAACCCAGGACGAGAATTTTGATTCAATGGCTACTCTCGTACATCGAGATCATGTGAAAATGTAACCATACAGGTTCGGTTCGGTTTTGAGGTGCGGAAAACGGGACAACAAAACGTAGATTTTTTTTGCACATTATCGGAAAAACATTTGCAAGACAGGAAACAAATATTCGAATAACTTACTATTAAAATTCTCTATCCACACAATTAATGTAAACAGAAACACAAAAATAATAATGTATTCGTACATATCTAATTTGGACCAAATACAAGAATTTAAAAATTGATATCAAACTTTCGATTATGATCATTTAATCTATATACGATTATGTGCTCAAATCTAGGAATATCAAATCATTACCTGTTCAGCTCGTATCATATGAAAACAAATTATACGCAGGTTTCCATATTCGCCCCTCGAAAATGTTTTCCGTCTCTGTTGCAACAAATTTAGATAAAAATATTTACCTTGATTTATTGAAATTGATTATTTTCTAATGTATTTTACCCTTTTTATACAAGTTGATATCAATAATTTTATTATGGATTTCAAAAATTCGTTCTTCACGTATCGTATCTCAAAATCAATTTATTCGGAAATTCGATTGGCAAATATATGTACACTCTCATGCAGCGAAATTGAATTTTATAAAAGATGTATTGAATTCATACAACGTGTGAAAATGGAAAAAGCGTGAAATGTAGTAATAAATTATCTCTTTTTAAAATCATTAATTAAATCAGTATTCTTTTAGGATGAAGCAGAGTGAAAACAGATGGCAGATTGCCAATATACTTTATTTTTGTGATTCACGAAAACAGGCACTTTCAGACAAAGAAAGAAAAGCTTAAATTTAAAAGCATTAAATTCTAACTATAAGTTCCATTAGGTAATAAATACATGTAGAATTTTATCATTGTTACACAAAAAGATATTAGCTGTTCCATTTGTTTATGGATTAACTAATATAAATATTTGATTCAAATGCCAGTACGTTAAATTAACACTTATCGATAAAATATGAATTTGAATCGACTTCTCAATATTTAAAAAAATATATCGGTTAAATTTATTATGGTAACTCATTTTATTTTTAGTTTCGTGTGTTTGGCATAGTTTATTAAATTTTATTGAATTTTTGTTTGATATTATTACAGAGTTGTTAAACGAAAACTGAAACATCATATTTTTGTCTGTTTACTGTTATGTAGTTTATTCTTTTTAATATAAGATACTGTGTGCATACACAGTTTTGGAATAGGGAACAATTGAACGGGGATGTGCAAATGACACACCGATCAAACAAATAATAATTGCACGAAAAGCTTTAATAAAAATTATCTTAAGAGTCCTAATCAGAACTAGCTGCCTCGGTATATTCGAAAATCTTTATGTAAAATCTATATAACAACTTTATGTAAGAGCTCTGTTACTATACGCACATAAACATTATTTAATACTTTTCGTTACAAATACGAGTTACTAGATACTCCACCTTGATGCTGCAAAAAAAAAAAAAATGCAACCTTCGGTCAAAGAGGATTGGCCTACTACTCGGTTAATGTGTACAATCTACTTCCATTATCCATAAGGTCAATAAATAAGTACTCACAGTATAAAATTGCTATTAAGAAATGGATAGTGGAGGTGGGTTGCACACGGATCGATGAGTGGATCAAGCCAAATTGGTAAAATGTGTGTACTGTTTGTGAATTTTGGTCTACTGGTCTATATAAATTGGTTATGTTTTTTGTGATTATTTATGTTTATATTGTTTTTTATGTTAATTAGATTGAATACGTTTTTTTACTATTATTACTATGTTAACTTTGTTAAATAACTAATTTAAGGCATGTTTCACATTTTGTAAAATGTTTCACTCGGCACGTGACACCTGGGGAACATTATTCTGTATAAAAAAGAATATAAACAATGTAGAAGTATATATAAATAAAAAAATATTTAAACACGTTTTCAATATTTTCCTCATTTCCTTATTTTGTATAATTTGGTACAAATCCTAAATCAAAATTTTTGTTTCCTTTCTTTAAGCCCTTTTATCTCATTTGCACATTATAAATATCCCACAAACTAAAGTTAATTTTGAAACATATGCTCAAGTATATATGTGCACTATGTTGAAAATATGTTTCATTTTTAAATGCCGAAAGAGGTAACTTATTTATTTATTTTATTGGGTAAACAAACATTATGTACATAAATATTATTTATTGTGTATGCAGACAATTGGTAGAATTCCATATTTTATTTTGGATACATTACCAAATTACATAAATATTGTCAATCTTTTTGTATATAAGTGTAGGAAACTCATGCACACACCAAAAAAATTGTTTACACTTAAGAAAATAATTTATATTGTGTTAAATATAATATAAAGAATGTAAAAGACAATTAAATAAATATCTGCTTCTCTCAATATATCTATGATTTTTGAGTTAAATTTACACACATTGTCATAAAAAATATCTGCCGCGGTAAATCTATTGTAATATTGCTTGCATATTTTAGGTATTGTAGATTGTTTTAAATAGTTTGTTGACGCGTTGTCTGTGTAAAACAGAAAATTTTGTCTTATCGGTCTAGATGGCACACGGAATGAAAGTCTTTCAAGTAGATTGGGAGAATTAATTTTAATATTTAATAATTTGTGTAAAAATATCTGGTCTAACATTATTCTTCGATTTTAAACAGAGTTTGTTCGATGATACTGCATACTTTCAGCATAGTTAGAGAAGTTAAGGTTTGACTGGTAGACGATCGGTTTAAAAAAAAATGTTTGGCCCTTTCTAGTCAACTAATACTAACTTTTTTTTTTATTTAACTTTTTGTAAATAATGTTATTTATACACTGGCGGGCTAGTTGCCAAATGGAAATTTCTTCCAACCAACCAAAAAATAAAAGCTTTATTTTTATTATTCAAGTTACAGAACATATTCTATAGATAATAAAGATTTAAAAGCTAAAGATATATAAAAATAGAAATAAACGTATTAGTCTAAAAATGGGAAAAAGGAAAAAAGAGGAAAAAGAAAAGGAGAAGAGATTAAGGAAGAGAAAGGAGATGTTTCTTCAGACGTGATTTAAACAGAGATAATGTAGTAACATCTTTGATGGTGGATGGGAGATGATTCCACAGTCAAGCCGCATGGAAACTATATGAATTAGAGGAGAAAGAGGAATTGTAGATGGGTATTAAGAGAGTGACTTGAGAATTAAAACGAAGAGATAAACCATGAACTGACAAGCGTTGAAATTTTTCACGCAGGTATATAGGAGCGTTAGGACTATGAAGTACATTGAACAGAAATGAGAGGGAGTGATAATCTCTAGATGTAGTAAGGTGACATAATAGGAGTACAGTATTCTAGTTGGGGACGAACAAATGTTTGAACATTAGACAAAATTTATCAAAATAAGAAACAAAGTATAAATTACAATTTAAAAAATATATATACATATAAATATATAATTACAAAAAATTTGTATTTAAAAAAGTCTCCTTTTGTAATATTTAAAGTTTCTGTACGATTTTGAATTTGCGTCATCCTTTAAGATAGGATTATCCACATGACCGATTGGAATTGGAAATTCAACAGGAAAAGAAATTCATAATATTAAACGTAGGGTACATTTTTTCTTTTGCCCGATTGTCTTTCGATCATCTGTACGAACGGATCCAATAAAATCTTTTTTCCATAAGCCGTAATGGTTAAGTTCTCGGAATCTGCTAAGGTGTGGCGTTCCGAATTTCCAGCTTTGTCATATTTGTTTGTTTAAATGTTTTATTTTGAGAACTATCTACACCCGTCTTTGAGACAATCATTAGAATCAACCCTTCCCTCGTTATTTAATTGTTGAAAATCGAAGGAAAATTTGCCAATCATTAATATTTTGAGTATGTCCAAAAGTTTGAAGACGCGCTGGATTTTCTCCCTAAGGAGATATTTAAATCTAAATTTAGTGCGACAGGGAGGGAATTTTTTTTTGAGAAGTAGATGTAAAAAAAATCCGGGCATTTACAGGGCTCATGACTATTGGCTGGTTTAAGTGCGCACTTTACCCACTGTCTAACATTCACCATTCTGCCCATGTTTAAACATCCATATATTTTATTTTATTTTATTTTATTAGGGAAATCAACAGTTCTACATACATATTTTTAGTAAACAAAAAGATATAGTGTATAAACTCAGAACTAATAACAGATTTCCACATAGTATACAAAGTTAGTAAAGAAAATATATAGGTATTACATATCCTCAACTCTTTCATCTGTTGACTTTTGAGTAAAAGATCTGAAACTTTTATCACGTGTGTGAGTTTGATTCAGCCGGATGAATCTCACCTACGTGTTATAATACTAAAGGACTTAAATTAAACAACATGGAGGTTTTCACATTAAAAAAGTTATAAAAAAAAATATTCCCCTAATAAATAATTAAATATCTTTTCAATAAAGCCCATTTTTTTGATTTAAAAATGAACCAATCGTGTAACTTGCTACCTCCTAGCGCCTTCTCTTCCGATAAATATTATTAACCCAATTTCAGTGCAAGTTCAGACATGGTGGTGTTTACATCTTCTTTAACTTTGAATGTAATTTATGTATTTTTTCGTAAATACTATGTATATTACGGTGATTGTAAAGGTGAAAGTGTATTTTAGTATTTGTATGTTAGTGTAGTGAGTCCCGACGAAGAGACGGGTGCGTCTCGAAACCAGTAGACATAAGGACTCAGTTAGTGGTTATATACTAATATTTATTTACATTAATTATAATGTACTTATTTTTAATCGCTTATCAAATGAGGTTTCACTGGAAAACCGATTTTAAAATATTGTTTATTTTATCGTTTATCAATGTCAAAATACGTATTTTATTTATTTATTTAATTTAACAATACGCCCAAGGGGCATTTACAAAAAAATATTCAGGTAATTACAAACATAGTAAGTAAAATTTCAACCTTAAGTGTTTCATTTTTCTACTGAATGTATTGTTTATTTATGCTAAAATAAAGGTTTTAAAAAAAATAAAAAAAATAATAATTAAAAAGATATACAACGCTTTTTTGTATACATGTAGAATCAATAAAAAGCATACTGCCATGCAAAATAAAAAGTGAAACTTTACATAGTAAAAAAAAATAAAAATATATGGATATAAGAAAAGTCATGAATTAAAAAGCAAATTCTAAATAACTTGTAAAGAATTTAAACAAAAAAAAATATTTATATACATATAGTTATTCGTATAAAAAAATGGTATTAACAAATTATTGTTAAAAACAAATAATAAAAATTAGTAAATTAATTTGAGAGATGTATCCTATAATATGCTTTTAAAATCCATTAAATAATGAAAATTTGTGTTATGCTAAAGGCAAATAATAATTATTTAACGTACAGTGTCTCAGTAAAACATTTTCAATTGTTTTTTTGTAACACTTTTCTTACAGAAAATATTCAAAGGAAGAAGTTTGACTGGAAACAATGAAAGTTTAAATGTGACAGAAAAGCCATATATAAATACGTATTTGTTTGTGTTGTCACTTTTTCATATGTCTTTGTAATATAATTGTTGAAGGGTTTTCAAGAATAGCATTATGACAAAGCAATCGAGATGACCAATAGTTGAGTGAGTGGCACAATGTCAAATCTTTTTTCTTCACGCCTACAGGCTTCGACAGTCCTGAAATGATCCGTCTATGACAATTTATGCCCGTATTTGACAGAATTTATAAGAGCAGGGTTGACTTGAGAGGAAACAAGAGTTGTGGCTGGCCGGAGGGTGTCCTGTTGGCAACTGGTGATAGCCACACTCTTTAATTAGAAGAAAAGGTAAATTCTTTTATAGTGTCGTGATTAACTACTAGATAGAAAATTTGTAAAAAATAAAAAGTCACCTTAATGAATTATTAACTCACCATGTGAAATGTTGATTGTGTGTTTTCACAATAATTTCATGACGAGTTTCCCCTTTCTTCTCGCAAAGTTTAGCTTTTGACCTAATAAAGCTCAGCCGAAATCAAGTGAGGGTTATTACTAGAGCCCTTACAAGGTACTGTAGATCAAATAAACACCTTACTAGAATGAACCTTTCCGAAACTTCTAGATGTAGGTTCTGCAGTGCAGCTGAGGAAACACCAATACACATTCCATGTGAATGTCATGTTTTACATCATAAAAGGAGCCTCATTCTCGGGGACCACTGGTTAAACTTGAGGATGTTAATAAGCTCGCCCCCTACCTAATAATCTAACACTTACAAATCTGGGCTTAGAGGGGGAGATTTAGCAAAATATAAACTCTCGCTTTCCACACAGTAGGCTCTTTATAGACCTGGGCTTGGAGGGCGCGAACTATTCACAGAGACCGTCACAATAAATCTTTACAGGTCGTGGTGACGTCAGGAGCTTGCATAATAATGAACCCCACCACTAAAAATAAGAATACCTTTTTCCGCAAAAGCTATTATTATTTTTATTTATTTATTCAATGACTCATTTATTCCATGCAGTTACAAGAAAAATCATTACAATCTTTAGGATAACAATATTTTGTTCCATATACTCTACTCAAAGTATTTTTTTAAAACATTTCTAACGTTTGGCTACCGTCAAGTCTACTTCAAGTGGAATGGATGATCCAAGTTCCATTCAGATTGCGAAAATTTATTGCACACGATGGGCAAAATTTCTCGCAATCATAAGGGGCTCGCCACCCTAACACGTCCGCCTTAAAAGCTTTCAGGGAAGATTATAGCATCTCGCCCGCCCGCAAACAGACGCTGCAGGTAAGGGACCCCTAAACTATTTTTTATTCGCGATCACGGAGCCGAGAAAACAATTCAATCGCATTTCTTACTATTTTCATATAACGCGAACAATAGTATTTTATGGACTCCAGACAGTCACATCATGATTTAATTTTATTTAGAAAAACCTTTGGCAAATATCTTAAAAACTCTGGCCAAATTACATATTTATCTAGACAGTATATCTTGAATAAACTTGTTATAAGACTTAAGGGGAAAAAAAAACGGAAAAATGAGCGAATAAATTTAAGCGTATCTTTATACATAATTAAAATATCCGTCGATGCGAAATAGCTCAGGTTTGGCTCGAGAAAATACCAAAACATGTACTATAATCGAATGTATGAGTAAATATCAATTGGATAAATATTGATACTAATAACCACATGTTTCCATATAAGTAATTCTTTCATATCTACTTAATTTAATAATATTAATTTCATGGTGGAAATTCATCGTAATTTAAAAACTTTTTTTTTTTAATAAATGAATTCTTTCAGAAATTATAGATATATATACTTTAACTTCACTGCATTTATGAATTATAAACTTCTTAAAAACGATAGCAGTCTGACGATATAAATTCGGTTATTGATCTATTTATATAAGTGGATTAAATAGTTAATTTGCCATTCATAATAAAATGTACGTGTATTACCTTAATATGGTTTTGTTTATGATTAAACGGACACAGTGGTCCCTTAGTAAAAATTAATTTTGTCTTCTTTTTTTATTTTATTTTATTTATTCGGAATTTTTACAGCTATCACAAAAAAAAACTAAGTAGAAATATACTAACAATACTAGAGCCAATTTAAAAAATCCACTGTTAATCTAATAATACATAATGCACAAGAAAAGTATGTGGATGACGTATGGCGTATATGTATGTGTGCGACGTTAGTATTTATGTGTGTGTATATGAATGTGTGTGAATGAATGGGGGTCTGTGTGTGTGTGTGGGTGTGTTGGTAAAAAAAATGTAACTCAATACGTGTATTTTTATTGAAAAGGGGATAGGAGAGAACTTGGTAACAGGTTGGACTTTAAATAAAATTTAAAAAAAAATAGTTTTTACCTACTTTCATAACCTTCTTAAAAATATTTTTCTCAAGTAAGTTATAATGTTCTGATTGTACTTATAAAAAATAAAATTTATAGTTAAACCTTATCCTTAATAAAGCATTTTAATTCAAATTTGAATTTGTACGCGAAAGTATGTGCATTAGTGTATGCGTATATGTTAATGTGTGTATGTATGTGTATATATATATGCATGTTCATGTGTATATATGTATGTTTGTAGGTATGTATGTATGTATGTATGTATGTATATATATGTATGTATGTATTATGTATATACATGGATGTGTGTGTGTATGTATTTGTATGTATGTTGTATGTGTACATTTATTTGCATTTTTATTGATTTTTTTGTCGTTTTATATTTACTTATTATTTCTTCTTCTTCTCTACCTTCCTTATTTTCTCATCCCACTTTCTTTCACCCACCCATAATTGGTCTTGTTATTTGTTGTTATTCTTTATGAATTGTTCATAACTATGACTGTGTTGGTTTAAAAATAAATAAATATATTAAATGAATAATGTGCAACGAGTTTCATGCAATACAGTAGATAACCACACAATGCAGTGCATATGTTTTTAATTCATTGAATTAGGATTCATTTTAATTCAAACCGATTTGAATTATGCAGTGCTTTATGCACTATCAAGACCTTCGCATTTTTATATTTCAGAGCAAACAAATCAAGATAAGAAAAAAAAAATATGTAACATTAAATTTGATCACACAATTTTTAATATTAAAAATATTCACGAACATTTTTCTTTTCAATATGCAAAAAATTGGTATTATTTTTAGACTGATACCTTACATGAAAAAAATTCTTAACATACGTAGAGATAAAATCATAACGAAACGGAGTTATTACCTTAAATTGACTGATGATTGTGTAAAAGGTTCAAGGATGAAAGAATAAAATACAATTGAAAAAATATATATTTCCTTTTGTCTTTTATCCTGGTTATAATATCTTATTGTAAATTTTCTGAAAGGTTTTTTGGGAAAATAAATTAAGATCTTCTTTTATGCGAATTCTTTTGACTTGTTATCGGTTTAATTTTATTGGTTATGGCGTATCGCTCGTAAAAAAATATTTTGATCATTTTTATTTGATAAAGAGAAAACGTATAATTATTTATTTAGCTACTATCATCTCCAGAGGGAAGAAGAATTCAATTATATCTATGAAGTATAAGAAGATCCTGGATATGTGTTTTTTTATTCGATGCCTACTCTCTAAATAAATGAAAATACTGATAAAAAAATCGCCTGATGAAAAGTGCGACTCGTGGTTGGCTAGTTAGCCTACCATGTTTGAGGCCCTGACTTCGATTCTCAGGATCAATATTCAACAATATATACGAGTACTTAATTACTATTATTGTTATTGTGGACAATTTAAATAGCGCTATTTTTGTTAAAATTACCTCATGGGCGCTGTACAATAAATCCCTCAATATGTCTTGCAGCTACAGCGCATGGACGGTTAGGATTCTAGTTGCTCGTTTTCAATTGTAATTTTATTTAATAACAGATAACCAATATGAGGTAGATTACAGCATGACTTGCAGCTACAAAACGCATGGACGATATTAAATTTATACAAAAATGAATTTTAATTTTACCATTTTTTTCAAAAATATATTTTTTTAGAACCTGTTATTTTTATGAAAAATATCATACACTTTAAATTTTTTATTTCATATTTTTTGTTAGTCTTCACATTTTTATAATTTATATCGAAAAAGAAATTAAATTAAAACATAATGTAATTTTTTTAAAGATAAACCGTTATAAATTTGAATAAAATTGTACCGTAATAAATTAGTCAAAAGTTCATTCATTTCATATGAAAATTCAGAGTAAAGACACATGTGATGAATTATTTACAAATGAGATTTATTTTAATATGATATTATTATTATAAGGGTATTCATAAAGATATGCTTATGTGTGCCCTTCTTCAAGATTAAAAAAAAAAATAGATAAACCACTAATACCTAAATCCTAAGTCATTACCAGTAAAGCTAGAAATCAACTTACGTCCTTCTACAACGGACAACAATTTTTCTGACTTCCCCCTTACCAACTCTTAATTCCAAACGTATTTTTTATAAAGATTATTATAATCAAACCTTAAACTGTACATGGTGGTTCATAAGGCACTGCAATGGTAAAATAAATTCCACTTATCCCCCTTTTCTGCATGTTCAATATTGAAGTTAAAACGTTTGTAAAAACAAACAATTTTCGTAAAAATGTAGTATTTGTCTAGCCTTTGGTACATAGTAACCTATTTTACCGAAAATAATAAATGATGTAACTTTTTGTTTCAATAAAAGTTTTATGTTGGATATTAAGAAGTACTTAATAAGTTGTTGGAATTAGTTGAACGGTGCCAATAACTGCAAGAATCTCCCAAATGTAATCTAAAAGTAACTTACTAATCTTAAAATTTCTGCCGAACTTGTTTGCTTGTTAACCAAATGATTCCAACTTTTTTATTTATAAGTTATAATCTTTAAAAAAAACAAAAAAATAATAAAATATAGTTAAAAAATTGGACTTTAGAACTAAGTTACAATAGTGACGCAAAAAATTAACTTTTTTTTTTAACCGGATCCAAAAATTAAAAACTACTCTCGGTTAAATATTAATTAACTTATTAAGGCTTTTTGGCTGTGCCCGTGTCAAGCTATAATAATTGACAATAAAAAATATAAACTGAAATCAATTACATTAAATTAAAATGAGATGTGATGCAATAAAATAGCAATCCAGAAGCACAAGGTATAACTAACAAATAAAAAAGAATCGTAGAAGTCAATGTAAAAAAAAAAAAGATATTTTATTTTGTTTTATTTATTTTATAAACATAAACGGCAAATCTGCCTTTTACAAACATTTATAATATTAACATATTTGGCTATATATATATATATATATATATATATATATTTTAAAACATGAATTACCTTATACCCAAGATTTATATATAAAAAAAATAAACTAAAAATTAAACAAGATTTATATTTCAAAAAATAACCTAATAATTATACAGCATATTCAGTAGAAAGTTTAAATAATAAAACATTCTACAGTAAAAAAATAAGAAAATCATAATTACTGTTTCACACAGCTAGGCAAAGTGAACAAAAAACTATAAATATATATATTATGAAATGCATGAATAAATAAATATAATTACCATTCACCATCTTTGAAAAAGTTCAAAAGGTTTGTTCTATGGGAACAATACCCTACACTAAATATATCAGATACGTGGGAATAACTATTGCCGAGTTCATGAAGTCTATTTAATACGGCATTACAAGTATACACTGTCCGTGAATTGTTGCTACAAAACGGTGGCACCTGTCTAGTCATTCTTCTAGGCACCCTGAAGTTGATATAAAGATTAAAATATATATTACACAAATTTAAAAACATATTTGAGATATCGTTTTTATAAACTTACCCTATACTGTAGTAAGAAATGAGAGTAATGAATAATATGTCAAATAACAGTGAGTACTAAATTAAATAATGCAATAATACTAAAATACAGAAATTATACACAGAGACAACACTCCATAGATATCCGAGCTAAAAAGTCATCTCTAAAGGAAAGGGAATGGCCAGCGGAGGGAGCAAATGTCGCACGTCAAATCACGTCGACTTTCGCAAGCAAAACACCCAGAACAGTAAAAAGCACTGACTGTTTACATTGGTCTACTGTAAGTTCTATTCAAGATATCGCTCCCTTCCGCATACGCGTCACCTTTGTTTATCGTTTCACTATACGCCCGACTAACTAAGCAGGATAGAGACAGTAAATAGCTTACGACATATATAATAGTAACATATTTATTTATTCATATTTTTTGCTTACAAACTATAATTAAAAATAAAAATAATGTGACCTCACTGGGGTTTCCCGTGGCGAGAACACTTAACAATATACTTTTTTAAAATTACATTTGAGAATAAACAAAGAAGACTAACTTAAAAACGAAGATAATTACACATTTTTTAACATTAGCATAGCTAGTTTAAACAATGTTAAAAAATGCTATCACACGTTTTTAAGTCGCATATGCTGTCCAATAGTATCTACATATTAAATAAATAATACTGCTATAACAACGGATGGATCGATCAAAGATCTTGGCGTCATAT
Source organism: Micrasema longulum (assembly GCF_059751315.1). Taxonomy (NCBI): domain Eukaryota; kingdom Metazoa; phylum Arthropoda; class Insecta; order Trichoptera; family Brachycentridae; genus Micrasema; species Micrasema longulum. The sequence continues at coordinate 1,505,221 of NW_028277353.1, forward strand.
TTGATAGAAATCTTTTTCTTTCACAGCAATGTGAAATGATTTCAGACAAAGCAATGAAATTCTTGGGTTTGTCATTAAAAATACGAAACATTTTAGAAACATCAATTAAATTAAATTATTTTACTGCTCACTGGTGAGGTCTCTGTTAGAATATGCATCTCAAATCTTGCCACCATTTACAATGTAAATAAAGACAACTTAGAGAGAGTCCAGAGAAAGTTCCCACGATATGCTAACTATAAGATGGGTCTACCCCTTTCTGAGATATCGCATGATTTGTTACTAGAAAATTTGCGTATATCCTCGCTTTCAACTAGACGCATAGTAGCTGATGTTGTCACACTACACAATATTGTGAATAAAGTTATAGATTGTCCATGCTTGCTAAATGAAATAAACTTAACGATTCCATTTTAGACCACCAGACTTAGATTTACTATCCATACAAAATCATTTCAAACAAATTATGCTCAGTTTTCGCCGTTAGTGCGATTACATCTAAATGCTAATAAATTTAGTGATCTTTTTGATATATTTATTACTTCGCCTGCGTTAATCAAATCAAATATTATGTCAAGTACAATTTAATAAGCAATTAAAAACAATGTTTATTATCAACAATATTTTGAGTTTGTCCAAATTTTTGTAGACAAGGACTGGATTCATCTCCCTGGGGAGCTGTTAACATTAACATATTACAACAAAGATGAAGAACATTTAAGAGAAGGTAATATAGAAGTCTAGGCATCTACAGGGCTTATGACTTGTCAATGGCTGGTTTAAGTGGCCATTTTACAAACTGTGTGACATTCACCATTCTGCCCATATTTGAACGTCTATATTCCTTTAATTCTTTCATATGTTGATGTTTGTGAAGTTAAAGAGCTGAAACCTTTATTTATGAGGGTGAGATTCATCTAATTGAATTATTTCACCTACATACTAGGCAACGCGTGAAATTGTTAATTTTTTTTCAATTCTTATTCAAGTACGTCTTCATGGACCAGGTAAATTTATCAACAATGTGTAAAGTGGCCACTTAAACCAGCCAATGACAGGTCACAAGCCCTGTAGATGCCTAGACTTCTATATTACCTTTTCTAAAATGTTCTTCATCTCTGTTGTAATATGTTAATGTTTAAATTAGTCACTCTTTTGCCGCTTGATTATTATATTGATAGAATAAACTTTTTTTATTTGTATATATACATATGTGTGTATATTTTTTATTTCTTTACATTCGGTTTTATTCTTTTAGATATTTAGTAACACTTTGTAAAAAGTAAATTGCGTACTTTTAAATAACTTCTATTGTATATTTTTTAACATGTTTTTATTACCTTAATTTTTCATCCTTTGTATAATTGCTACCTTTTATTGTTTATAAACTGAATTATGTAATTTATAAGCAAATTTTTATTGTTAAAGCTTTATGGACGTTTAATGTATAAAAAAGAAAAAAATAAAAAAAGAAGTATTTGAAATAGATAAAAACATTACATACTGGAGGAAAGTTATACCATCGATTTTTACATCTTTTTCAGATCAATTTGCGCAGTACTTTAGCGTACACATAGGCATTTAAATAATTGTTAGGAGACAAACGTTTAAAAGTAGCCGGCAAACGCCTGCAACAGACTTAAGTCCGTTCTATCAAACACATGCCAATTGGCCGCAGGTTGAGGGACCATATTTCACGCTCATGCTTATTCTAGTTATATACGTCAACGGTTTGGTCTTTCTTTATTGATTCAAGGATTTATATTTTTTTAGTTCTGGGCTGCATATGTGCCTTGTGCTGCTCAACACAGGGATGCTGTGCAGTTGGTTTTGGAGCAGATTGACGTCATCAGAAGACTCACAGAAAGATACCACCCCGACCTAGTCCTCTGCACTTCTTCTAAAGGTAGATATAAATTTATTCATATTTTTTTCATTACAAACTAGAATTAATAATAAAAATAATGTGACCTCACTAAAGTTACCCGTACCGAGGCCACTTAAAAATATACTTCTGAATATTTTTTTTACATTTGAGAATAAACAAAGAAGACTCACTTAATAAACCGAGATAATTAACAAAATGTTCAGACAGTTTTAAACAAACGTATTTATGTTTATAATTGATTAATGTACATCTCTATTATTTATATTACAAAACGCTAGAAAATGATAGAACGAAAACATGACATAAGCCATACATTTGTGGAGCAGTTGATTCAATGTTGATTTTCGCGAATAAAACAATCCGTTTTACTTCTACCTAGCTCCATTATCCATGAAACATATACCTTTTTAAATTACTAACTTGTCATATATTATGTTTGGCAAAAAATTTTACTCCCTTAACATCAGTATTTAATAACATATCAAAAAACCCCCAGAACTTTATTTACAACACTATTTGAGTTTGTCTAAATGTTCGTAGACAAAATACTGGATTTCATCTTATCGGGAGTCATTAAGATGAACAAATTACAACAGGGGTGGAGAATACCTTAAATAAGGGAATATGCAAGTCTAGACATTTACAAAGTTACACACTGTGTAACATTTACTATTTTGCCCATGTTTGAACATCCATATTTCTTCAATTCTTCCATCTGTTGATTTAAGTGAAGTTAAAGATCTGAAACTTTTATTGCTGTGAAGAGATTCATCTGACTGAAGTATTTCACATCCTAGGTAACATATAAAATCGTTTTTCCAATTTTTAAACTTTTTCTTGGACCAGTTGGTTTTATTAAACTATTTGAGTTTGTCCAAATGTTTGAAGACAAAAGACTGGATTTCACCCCTGGGATTTCAGATTCATTCAGATTAACAAAAATGGTGAATGTTTAACAGTGTGTAAAGTGGCCACTTAAACCAGCCAATGACAGACCATAAGCCCTGTAAATACCTGGACTTCAATGTTACCTTATTTAAGGTTTTCTTCATTTTATTTTATTTAATGCACAAAATACACAATTTTACATAGCCACAATTATATGTTTTTTTTATGTCCCGACTTGTTAGAAAATTTCGTGTTAAGTCGGGACTCTTCGATATATAAATCAAAAATAATTATTAACATATTAAAACAATATACAGGTAATAAAAAAATATGCAAAATAATCAAAACAATATACAAAATATACAAAATAATAATAGAAAATAATAATAATATTCTCCATTCCTGTTGTAATTTGTTAACCCTAGAACTTATGTGTTCATAAAACTATAATAAATTTACAATTCAATTATTGCTCAAAAACATTTATTTTATTTTTTTATTAAATATTTTCGTTCTTACGATTTACCAAAATATTTTCATTTTGGGGGCATTTTCAAACAACTCAATATCAAAAAATAGGAACCAAGTTGTGGTAGAGCGGGATGCAAACACTACGAATCTCGGACCTCTGATCCGTGAGTCCGCGACACCAGCCACGGGACTACAACCTGGTTCAAATATTATATTAAGCGAACAAACGAAACCTAAAACAAAAAATAATACTTTAAAACAGTGCTTTGAGAATAGCACAAAAAAGAGTTAATATAATTATTAAAAAAAAAAAAAAAGGTAAATGTTTAAAAAAAACTAATATAGTACGAGTTTATATTTCTAGGTAAGATGTTAACAATCAAGTGCCCTAAAACTTCTTTAATATAATTTTTTAATTGAAGAATATTTTAAGGCGTTGTCTAATTTAGTCATATAAATCTCGTCTGCACCAATAAAGGTTTTAGTTCTTCAAATTCAAAAAAATTAACAGTTAAAGTACTTCCTCTACACATCAAAAAACCGTTTTGATGGCCGTGGGTCTTCCTATCAATATCCCGTTTAAAAAGAATACGTTTTGTCAATAAACGAGTTACTCTTTTGAAATGTTTAATTTTTTAATTTCATATATGGCGATTTGAAAAGATTTAACTCTACTACTCTCACTGCCCTTTTCACTGAGAGGTTGGAAATTTTATGAAGAGCCTTTGTCGGAGATTGTAATTTTTTTTTATGACCATAATACAAACAATAAGCACAAAAATCAACAGACGAAAGAATTAAAGATATGTGGTTCTTTAAATATAAACAAAATAGTAAATATTACACAATGTGCAAAGTGGCCTTTAAAACCAGCCAGTCCCAGGTCATAACACCTATAAATGTCTTGTTTTCCATATTTCTGTTTCTTAAATGTTCTACATCTCTGTTTTTATATATATACATATGTTAATCCTTACAACTCCCTAGAGCAGCGGTTTCTAATTTTTTTCGGCTATGGAACCCTAATTATTAACCTTTTTTTAGCGAAACCCAATCTTGAGAATAAAAACGTGAATTGACAAAAATAATATTTTAAGACCCACACCAAAAACACCAGATTGTTTGCATGTTATAATGTTCGACTTGAAAAGAAAGACTATTTTGAATTTAAAATCTTGACTGAAAGTATTTAATGTAAAGAATGAATTTTTCAGTTTCACTTATAATAGCTCTAAACTTAGATTTAATGTCTGACAAATGAATACAAAGATCTGGAGTGGCATCCAATTTAGTTCTGAACTTGTTTTTTATGTTGGCATAAGCTGAAAAGCCACTCTCACATCGGTAAGTCGATAGAAACGGAAGAAGAGCCATGCCAGCCTTCTCGGTACACCCAAACGGAATTCGGAATGTAATATTTTCAAATAGCAAATTTAGAAGTGTATGGAAAAAAACAATGAAAAAAGTTAAAGTAAATTTTAAATTTTGAAATTAAAGTATCAGAACGCTTTGACTGTCACTCTCACGCGTGGGCGCCATTTTTCAAAGGTGGAGCTATTTATCGATAAAAGCGCCGGTGTTGCGACGCCGGCTTCGGCTGTCTGTTTTCTACAAAAATACGTCCTAACTCTCAAAACCCCTGTGACCCTTTCACGGAACCCCAGAGTTTCGCGGACCACCTTTTAGTTGCCGCTGCCCTAGAGGGTGGAATCTAGTTCTTTTTTGTTCAACATAAATTAATTTAATTTTAATTTTTTTATCAATGTAAAACTGTTTTTACACTTACATACATTAAATATTATTATGAAGTTGTTTGTTACTACGTCATCTGCAACGAACGCTCAAAATAAAACATAATGTATCCACTGTGTGTATGACTACCAATGTTATATAAATTTAAGCTAACGGTTACTTAAATATATCAGAAACAAAATACTCTCTACGATCACTTAGTAGCCTGAGGCAAATCTTAACGCTGTCAGCCACAAACACTAATTTTTGAAGCAAAAATGTTGGCTTATTTGAATACTTAGAATACGGTCTTCCCTTTTTTCAGTTATTTATTTATATATAAGCAAAATCATTTTTTTCTTTAATTCTGTAGTAAGATTCGGAGAGGTATGGCTGCGGTCCCAATTTTTAATTGACGTAACATTGTGTATCATGTAGCATACTCGTCTAGAAACAAATGTTATGATTGAGCTTATTTGATTAAATGTTTAATACATAAGTCTGCATAAAATATAAGAGATTTAATAACTCTATTAAACAACCCTAAATTTCGCATCACGACGTAACGTTACGGTATCATTTGCGCAGGATTTTTTTGCGATCTTTTAAGAGTTTTAAAAAATATATAAATATACCATTATTTAAAATCAAAACATACACAAAGAAATAAAACAAAAAACAATTCAGGTTGAGCTTGCCAAAAAAGATAAGAGATTAAGTTAAATATATAAAAAACTGCAGTAAGAGAAATAATAAAAGCTTTAAAGGCTTCATTATTATTCGTGGTTAAATTACATAGTGATAATGAAATTTAAGCTCCTTAAATATATAATATGTTGAAAAAAGTAGTAGTGGATGAACAGTTCCGGAAAAAGGCGGGCACTTTTTATGTGTTCTTTTGCAATATTTTGTACAAACATATTTTAATAAAATTTAGGCTAGCGCCATGCTCAGCCGAGATTCCGCTGCGGAAATTCTGCCGCGGAGCGTCAATTCATTTTATTGCATTACTTTATTGTTATCGGCCACACTACACTAATGTTCGGTCGTTCCGTCGGCGGACTGGGCGGAATGCTCGCTTCCGGCGTCTGTTCCGCCTTCCGCGCGCGGATTATCCGTCAGCGTCAATTGGCAACTCCGCATTGCACGTTTTCTAATATATTGCGCCACTCTCAGTGAAAATTTTGCCAACTGCATAAGGCGTATAAGGCTCGTTGGCCTACGGATAATCCTCCACGGATTGTGTTGTGCGGATGCTCGTTCGGTCGCGGATTTTCCGCAGCGGAATTCCCGCTGAGTGTCTTACTATAGTGAAACTTAGTATTTGTATAAATCAAATTAATAAAACGTTTATTTTACTTAGAACATCTAATTTAATATTGATCGAGGCCAGAAGGTTACAAAAGTTCAAAAAAAGGCAAGACGAAACTTACCATTTGAGGAAATCGCAACATTTTTTTTTTAACCCATCATTTGTGCAGTTGGAGCAAATAAAGTGTAAATTGTAATTAATTTTACAAAAAAGTTAAATATTATGCAGGTTTGTCATAAGATAAGAATTGTGGTGAGGAATCAATTTTATTAAGGAGGCAATTAAGAAAGCTGTTTTCACTGACGAAGTTAATGCCTTGTATCAACAGAATGAGGCTTACTTAAACGTTAATAGATAAGCGTGGTTGAAAGGACAATTAAGCGAAGGATTTACTTAGAAGAATTTATTTATATTTCGTTTGTGGAAACAAAAACGAAATGGAGGATTCAGAAATACTAAATCTTCTCCACCAAAGTTTATCTAAGGAAAAAGGTTATTTATTTGTAATGTAATGAACCCGATGTCAAAATACTTCAAGTATCAATAGTTATGTATTTAAATATTGCAATGACGACGAAAAATAGTTTTAGGAAGTAACTTTTAATTACTTTTGTCAATAAATCTCAAAATTTTATCTTTCCCTTAATGTTCGTATTTATGTTTTTTTTGTTAACCTGCCTACCATAAAAAAACATCTGTCAATACAATATTTAAAATATCTGTGATTGTTGATCTTAGTTATGAAAATAATTCATTTTGTTATAATTTTCAGCGTATCTCTCTGTACTAGAAAAGAGAAATTAAGGTGTGGTATAGTGGAAAACCAAATTTAAACCTCTCACTGGGACCACAATCCAAACCGTTAAGTGTGGATCAAACAATATCATTAATAAACGAGGATAAATTAAGGGGATAGTTAAAAAACCGATCAGAAAAAGATCAATCAAGAGGGAAATACTCTTTATATTTTAATTTGTCTAAAACCATAAAAAAATACAAACTTTTTTAATTGATCCCATAAGCGATTTAATAAACTTATATGAACCTACTGGCCAAATTTTCTTTTTTAACTCTTGTATACCATGCAAGAGGTCTTAGGTTCGATTTTCGACATGGTTGACTATTGTCATAAAAAAGATTTTCATTTTATGAAATGCTTTTCGGACCGCTTCAATTCTGCATTTTATCTCAGTGCCGGGGTCTAGATTCTCAGTAATAATGCTGCTTATGTACCTGAACTGTTTCATTCTCTCAATATTGACAACCTTTAGTTAGAGGATTACATTTGGACGTCTTTATTGACTCTACACCATCATTTTAGTTTTGTTCCCTTTAATATTCAAACAGAAATGTTCACCGATGGAGTCAATCTTATCAAGCAGTTGTATATTTTATGCAATAAAAACTGTGTCATCCACATAATATATTAAATAATACTAGCTACTGTAACTAGAACATGATATAAAAATAATGTAAATTAATGCCTCGACACGGGATATGCCCAGTGAGGTGTTCATGAAGAAAGGAAAAAAATAAAGATATTTTGTTTAATAAATAAATAACATTATTGATGACAACACTATTGACATTTACATGGAGATTTGTTTTGGTCAGCGCTTCTATGAAGACCATGTCAGAGTACAGGTTAAAAATGTCAATGAAAATAATCGAGATACGCTGCGGGTTGTATACGAATATAGTGTTCTTTGCACCATTGAGTTGGGAAAAGAAATAATGAATGGAAAACAATATTTTTTTATAATCGTGAGCGTTTTTCCAACATCATAATAAAAATTAATCCAGCATTCGCTCACTGATTCTAGACCAATTTACAATAATATCAAATTTCATCAAATAATGTGAAACGTGATTGTTGTGGTTCTAAGGCGGCCGAATTAATTGAATAATTGTTTTCTGTGTATAAGCTTCAAAGCCAAAGTTGTGTTTAAGATTTATATCGGTCTGGGAGGGGTAGGTTTGTGGAAGACAATAAGAACTTAGAAACCCCTGGTGGTTTAAGTAAGGGTGAGAACTAAATGTAAGGATATAATATAGCTATTCATTATTTGCTGGAATGGTAGTTCCTTACTTTTGCTTAATTAATGTCAATCGAAGTAATTATTAGGTACAGAAAAAACAAATTTATGACCGCATCACTGCTGGGACTAGAGTCGTAAATTGATTAGGTGTTGAAAGAGTAAAATTTAGACCACAAGAAATTGAAAAATAATATACATTATTCGACATGATAATAAGAAACAAAAAGATATAAAGTAAAAATAGGTATATAATTAATTAACACAGTTTTTTTTCTCAAATAGGAATAAGTTTATTAGTACCCAACAAAAAATCAAAAATATTGAAGGCCTAAATAATACAGAAAATATTTAGTTATAATTTTTAAAAACCCGTCAAAATTGAAATTTGTTACGTAACAGCTAAAATGCAGAATTTTTGATTCAATTTGTTACATTTATTAACATAAACATTTAAGTAAAGTGGAATTTTAATATCTTTTTATTACAAAATGTAAAAATGTTGGAAATGATCTCTAAGAATAAAACGTAAAACCAAAAAATATTTTAAAAACCTAGAACATTTATGAGAAAGAAATATAAAAGCTCAGGCATTTACAAGGTTTATGACCTGTCATTGGCTGGATTAAGTGGTCACTTTACACACTTGTAACATTCCCTTTTTTTGCACTTATTTGAAGATTTAGATTTCTTATTATTTATTTTTTATTTATATTTCTTTCATAATGCAGCATTGAATTACTTTTGTAATGAAAAAAATAATGCTTTATAGGTATCTAAAATAAAAAAACTAATATATATATATAAACAGATTGAAATATCATTTAGATTTAGTAGACGGGAACATAATCAAAGCATTGTTGATTAAACTAACTGGTGCAAGAAGAAGTATGAAAATTAGAAGTGTTTTCAAGCGTTGCCTAGTAGGTAGTAATCTCACCCACATCAATAAAAGTTTCAATTCTTTTATTAAACAAAAGTCGACAAACAAAATAGTTCAGTAAATTTGAATGTTTAAACATAGGCACAATGATAAATGTTACACAGTTTGTAAAGTGGCCTCTTAATCCAGCCATTTTGAGTCATAAGCCTTGTAAATGCCTAGACTTCCATATTACCTTCTCAAAAATGTTTTCCTTCTCCGTTGCATCAAATTTAGCAGGAAAAAAGTAGTTTTTTTATACTATTTTCACGTTTTCAAATTGAACACGATTTCGCTTGTTCAGTAATTGGCTTGCATACCATTCCCTGGACGCGGTGATAACGCTGACTTTAATTGACATTATTTATTATTCTTGTACGAGGTATCCTACAACAGTACTATATTATTTATACCGAAAACCCATTTATGAACTCAAACAAACCCCGGAGTACGAACTTTTAAATGGGTTCTCTGTTGGTCAGATTTCTTAACTTATTAAAAACATGATGAAATTTATGAACCTAAAAAATTAAAATTCTAATTTATTTATTAATTATAAATTTATTGTTGTGCACACAGTGCTATGTTAGTATAATATTGTTGAGGAGTGGACGAGGTGTGTAGAATACCTGGTCTTAATAAAAGTGGACTGTATTGTTAGGGAAGGGAGTTTGCGCAACTCCAATTATCTGCTGATGATGAGGCGTGATGAGTGCTGGAATCTGGCTGGTAAAGCTGGCGGTCGTGAGACGCTGGCACAGCTTGTATGGAGCTGGCTTCACTCATAGAATGTTATTTGTGTACTGATCATTTAATTTTATTGAAATTATTTATTGACAATTCTTAATGGAATTTTATTGTAATGATGTTATTACTTATTTTTATTTTTATTTTTATTTTTATTTATTATTTTTATTTATAAAGGAAAAACAACAGTTGTCATATAAGAATACAAAATATAAAAAATAGTACATACATCCAGTTAAAGTTTTTCACAAATATAATGAGAGAACATGTTACACAGTAAAGACAAAAATAATATATTATTTAAGATATGAAAAAAAAGAGCTAGTAAGAAAGTTAAGGGATGAGGAAATAGAGTGGAGGAGTGGAGGAGAGGGATTTTCATAATATAGTTGACCAATTTAAAATTTCGATATTATAGTAAAATAAACATAATTAAAGCAACATGGACTTATTATGATTGTATAATGTTTTTTCCGGTACTCACACGTAGAGCTATTGTTAAATGGAGTGCGCTAGAAAATGGGAAGGACGGGTAGGTAGGTTATTCGATTGAGAATTGGTCCGAACAAATATAATGTTTTTATTTTTTTTTAAACATAAACCTAACACAACACTAATTATGTACACAACACAATGTATGGTTTTTCAAAAAGTAGTTTCGTATTTTGTCGCAAGATAGGGTTGAACTTAATTTGATCTGGCGACACTGTACTGATTTTGACAAATATGCTAGTGTTAGAAAGGTGACATTTCTGTAAATGTTTTATTTAAAATAAAACTTTGTTTTGATCTATCATGTAAAAGTTATTGCATTTTAAAAATAAATGTATCGAGCGAGGAAATTTATGGTATTTTGTTTTATTTCCTGAAAGGCAAAAATGCGTCGCAGGCTCGTGAAAAAAAAGTGCGGTTTATGGTGACAATGCTCTTACAACACGTGTACTCACAGGTCTAAGGTCCGAGGTTAAAATCCCATTTTACTGTAACTGGATTTCCATTTTTCCAGCCCAAGTTATTTACGAATTTTAGTAAATGGTTTTAAAACTTAAATATTTGAGTAAATAATAAGAACTGAAGTATTTCTTATTAATATTCAAAGCATTAACTTTGTGGTCCAACATTTTAATATTATGTTAATAAAATTTGTATAAAACAACTCACCGACTTATCTGTCTACCGGTTTCGAGACGTAATCCGTCTCTTCGTCAGGACAACAACACTATGTAATGGTCACCCTACCCTCCCCCTCCCTTTTCCTCCTTTTCTGATTGTTAATCCTTTTGAAATATTAGCTTCATAAGTCATTAACCCTCGGTGGTGACGTAGTGAAGCATGTTTCTAACCCGCATGTCGATTTTATATTTTTGCAAATCTACTATGGTGAAGGTGTGTTGTACTATGGTATTTGCATGTTAGTGTAGTGTTGTTGTCCTGACGAAGAGACGGGTTACGTCTCAAAACCGGTAGACAGATAAGTCGGTGAGTGGTTTTATACAAATTTTATTAACAGAATATTGAAGTATTTCTGTTTAAAATATAATAATATATATTTAGTTCTATGATAAACATAGTCTTATAAAATTTTGTATGTGTTGCCTAGTAGGTGTTTTAATTTGGACTTTAATATAAAAATCAAGCATTGATTTGAGTCAACCAATTTCATTTAATTATTTTTTCAAAAACAATTCACAAATTCATGAATTATATTATAATTATATTATATATATATAAATACTGGCTAATTTTTTTTTCAATACTATAAATTCCTTCGAAACACAAATACAAGTAAGTCACTAAGTAACCACCAGGCCTTACATTTAATTAAAGGTTTTTCTAATAATTAAAGTAATTATGAACGCTGAGCATGATGAGATCAAAAAATACTAAGTATCTAGACTTGTATAACTGTCTATATGGATCTTCAGTCTAATTAATCTTCACATTCGTTTGAAAATGCCCTAACAAGGAAAAATAGTTATCCAATTTTCGGTTTTTGCTATAAATAAACTCAATAAGTAGCCCTAAATCAGTTTGATTATAATATGGAAATTATAATATGAAGGTCTAAAAAATAAACGCCCACTAAATTTTAAAATAATTATTTGGATTTATATTAACTAATATGAGTAAATATTAGTATACAACCACCAGTCTGTCTCATTATCAGGACACTCACTGCACCAACATCAAAATACTTCAACACTCTTTTCCCTTTACCATATTCGTTAGTATATATAATATCATTGAAAAAATACCTAAATTACACGCAGAGTTAAAGGGGAGGCAAACACCATCATGTCCGAACACGCACTAAAATTAGGTTACAATTATTTAGCGGTATTTTGAAAAATGAGTAGGATGGAACGGGGAGAGCTAAGAGGTTGAAAGCTCCGCGGTTGGTTAATTTAAAAAAAAGTTTGCAATATTGAAAAGATATTTTATTATATATTAGGAGAATGTTTTTTTTCAAAGCTTTTTAAATGTGAAACACCTCACGTGAGTGTCCTGATAAAAAGATGGGTACGTTTCAAAACCTGTAGACATAAAAAGTCAGTAAGTGGTTACAATCTATTATTATTTAACATTAGTTAAAATTTTGGACCAACAAAAATTTATTTATTTTACCTACATGAAATGGATTAAGCTCTTACTTCACAAAAATCAACAGATGGAAGACATGAATCATAGACAGAATGATGAATGCCAATCAAAGGTTATAAGCTCTGTAAATAATGACTTCCACTCTCTTCTGACATCATGTTTGGCGAAAGTGACGGCAATTTTTAAATTCAAACTCAAAAATCAGCATTGCACTTTTGAAAACATGCACAATAGGGAAATATTACCTGTTTTTTACATTAAAAAAATAATGAAGGTCTATGAAATACTGTCCAGTAAAAAAATATTTTTAAATTTGTAATTTTGAATTCCCACAAAAATTGGCCGGGCCCCTAATACTTCACGATTCATGTTTATTTTCAATTTGTTCCGGACCATTAAATTTTTTTTGGAACATCGTCAGAGTTTTTCTAGTGACTTATTTTTTTCAAATTTATTTTTTAAAGTTATATGTGAAAACATTTCTCCACAATATCCATTTTAATTTAGAAAATACAATCAATTGTTCTTAATTAATTTAATTTATTTTGATCGGTATTGGTAGTATGTGGTTTTTCCATATTCTTAGACTGAGTCAGCTTGGGCATTTTACCTGACGTATAACCTCTCGATGGCTGGTTTATGTAATCAAATTAAGTGATTTTAGTGTCATAAAATATTTTTTCGAAACCATTATGCTGTTTAATCATAAATATGTTTTTGTAAGCTGTCAGAGATTGGTCTTTCTGTAATGTTCTTTTTCTTTATTTAGCTTACTTCCTCGTCTTCTCGCTTTCCGGAAATGTAGAAAGAATCCATTACGTATGTTGAAGAGTCATTTCCGTCACATCCAGAATGCGACAGCCGACATTTTTCAACGGAATGAATAAATATATCCGAGAAAAACTCACAGTATCAGTTGGACGTAGTTATGCAGAAAGCGTCCAACCATCAATATGCTAAAAATAAGTATGCCGATTTCGATAGCATACTACGATATCTTTATGTAATAAAAACGTCCAACCTCCCAGTGCTTTACTTTTTTGCCAATAAAAGAAATTTAAAAAAAGAGTGAGAACAGTGACAGCCGTGATGTGGGATAGAAACTTCGTTAATTGGCCAAAAAAGTATAGCACTTGGAGCTTGAACGTTTTCAGCACATAAAGATATCGTAGTATGCTATTGAAACCGCCATTAATCATTTTTAGCATTTTGAGGGTTGGACGTTTTCTGCATAACTACGTCCAGTTAGCACTGTAAACTGTATTCCTCCCTTAGTAGCTCAAAACTTAAGGGAGGGTAAATTTCGTTTTATTTTTATTTATCTAGTCGTTAAAACACGTACTAGCGCTTACGATGCCCAATGGCGTGATAAAATATTATCTCGTTTTAAATCATGGCGAGTCGTGCTAAAAAACGGGTCAATCATTGGCTGTATTATTTATATTGCCGTTTATTGGTTTTGATAGGTTCTACAAACTGTATAACATTCACCATTTTGCCTATGTTTAAACATCCATATTTCTTCTTTTCTTCCATTTGTTAATTTTTGTGAACTTTTGCCGCTGAAACTTCCAATGCTGTGGGTGTGATTAATTAAAATTAATAATGAATGAAAAACTTAAAGTTATAAAACTTTACTAAATTATTTATTTATTTCATTTATTTATTCACTCAAAATTACACTTGTTCAAATATTAATGAACTTATTAAGGCTTTTTAGGATATGCCCGTGTCAAGCCACAATAAATAACAATAAAAATATGTAGTAAAATTAATTAGATCAAATTATAATGACATAGAATAACAATCTAGAAAAAAAGGTAAATATAGTAAGTAATAAAATTCCAAAGAACATAATGCAAAAAAGATAATCAGAAATAATTTTTAAAATATAAATTATACAAATTAAGAATCACACATAATCAAATATACAAAATAATGGTATCATTAAAATCAACAAAATAATAATAAAAATATAGTAGTATTTAAAAAAAAAACAAAATAAGAGTATCATTGAAATCAACCGAAAAAGAATATATATATAAAAATATGATTAAAATGATAATTGAGATGTTTTCTAGAAACTCACCCAATACCATAGTAAGAAATAGAAGCAATAAATCATAAGCCAAATAATAGTACGCACTAAATTAAATTATACAAAAATTCATAATGCATGAATGAATGAATGAATAAACAGATGTTACCTTGATGGTGTAAAATCACGCAAACTTAATTCTATAGGAATGTTTCAACTTAAATCACAAACATTAGGCGGAATGGTGAATGTTGCACAATGTGTAAAGTGATCTCTTAAACCAGCGATAAGTCATAAGTTATGTTAAAGCCTAATTATCGAAATTCTCTGATAATTTCTTCATGTCGGTTGAGATAATATCTTTCAAATCTTAACATATTCCTATATGATACTAAAAATCGAAAAAAAAAAACATAAATATTTCGATACCCCAGTTCTATAGGGAAATAACTCAAAATCTTAAACCTTCGAGTAAATGATGCTACATAGTTAATAAAAACTCCCTTTCCATATTTTAATAAAAAAATAAGTCAAACTTTACTAGGGAACATTATCATGAATGTGAAAAAAAGTAATACATAAATTGTTGAGGAACAAATAAATAAAAGAAAATAAAATAAATACATTTTACGAAAAATTTGGAATTTGGAGTTACGAGTATGTCCCTATAGGACTGGGGTATCGATTTTTTACATCAGATATTATAAAAAATAGTAATTATAATGTGGAAACTAAACTTTAATAAAATATTTGGTTTTTTAACAACATTTCTTGGTGAAACTGCATTTTAATTATAATAATAAAAATACGTATTTAGTAAAACTCGTTGATTCCCATAATTACAAAAAACATGATTGACAACCCCTGTTTGCACATGTTTAAAACATAGAAATTTGTCGAATGTTCCACCAATCTGACGACGTCAATTACGATGAAACCCGGTTGCTATTTAAAATGATTAAAAAGTAGAATAAAACTATATATGTAGGTACGTATTTTTATTATTATAATTAAAACATAATAAGTGAACTAGCCAACATTTCTGGCAAAAAAAAAATATACAAAAACCAGTCAATGACAGGTCATAAGCCCGGTAAATGCCTTAACTTCTATATTCCCTTCTTTGAAATGTTTTCCCTCTCTTTTACAATAAATTGAGATGAGTATTTTATTTTACTTTTGATACATTAGATAGTATTTATCAATATTCACGACCATCGCTTATTATGATGCAAAATCATCCCGAGTTACGGTGCGAAAATAGATTTACCAATAAATGTATACATAAGTTCAAATAACATAATAATTGATATTAGTTTCCAATAGGAATAGTAGCATAAAGAAACAAGAAAAGAGTAGAGATTAAGGAAGAGGAAGGTGATGTCTTTTCAGGCGTGATTTAAACAGGGCTTTTGTATCTACGATAGAGGGATATATTATTTAATTAGGTAATATTGTGTAAATATGTGCGCAGTTGTCATGTTCGGGTTTAATATGCTGGACCAGGGTCTCAGGGTATTAGGAAAGTATAGGAGGTGTGGAAACAGCCTGGCGGACATTATACAGGTAATCTCTGTAATGCTTGCCGCGGATGAAGCTGACATTATTTAGTAAAAGCCGTAAATAAAACCACGTAAGCTGGATTTTATTTATTGCTCAGTAGAAAAGCTCGTAACTCCGAGATAACTGAAGAGAACAAAAATATATAAAGCTCGTTATCTGGCGAGCTTTCAGTATTTGATATCAAAACGGGTAGAAAATATTTTTAAACCCGCTGGTTTTATTTCAATTCGATAAAAATGTACTACCCGTGTAATGTAATTTTATCCGTTTTTGACGTGTTTAGGAATAAAGACAAGAGTTTGTTTCGTTTGAATTCGTTTGAGAATAAAGCAAAAATAATGAAATTGCGTACATTTATAAAATAATTTAACCAATTCAGGATAAAATTAGGTAAAAACATAAAGGGTTCAAATTGACGATTTCTACGTATTTGAACGTAAAGTTGAACAGACGAAAGATGTCACTTATTTTATTATATAAAAATATTTTGTTTTACAATTTAACTTTTTGTAAATAATGTAAATTGTACATTGGAGGGATTATTACCAAATGGCAATTTCTTCCAACTAACCAATATAATAAAAAAATATTACAAGACATTCAATATATTTAAAAAAAAAAAGCTAACGATCTACAAAAATATTAAAAACTGTACTTGCTTATAAATTACCTTAAATCAATATTATTGTTCAGTGGGAAAAAGGAATAAAGAGGAAAGAGGAAAATAAAGGTGTAAAATAACTCATATATTTCTTATGCGAGAACGCATTTGATGCCACGAATCACATTAAAGTTAAGGCCATTTTGAATTAATTAGTTCCAATAAATGACTCAAGGGATTTTTTTTGTTTTTTTGCTTTTTATATATCTTCCGTTTGATTGTGTAAAATAACTACTTCTTTAGAAACCAGAACATTATAATTACGAACGCAAGCGATTTCTTTTTCTTAAATATATTTTTGTGTTTTTTATTATAATGTGGGTTTTTAATTTATTTCTGTAAATATGCCGTATTGCAAAAAAACGATTTCTTAAATTGCAATTACCTAACTGGACAAATTTGTTTGACTACTTTTTTTTATATTATAGGATGAGTGCGCGTGAGTTAATGTAAGGTAAAATGAGAAAAATGGATTTCAATTGAAGTTATTTATTAAGTAGTTACACACGAGTTACATCCTATTATTTCGTACAGAAGGAATTTACAATAGCAAGCACTGGCGGAGAGCTGGTGGCCGGGAAAAACTAACTAACGAGATGAAAAATGTGTTAAGTACGAGTACTTTTGATTTTTGATGTAAGGCGTTTAGTAGCCTCGTCCAGGCTGACGTTGCAGCGGACTTCGCGTTGCGGGCCAAAGCAGAATTCGGACCTGCCAACTTCACAGCTGTTGGTGTTGCCCACCACAATATTAAGAGTTAAATAAAATAAAAATAAAATTATACAAAATCATTTTAATCTATTAATAACATAATAAAAAAAGCTGTATTTAATCTTTGTTAAAGGAACCACGGGTTAGTCAACAATATTTTGAGTTTGCCCAAATTTTTGTAAACAAAGACTGGATTTTGCGTCGTAGGGAGTTATTAAGATTAACATATTAGACCATGATTGGGAAAATTTAAGATAAGGGAATATGGAAATCTAGGCATTTACAGGGCTTCCAATCTGTCATCTGTTGGTTTTTAGTGGCCACGACACACAGTGCAATAGTCACCGTTTTGCCTATGTTTGATCTTCCATAATCCTTTGATTAATTTACTTTGTTATTTTTTTCATTAATGCGGGTGAGATCATCATACTGAATTTTTTCAATTACATACTGGGCATCGCCTGATAATAAAGATTTTTTTGTAATGAAATCGGTAAGCAATTAATTCATATTATTTTCAAAACCATAATTCTTTTATAATATAAAGAAAACACAAAAAACAAATGAACTTATAACAATTAACATTAAATAAAATAATTGACAAGATTATTGGTGTTTTATAAATGTTATTACTTTATACTTAAATTATTTTTATTCAAAATCTTTTATTTCCAAAATTATATAAAAGCATGATTTAAAACCCCTGTTTGTACTTGCATATAACAAAGAAATTTGTTTAGTCTCTCACCAGTTTGAAGATGTTGGTCACGACGAAACCCGGTCACTGGAAAAAAACGTGTAAATAAAAGTAGAATAAAACTATATACGTATTTTTATTATTATAATTTTATATATATTTAAAAACAAAAGTATATATTAGAACAATTAATTAAAGATGGGTTGAATTTAATAAAAAACAAAAAAAAAATGTCATTAGTTAGCCACAAAAGCGTTAGATTTTGCTTCATATTTAAATTACTGTGATTCTGTGATAAAAACTGAAAGGTTTTGCCAAATACGTTTTTTCCAAGTTTTATTGCAAGCAAATAACTTTTGTTTTTTCTTTCAAATCGTACATTTATGTTTCATAAAATTTCCAAGGCTTCTAACTGCTGCCAAATCCACCCCAATTACTTTATATTTCCCGCTATACACAATGGAGCCAATTATTAAAAAAATATCATTAAAGAAATATTTCAGAGGTGGATCCTATCTCAATTATATCTGACATTTGATTATTAGGAAAACATAGCATTTTACTCGAAGATAACTGAACTGGCTATACAAAATCCTTTATTTACCTTGACACCTGACTCAAAAGCAACATAAACGAAAATAACATGCTAATATACGATCCCGTTATCCAGGATTCTCGAACACAGGATACTACCTATATAATCCCTTTTCTCGCATGTGCAGGCAGTACATTTTCCTCCCAAACTCGCCTGATTCCACATTCCTTATCCTTTAATATGTATAACATACTGTATTTTTATCAAAATTATATCCCTGTTAAAAGTTAGCTATAATTTTGAGTTGATTATGTTTTTTTATATTTTATTTTCACAGATATATGAATGTTTAAAAATACATTTATGTTTTTTTGTACAAAATTTTGACCAAACCCTTCTTTTTACCAGTCTGTTTTTTTGGTTGACTAGAAGATATTGCTTTTAGCAATAAGTCCGCAAAAGTACTTATTCTTTGTACTTGAATTTTTAAATCAAAAACATAAAAATAAATTGAAAATATTTATGTACAAACTGTTTGTTTACCCAATAAAATAAATAAAAAAAGTTGCCTCTTTGAGTATTTAAAAAAGAAATATTTTTTCAACCAAGTGCACAAATATACTTAAAAATCTGTTTTTTGCATGTGCAGGCAGTACAATTTCCTTCCAAACTCGCCTGATTCCACATTTTTTTATCCTTTTATATGAATAACATAATATATTTTCATTAAAAAATATTTGTGCAGGCCTATCATATCCTTTTTAAAAATAATTGTTATCATTAATAAATTAGGTTTTTGCATATATGTATAATTTATTTACTAACTTTTCTTTTGAACATTGTGTTTTTTGGTTGGCTGAAAGATATAGCTTCAGCAATAAGTTAGCGAAAGTATTGTTTTTACTTAAAGTTTAACATAAATTAAATAAGGTTTACTGGCACAATGCGAAAGATATAGATGTTTTTTAGATAATTAAACAGTAATGCATTATCTATAGGTCTGCTTTCTAATTTTATTTCTATTTTTAAGTTATATCTCTCTTCGTTTTAATGACATTTTAAAAAATCCATTGATTTTCTATTTTTTCATTACTATAACTTATTTATACATTTTCAAAACAAATATTTTCTCTTCTTTGATATTTTATCAACTTGATAAACAAATTATAGCAGGGATAGAGAAAACCTTAAATAGGGGAACATACAAGTCTAGGCATTTACAGGGCTTATGACCTGTCATTGGCTGGTTGCCACATTACACACTGTGTAACATTCACAATTTTTTCCATGTTTGAACATCCATATTTCTCCAAGATTTCCACTTGTCGATTTTAGTGAAGTTAAAGAGCTGAAACCTTTATCGTTGTCAAGAGATTCATCTGACTGAATTATTTCACATACAAGGCAACGCCTGAAAACAATTTTCCAATTTATAAATTTATTTTTTAATATTTGAGTTTGTCCAAATGTTTCTAGACAAAAGACCGGATATCACTCCCTCAGGAGTCATCAAATTACAACAGAGATGGAGAATAGCTGTTATTTTTTTATCTTTCACACTTCATTCTTATTTTTATTCAATCATTGTTTTCAAAATATGTATATCATGCAATGAACAATTATAAAGAGTGACACCTTTAACAATATTATAATATGTTTTTTATGTAATTTATGTACTGACAAGTATGTCCAATTCTGTCATTGTTCAATTTAAAATGAATAAATAACCTGAAATTGGATATTACAAATGTTTTTTGGTTGTATGTTGAAACCCAATTGTTTAACGAGCTGATGCTCTTTGTTAATTTATTCTCAGATTAAGACCCAATGTTCATGAAAAGCGAATGTTTAATTATTTCGAAAGTAGTTTGGTATATAGAAGAAAAAATGTTTTTTGTATCCGCATGAATAATTTAGGCTTGAAACCTCAAACCTTTTTTATTTATAACAAACGGAACATTTTTAATGGAATTAAATAATGTAGAAGAAATTTTCGAAGGGATTTTCCCAGAAAAAGGGTTATCACGTTTTAGCTATAAATATTCAAAACAAACCATTAAACCCCACTTTCTAATCGACTCACAATGAATCACTCGTAATATTATTAAGAAGAATTGATTTAAATCTTTGATCTCGCAAAAGGAATATTTTATTTTCCTATATTCGCTGAAGGTCCTTCATTATAAAGGAAGTTCTAAAAATACGATAACAATTGAATTTCCGGAAAAAAAAATAAAAGGAGAAATGTGTGATCAAGAAATGTCAGTATGTTTGAAGACATAAACTAAATATAACTCTAATCAAGTGATATATATTTATAAGAAATGTTCCTACAGAATTTTTTATCAGTTTAAGTTTTTTTTGATATCACAATAATTTAATTCGAAAATTATTGTTACATGGAGAAACAACATTAGGAAAATATAATAATATGATAGTCTAGGCCATTGCATGGCTTATCATGTGTCATTTGCTGATTTGAGTTGTTACTCTATACATGATTTATTTATGTACGTACATTAGTTGATTGCACATTATTTTAGACATAAGTCCAAACATAATGAAACTAAAAGTCCTGTGTTGAGATGTGACAAGCTATTAGTTGACATAGACACATGAGTATATCACCACAAATAAAGAATCAGAAACAAAAAAATAGTTTAAAATATAAATATAAATGGCCCATTAATATGGTGGACAGTAAACTCAAACATTCGGAAAATCATCAAGGAGTTTCCCACTCAAATCCCTCCCACTAAGGAAAATCCAGCCCTTAACCCCTTTCTTAAAAATTGGTTTTAGTCCTGGAGAGATTATTTTTATTTATTTTATTTTATTTGGGAAATCAACAGTTCTACATACATATTTATAGTAATAACAGAATAACAGATTTCCACAAAGTGTATAAAGTTAGTAAAGAAAATATATTACACATCAAATAAACACATATAAGTGTATAGGTATATATAAAAATGCTATTTTCATGTACTCGTAAATGTTTTTCAATAATCAAAGAATTTTTAAATATTTTTTTTAAGAACACAAGTTACTGTCAATTGGGCGAGATAAGGACAAGAATGCTTGAAGAGAGGAAAAGGAGGGGAAGGGAGATGTACATATTTATTGTGTAATATTTATCTTTAAATTTTGTATTGTACACTGAAAAAGTCCTACGAAAAAAAGCATTTTTAACATACGATGTTTTACTTATTGGTACATGAAACATGTGGTACCGTCTACAAATACTACTAAGCACGCTCTTCTAAAATATTGAACACTCTCAGTGCGATAAATGAGAGATGTCTCTGAGCAAAAGTCATACAAGTTTTGGGTATGACATAATTTGTGCCCTGGGAAAACCTCGCATGGATATTTTGATGAGAGCTTTCCTTACGTAACATAAACAACTCCTGTTTTTAATTACAAAAAAGTCCTAAACGTTTTTGTCATCTGTTGACTTCTAAACGGTGAAAACCAGCCTTATTTTCTAACGTTTAGACATACTCAAAATATTGTGGATATACTATAGCATTTATATACACGACTAGATCTGCTCAGCTGTTGTCTTGTTTAAATTATTATTTTACAAATAATTTTACATCAAGTATCATTCTAGCAATATTTAAATATCTGCATTTCTTCAGTTATTCTATCTATTGATAGAAACCAGCCAATTACTGGTGAAAAACTAAGAGTTACATATTATATTCATCTTAAAGAGGGTCTCCATGTTAGTGAAAATATTTGTGAATTAATATTAATTGTAAGGCTAAAAAATACGTTTCCTTGTTGTGAGTTTGCTAAAAGCATTTTTATAGGACAGTATTACATTCTTTCAGACGAAGAATTTATTTGAGAATTACAGAGAAAATTCTGATGGATACTTTTTTCTCTTTACGTTAAAAGAACAAAAGACCACATTTTTGACCAAAGGACTTGTTAAAATGGAAGCATTTAAAAAAATATTGTGAAAATATTAACTTATTTTAAGTGTAACGCGTTCAAGGAGATCTCTCTTCTCATTGACAAGGGGTACAATACTAAAAAAGCCCAATCACCGTAGTGAATTACAACATCGAAAACCTAAGTTTGAGAAAAATCATATTATTTTTTTGTAATTTCATAGGGAATCGAACCCGGAACTCTCCGTAAAAGAAGCAAGCTTCTTATTTATTACACCACGGGTGTGGCCTATTTTCATATTAATGTAAAAATGGACTATGAAAAAGTGAAATATATATTGTTTTCTCTAAAACATTAATAAGAAATTTATTCAAACAAATAACCCGAAACGAAATTTAGTAAGAGTTTAAGTGTACTTTTAAATAAAGTTTTTTATACCATATTTATTTTTATCTATCTTGAACTATTAACGCTTTGTTCCTTACAGCGTTTAAAATGTCATTCAACCAGGTGTGCATAGGCCACTGCATAGGTACTAATGCAGATCATCTTGATCATATAATACATAAGGGAAGATGCTCAGTCTAACGTTTTTTAATTAGTCTGGCGAGCATGAATTTAGGGCGAAAGTGACCCATTTAATTACGTATGTATTTGATGTTGACCTTGTCGAGTTTTGAACCTGGGACTTCAGACGTTGTTGGCAAAATTTCTCTCCAATAACTCCATTTCCTTTTTTCATTTTTTTAAACCCGATTCTATTTCAAGGTTCTGGTTCTATTTTACCCCCAGAACTGCGTCATCTATTTCGCCCGGATAAGGAATATTGATTTACCTTTGTATTATTAGTTTTATGGTTATATATGTTAGCTTTGTTTCAGAAAATTGAATAAAATAACGTTAAAGTTGCATCATACTTATTAACCTAAGAAGTTCAGTGCTACCGGAAAAAATGCTAAAAACAAAATAATAATACATAAAATATATCAATAATGAAGCTAAGAAAACACAAACTGTTAAAACGTTATAAAAGTTTATGGTGTCTATTGGTTACATTAATTACATTTAATACATTTTAATTTACTCAATTGAATTTTCCAATTATTCATTTATAGTATAAAAACATTTATTTACTAGAAACACTTAACACTCCTCCTTTTTTGTGCACCACAATATGCCAGAAGGCTCAATTACAGTGGTGAATTACAGCACAGAATACCCAGGCTTGAAAAAAATCAAACGATTTTTTGTTTTCTCACCGGGGATCGAACCCGGAACCTTCTGTTTGTGAGTCAAGCATCATGACCACTACACCACGGACTCCTCCTTTAATGTACATGCTACGATGATTGGTTCACTGGTAATGTATGAAAGATCTGGAAACCTCCATGGATAATAAGGAAACGAGTCTACTGCATCGGAAACTCATCGCCACGAAGTTTGCTTTGTTTTGGTGATTGGCTCTCCTGGGTCCGTTTCCTGAAACTACTTCGACTTGTTTTCCCCGAATAACCTTAGAAAACAA
Source organism: Micrasema longulum (assembly GCF_059751315.1). Taxonomy (NCBI): domain Eukaryota; kingdom Metazoa; phylum Arthropoda; class Insecta; order Trichoptera; family Brachycentridae; genus Micrasema; species Micrasema longulum. Next base: position 1,529,450 of record NW_028277353.1, read on the forward strand.
AGAAACTTTAGTTCGCGGAAACTACTTTGTTTAAATTGTAAATGTCTGAAAAATGTCTAAAATGTCAAGTCGGTAATAATTTACGCGAAGTATCCACAAAACATCGTATTATGTATGAGAAAATTTTATGAAATAACCGAGCACGGTTAATGTTTTGTGTACTTATTTCGAGTAAATCAGATGTAAAATAAAACTTTTTTTTCTACGCCACAACAGGCTGTGAAGCCCAATTACAGTGGTGAATTACGCATCACATTAAATTTTCGAGTTTTCGTTTTAAAAAAAATTTATTTACGTTCTTAATAAAAAATATTTGTCTTTTGAAGACCATTTTCCAGAAGTTGTAAATAACTCACTATCAGGAAATGGGAACCAAGTTGTGGTGCGGGTGCGAACCTCCTGCCTTCCCGATATTGTGCAAAATAGACAACTGCATGTCGGACTATTATGCCTAACTAAAATCGACAAATCCAAGATTCATTCCCGTATTTATATACCTTACTTCTAAATACGGGAAATAAACCTGGACGCTGTTTAGGGTTTTTAGATGGTCATAGTTTAATCAAAAAAGCAAAAAAATATACACGCCAATTGTAAATATATATCATGTAAATCACTGTTCAAGTGCCACAATTCTGTGAGAAAATACAAGAATAAGTTTGTATCAAGAAAAATCAGATCACGTTTCTCCTTATGGACCCATAACTTAAAGTTTTACGCGAAGAAAAACCATGTATACCTTTATTTTATGGTATTATATTTATTTATTTCGCTGTTCAAACTCAAAAGGGCCACAAATCAACATAAAAACCCAGAAGTTTCGTTTTATTTCAAAAATCATAATTGAAGCGGTCACATTTTTCTTAAATAATATATAAAGACTCCGATGAATTTTAATGACCCAAATCGCACAACAGCCCTTTTGGCATTATGCCTCTTGGTGGCCAATATCAGAGCTTTCTAGGTGATAGCACAAAACTTCAAAATTAGATGGATATAGCTAAAAAAAACTTATCTTTATATTAAAATCAAAAAATAAAAAGTGCGATTTTAAATTAAAAAATAAAAACTCGTTTTAAAAACATTGATTAACTTTACTGAAAAGCCACATTTTGAATTATTGCCGTTTAGAATTTAATCAGCGATTCATTGTTTTATAATGTTCTCTCATCGGGATATCTTGTATCATATATTGCAATGATTATCATGAAGATTTATTGTATTATACTATTGCTGTTTCACGTTTGAAAGGAATTTTCTTTTAATTCATCATTGTTTAACATGATTATAATTATTATTAAAATTATTATTATGAAGTTTTTTGGGCGTATCAGAGATTGATGTCAAAAAACAAAAAGAAAAAAAGAATAATGAAAAATCTATATGCGAAGTAAATGATAGAGAATATCGTTTTGTGATGAAAGTAATTGACAATATCATGCCTACTCAAAAAACATTTTTAAGAAAACTGACAAATAATGGTACACAACAACCCTTGCGTGAAATTCAGAAACAGGGAGATGACGCATAGAAAGCTATTCAAATAATTCAATCAAATGAAGAATGGATATTAAAAAAAAAATAGGAAACATAACTTTTTTGTTGTATTTTTTTTTATTTAAAAAGGTTAAAATGAACAGAAAATATAAAAAGAAAAACAACGAAAGCCACTAAACCACGAAACCGGCTTGTCAGCAGGTTTCTAATTTTTTCTTTACAAAAAAATAGTTGAAGGAATTATATAAACTTAAAAAGTAATATAAACATTATTATCAACTAAAAGCATACGTATTTTTCAAAAAAAATGTATTTACAAAGATTTTAATAGTCGACTTTTAACATATAATATACGTGTAATAAATATAAAGCCTTGTTATATATTGGCCATTGAATTATTTTTTTCTTAGTAGTTTTGTAAACAATTTCTTTTAAGATCTGCTTTGGAATCTTATTGAAAATTTAAGAAATGTGTCTGATTTAATGACTGAATGCGTATGAACTTAATAACTAGTAATGACAGGCGTCGTGGCGCAGTTGGTTAGACGGCTGACTGTGAAACTGGCGTCGCGGGTTCGATTCCCGCCAGTTGTAAGAAAAAAATCCATGAAAGATTTTCTTCTCAATTGGTCTGGGTGTTGTGGTGAATTTTTCACTAACTCTTTCCATATCCCCTCTTTCCCGCCTGCTGACAAGCCTCTAAAATAGAGGCTTAGCGGGTTATTCCCTTTTTTTTTTTTTAAAAAAAGAGTAACTGAAACTTTTTGTACATATTGAATATAATGTTTGTCGGCCTCGTGGTGTAATGGTCAGCGCATTTGCCTACCTAGCAAGAGGTCTCGAGTTCGATTCCCGACACCCGTTGATATGAATTATTTATTTAAAAGGGTGTTTTTACACCAGAATATTTCATCGTTCATGGACTGGTACCTGAAGCGCAAGGCTGATCATCTTATCTTCATGTGACAAAAAATGATCAAAATACACTACGATTGGTGTACCAATGCAGTGCCCTTTTCACCTTTAGGTAAGGAAGGAAATGATGATGATGATTATAATGTAAGTTATAATTAGTTGTTTTTGTTATTTTACAACTATCTTAATAAATGCATTACTTTACAATAATTACGTAATAGGGAAATATCACTTTTTTTTCTAACATTTTGGAAAAAATAAAAGTCTATGAAATACTGCCAAATAAAAAAAAAAAAATTGTAACTTACTCATTTGCCATGCCCCCAATACGTCACAATTCATATACATTTGTTCCTGACTATTCAAATTTATTTAGAACATTGTCACGAATTTTGACATCACAACTATCAAGGCCAAACACGTCGCGTTTTTCTAGTGACGTATTAAAAAAAACCTTTATTATATTTATATATGAAAACATATCTCCACAATATCCATAGTGATTTTGTAAACACAAATTATTATATTTTCTCTCCTATTTTTCTTTCCGAAACCTTTCTTCGCCGCTATAGTTTCTCTTCTTTATCACATAGAAAAAAACTCTTTGCATATTTCGATCTGAAATTAGTTCAAATATGCTTTAAGCAGTTATAAAGGGATATGGTCTGAGTGGGTTAGTATGGAGCGATTGACGTCAAAAGCCAGTGCATTTAATTGAAATAGCAGCAAAGTGTTGAAGCCGATAGATGCGCACCGTTCACAATAAAACAGCTCAAAGTCAAATTTGCAGATCCGCGACGAGATGAGAAATCCGAGCACCGTTAGTCTTTGTAATTTTATTTTTATTTACAATGCAACAGTCCATTTCAGACCTGCAACGTTGAAGCTTAAATAATTGAATCAAATAATAATTAACATCACATAGGTACTTTTTCTTTTTTTACCCATAATTACTGACTCTTATAGGGAAATATCACATACTCCGAATACCCGAATCCGATAAAAATATATGAAATATTGTAACGGTAAGTGTAGGTTAAAATAAATTATTTGGTCCCAGTTGGGCGACATTATAGAACCAATAAGCAATTTTTTAAGATTAAGAAGAATAATGCAGATAACCAAACAAAATACCTACAAACACATTACCTTTCACCAGTTTCGCTCAATCGGCAAGAACATGAGAATTCTCCAAAAGAATAAGATTATGTTTTACGAATTTAATTTTATGAATGGAATCAAAAACGTTATTTATAAAATACCTTACTGTAAAATGGAACAAATATGACTTAAAGACCTGGATTTTATGAAATAAACAACTCGTTAGTGAAATACAAAATTTTAATAAAAGAAGCCATTCTCTACAAATGTAACGAGATTAGTTAATATAAAAAATCAGAAATCTGCCTAGCTAATATGAATAGATGGTTGACAATAAATTTATCTTTGAAGTATATATTCGTAATAATAATAATGACAACTGAAATAGATTCTTGATTGTCTTTTTCTCGAGATGATATGAAATAATGTCGATTTTACTAAATAAAATCCGCAGATGGAACTCGATTTGCGAAGTCTTCGGTTGATATATTTTTAACTCATGGTGGCTCAGTTGATGATTTCCCAGAATATTGTTTGTCGACATTTTAATTCAGTAAATGATCGTCTGCTTCATTGCATTTGTTAATTTGTGTTTCATTGCATTTGTTAATTTATGATCTTGAAGAAAACTTTTAAGTCTGATATCGACTTTTCCAGGTATTTACGAATAAACTTCGTAATAATTAGTGATCCATTCAAATCATGGAGTAAATATACTACATCGTAAAATTTTTATCATCGGACAAAGAAGATAAAAGGTGGAATAAATAAAAATAGAATAAGGTGGAAAAATGGAAAAAGATAAAAAAGGTAGAAAAAAGGGAACCTGTATAAAATACAACCTCATTAGAAAATGATATCTCTCTCTACAAGAATTTTTGCTAATAAATTTAAAAGAAATAGGCTTACGTTACGTTGAACGTTCCCTTTCTTGAAGGACTACATTTTTGAAATGTGCGGCCGCCTCTCTTTGAGTCCTTGCGCGACAGCTGGACTGTTCGTCCCGAGTTTTCAAATGGAAAAGAAATTTATTTCTAGTGCACGGATATTATATGAATGAGTTACTACCGCGGCCGTCAGATGGCGCTAAATCAGGCAACATAGAATTATAATCCAGTACTAAAATGCTTTCAAAACGTACGGTACGTTGGACTTGTTTTTTACAGCGTTACAATATATTATGAACCATTAATTGTGTTTTCGAAATCAATATGGATATTATGGAAAAATGTTTTCAAAAATTTATAACTTTTAAAAAACACAAAAAATATGTCACAACGCGACATGTTTGGCATTGATAGTTGTGACGTTAAATTCGTGACGATGTTCTAAAAAAGTTTGAATTGTTTGGACAAAACTAAAAATTAACATGAATCGTGACGTATTAAAAGCGTGGCCTATGCAATGACCGTTTTTGCAGGAATTCAAAATTACAAACTTTAATATTTTTATGCTACTGATTGAGGTTTTTGGACTTGAGTGGTATTTGATGGGGATTAGTATTTTACGTGCAGTGGTAAGTAAATATAAAGCAACGTAAAAGGGCGCAACCTACAGCTTTAAGTTGAGTGTACTCTTGAAAGGGACAATCAGTTTTTTCAACTATACTCCGTGTTATGCATGGAAATTTTGATGCGACATGACGCGACAACGCTCATTTTTAGAAGATAATTTGAACCTGGCGTTGTATGAAGAATCATCTTCATTTAATTATACCACAGTGTTTTAAATACGATTTTATGTTACATTGCACGTTTCTTTTTATAATCCTTTTATAATCGTCCTTGCAACGTTGCTTTTTATAATCTTCATAGACTTAATCCTTATAAGTCGATTCCACTAGATTGAGGAATATCCATCTCCTCCTTCCAAAAACTCTGCGGCCTAGAGTATGCCGATGATGCGGTTATAATTGACGATTCAGTCGGGGGTCTTCAGGTCACCGTAGATAAGCTAAATAGATACTCCGCATGCATGGGTTGAAAAATCAATATTTCTCAAACCCATGTACTGTGTAGTACTTAGCGTCTTGTTGCTGAAAATCTCCTGACTCATAATTAAATTAAACAATCATCATTTGAATGTTTTTTTTTTTGCGTCAACAAATGTTAGTTGATTTTAAACTTTTAATTGATATTCAAAGGATCTTTTAATTTGAGATAAATAAAGATGATTGAAAATATACTATTGAAGCCATTTATTGGCACCTCTTGTTATTAGTTGGCACAGCAATTTTGTCAGTTATTGGCTCCTTTAAAATTTCGGTGTATATGACAAAAAAAAGACGTGGTATTTTTTATAATTGTTGAATGGATTTAATATTTTAACAAAAAAACAAAGTATTAATAAATTTGAACCAGATGAAGATGGCAACGCTCTTTTTTTTTAAAAATTTGTAAAAAATTTTTTTCAGAGTTTTTCTTTTTATATCCAATAAGCCAATCCTTTTTGTACTAAATGCTCAAATAATTAACTTTATTCGTCGTGTATAATAAACAAACAGAATATCAATCATGTATTTAAAATATTGATTGGCATGTGCCAATAATTAAAATATTAACGAATAACACGACAACATGTTAGTCATTGGCACAGTGCCAATCTCTGATTTTGTAATTTTTTTTCTTTGTACAGTTGGCACCCATTAAAAAGGATAGTTTTTTAGTAAAATAATCACATTTGATACAAAACTAGTTTAATAAACATGTATTCAATCACTAGTACATAATAAAGTTGAGTTTTGTACTAACCTTTGTAAAAATTAAAGTTCAACACAGCTTTATCGTTAAAAAAATCTTAAGAAACTCTTAATTTCTCGCACGTTTTAGTAGAGCACATTGGCAAATGGTTTTAAATAGAAATAACAACAAATATTTGTGGTCAGTTTTTAAGAATATATTTTTACTTGATAAATTTAAGTACTCCGTTTTCAATACTTAAATGAATAACCATCTTTTTTGAGTTTGAATAAAAGAGTGCCAATAACTGTGATGGGGGGAAGAGTGCCAACAACACCCCGGTTTACCCTTTCTCAATTTTTTTTTGCGACACAAAGGTATGATGATTAACGTTTTATTTGCCAGTCAGGCATTATGGAATATAGCAGTGTAAAATCACCCTCATTAATTCAATATTTCATGCCTTGCATGGTAGGCAAATGCGCTGACTATGAAACCATCAAATGGATTATGTAACCCCTTAAATTGAAATATTTAACAAAAACTCATGTTGGAGCGGTGTAAATTGATAAATAAATCAATATTTATACGTAAAGGTTAGAAATATTAAATCGGACTGTTTTTCTGACTAGTGGTCTTCCATAAGAAAGTCATCTTGGCCCCGTAATATCTCTATTTTTTGTAAATGACATAACATAAGGGACACCCTGTCTTATTTTTATTTTTATTTTAATTTTATTTCATTGGAAAGCTAACAGACATTATTAAATTATAAGATACATATATTTATTTATTTATTATATATATATACGGCCTAAGCCAATTACAACAGTTACATGAAGAAATATAAATGCAAGAAACTGAACAAAAAGAACATAAAACTATTAAGCAAAGACAAACAAGGGCAAAACAATAATTGTATACAATATATTAAAAAAACGAAAGACCAAAAACTTTGAGCTAAACCATGCCTATCCAACTTCATCCCACACTGTTTAGTCGCGAAGAGATCTACGAAAAGCCGGAAGATCTATCCCAAAAAGTTTCAAGCCGTGTGATGATAATAATTATATAATACATACATATCATAAAGTACAATTAGAGGCTTCCACATAATATTGTTATTGTTAATGTTGTCACATAAAAATGTTACACAACATAAAATAACTAATTATACAAAATGTATAATATTATTAAAAATGTAAGAGTAATACATATTATCGAAAATATATCTACTTTTGAATATGGGTCACACAGTTGCACATTATTTATTTATTTGACGGACTTATGCAGTCCATTCTAACGATGGTAAATACAATTTCTTATAATAAATACAGTCACTAATAAAATAAAATACAACTAAATAAAATTGAAGCTAGGACAAAAAAATATAAATTACTACCCCAAGACAAGATCTGGTCTATCTTAGTGAATTTTTAAAACTATAAAGACTTACACCAAAAAAGTCCAGATCTTGTCTCGATATATTACAACTATAGCTGGCCATGACCACACAGTGTACATTTATCATGTGCCTACATACAAAACTGCACATAACCTGCATAATATAGGGTGCCAATTTGAGGCGCAACATCATAACTTGATTTTTTTTTGGAAATTTCATTTTGAAAGGAAGTTTAAGATATGTTATTAATATCAAAACAATTTAATTTCTGACTCCACATATTGCAGGTTCTATTTAAAAATATTTTTTTTTGTTTTAAATCAAGTGAAACTTTTAGAAATTTTAAATAGAGTGATGTCTTAGTTTTTTCAACAAAGATAAAATGTAATATTTTTCCATTTTTACACCGTGGTTACTCTATGAGCGTCCGTATTTTTATTTGAAAACCAGTCTACCAAAACTATTTTTTTGTGTTATATCCTGTAAACATAACCAATTCTGATGTTTTTTTTAATGGTGGCATTGTCCAAATAAATTCATTCTTTGTTAACTTTTAATTGTCATTATAGTGTCTACCTTTAAATTATTTCAAAGGAATATTCACTTATTGTTCGTTATCAAGCTGCAGCACATGGTCTATTTATCTACGAATGTAAAGCTAACAAGGCCTCTTTATAAGTTGAGTAACAGTATGCAATCCTATTATTCTCGTACGTTCCAAGCAGAAACAGAAAATGCATTGTTTATCGTTTATTCAACTCTTCTCCCCTAGCACCAACCTCGCATTCAAAATTTATGAACGAGGCATTCCAAAATACTCGAAATAATTTATGAGAATGGGATGCAGTTTTTCTACTAAGGGTTATTATTCTATTAGCGACACAGTTTAAAATAGTCTGCTACTTGTTAAAAATCCATAGTTTTCAAGCAAAAATTTAATTTATTTTTCCGATTTTTTTTATTAGAGAAAAATAATAGATGTTGGGTAAATAAGGAAAACTTTGAAACAGTACATACATCCAGCTAAAGTTTTTCAGAACTTTATTTTAATGATATAACATATTACGTAAAAGAAAATATTATTGACGAAAATAACGGAAAAGCACTGCGAGAAGATTGGGATGAGAACACGAAGCGGAGGAGGGATTGAGAATGATTTTTATAATATATTTGACCTGTACGAAATTTACTTATGATTATAACATAAACATATTAAAAGGTGCCTAAATTAACAAATTACAACCGGGATGGAGAATACCTTAAATAAAGGAATGTGGAAGTCTAGGTATTTACAGGGCTTATGACTTGTCATTGGCTGGTTTAAGTGGACACTTTACACATTGTGTAACATTCACCATTTTGCCTATGTTTAAACATCTATATTTCTTAAATTCTTCCATTTGTTGATTTTAGTGAAGTTAAAGAGCTGAAACCTTTATTGTTGTGAAGAGATTCATCTGACTGAATTATTTCACATACTAGACAACGCATGAAAACAATTTTTCAATTTCCAAATGTTCGTAGACAAAAGACTGGATTTCACCCCCTCGGGAGTCATTAAGATTAACAAATTACAACAGGCATGTAGAATACCTTAAATAAGGGAATATGGAAGTCTAGGCATTTACAGGGCTTATGACCTGTCATTGGCTGGTTTAAGTGGCCCTGTAAATGCCTAGACTTCCATATTCCCTTATTTAAGGTATTCTCCATCCCGGTTGTAATTTGTTAATCTTAATGACTCCCGAGGGGTGAAATCCAGTCTTTTGTCTACGAACATTTGGACAAACTCAAATATTGTAGTGCATAAATTAATTACACAATGATATATAATTTATTTCAAAGTGTTTAAAAAGTATTTTTTTAGTCACAAAATTTAGTATTAAAAATATCTTTATAGGGAAAGACTTACATTTGGAGCAACTACGATAGATGAATAAGTTTTAAGCAGATTTTTTTGGGCAATGGATTGTAAAAAAATTGAAACTGTCGTGTTGATTTAGAGTTACTAAAACTAACAGTCGAATTGTTGGGACAAGCTTACCACAGTATTATTTTCAACTAGTGATTTTAACCAGTGTAAAAGCTACGATACTGTTTATCAGTATTATTATTTATGTGCTTTACAATTGTGAAAAGTCAACAAATTACATGCAATACATATGTATTTAATTGGATTTTTTTAAAGAAAAAAACTTTTTAATTATTCTCCTTTTGTTTGTTGCAGTAGAAATGAATTATTTTTTTCGTAGAACGGCATATTTCTGTGAAGTGTCACTTCATGATCCAACAATGACAAAAACTCGTTAGAGAGCAAAGGCACTTTATTTGCCAGGCAATTATACAGCAAAAAAAAATATATTTTCGTTGCGTTCGTAACGTTTCTATTGGAGGTGCGTCGTGACTGTAGTCAATTGTTAACTCGCAGTCAACTTAGGATCGCATTACTTTTGAATAGTGATTTGAAAATGTCAATGTGTGTTTTAAATGAGTATTGATTTCTACAATTCCAGCATAGAATAATAATAACCCCTAATAATAGCAATTGGCTATGTGCTTCGTAGATTACGAAAAAGAGTTTGATAGTCCGCATAGACCCACACTCTGGAAAATACTAGAAGTATATGGGATGTCTATAAAACTAATCAAACTTATTGAAACCCTTCACTCAAGTAGCGAATGCCAAATCAGAATTAACGACGTTGTCACTGATTTGTTTGAGGTTACCACCAGAGTTTGCCAAGGTTTCGTCCTTGCACCATTTCTTTTAATAATTCTTATGGCCTTTATCCTTAGAAAGTCGATTCCACTGCATCAAAGAATATCCATCTCCCCCTTCCAAAAACTCTGCGACCTAAAGTATGCCGATGATACGGTTATAATTGATGATTCAGTCGGAGGTCTTCAGGTCACTGAATATAAGCTAAATAGGTACTCCTATTCATAGGTTTAAAAATCAATATTGCCTAAACACATGTAGTGTGTAATACTTTGTGCCTTGATGCACAAAGTCCCTTGACTTTGTCAAACCAAATCATCGAAAGGGTCGGGAGTTTCGAATACCTGGGAGTATATGTTATAGAAAATGGCAGCTTTCAAAAAGATCTTGGAGCGCGGTTAGGAGTTGCAGGCGCCACTTTCAACAGTACGAAGGCTGTCTGGAGATCGGCTTTACTCAGTGAAAACCAAATGCTGCCTATATAATGCCTGCATAATACCTACTCTCCTCTACGGATGTGAATCGTGGCACCTCATAAGGGCCCAAAATAGCAAAATTCAGAGTTTTGAGGATAGGTGTCTCAGAAAAATCTTGGGTGTGCGATAGTTTGATTTTGTGAGGAATGAGGTAATAAGACAACGGACGCAGCAAGCTCCGGAGCTTCGTCAAGCGGAGGCGATACGGTTAGGTAGAGAGCCTTAACCACACTTGCCTTCTTTACAAGGCATCAGGTTCTCGACGTCCTGGACGTCCACTGCTGACAGTTCGCCGGCAGCTTTTGTCAGATCTTCGGGACGAGAACTTGACTTGGGACGACACGAAAGAGTTGGTAGCCGAACGAGAAACATAAGGGCTCTTTGTGGATACCATATGCTACAGTTAGGGAGCGGACGTGGAATGATGATGATAATAACAATATTGAAAATGATCCTTTATCTGATAACAGTAAAAAGTCATCATTCGAAGACGTGAATATTAGAGCAACTGTGACACTTTTTTAAACTCTGAGAAAACTTGCGGTTGCATCATTTACAAATTACAATAAAATGACGGAGAAAAATTACTACAACGGACTTTAAAAAATTAAAACTCATGTAAAATTTATGACTAAAATGGACAATTTGTAATTGATGAGTAAATTTTTACAACTTTCACTATGACCGGTCTGCTATCCTGCTTTTGACTTTAATAAAAAAAAACATACGTTTCAATTAAAAATAAACAAATTTCCCATATAGCTGAGTGGGTAAACAAAATGATGATAAAAAATTTACGAAATGTAAATCTGGAACTTAACTTAATATCTTAAAACAACGCGACACGGAATAAAATGTTTAATGTGTGATAAGGTGAAAATGGCTATTTTCATAAAACGTTTTTAAATGAATCCTTTAAAGCCCCTTTTCTACTCAGTAATTTAATGACATGACACGTTAAAACGTTTATAACATTAAATTGAACACTGTAGTCTGTTACAATATGTATATTGTGAAACTTAATCCAATTGTTTTTATTCAAGCGATGTACGTCAAATGAATTCCTAGTATGCGCTTACGGCGTTCTTCGACGGTTATAAAAACGTCACTCACGCTTTCTTTCAGATTTAACGACACGGATCCTTATAGTACGTGACGTTTTTCCAGAAACACTTAGAAAACACACTCCCTCACACCACTCACTTAGAAACTCGTAAATTAACATAGTTTATCTCTGTGACTCAGCAAAACTCAATTACGTCGGGAAATCAAAATTTATTACTATCTACACACATATCTGAGAAGATCAGGGAAACGAAATATTTATATCGTGTTTTTGGGGGCGAAATAATATCGCTAAGGCGGATCGGTATGCAAATTCTTACCATAATTGAATTAGTTAGAGATCTTCTTATCGCGTTCATCGTCAAATTCGGATTATAATATCAAGTGATAAATTTTGTACTTTCCGCTTTCGGCTCACTTTTTCGCTTAAGCCACTATTTATAGCGATTTTATTCAATCATTTAATCCTATAAGGCAGAATTTGTACTGAGTAATTTAAGTACAAGTAAATTAACTACACTGTAAGATATTCAGTATATCCAAGCAATTTTAAATTGGCTTACGTCCAAATAAATATGCAAACATATTTAAAGACTTTTACAAAACAATTAAAAGTATCAGATTTTGTTCAAACAATGAATATTAAATTGAATTTTTACTATAAGTAGTCTATATTATTTTTAAAGTTGCTTACTAAAAAAAAAACATCATTATTACACAAGTAATGATGTATACAAATTTAGTACCGTTGGAAAGGTGACAAACTAGAAAACTAAATTAGAGTAGAATAAATAACTGAAACACCGTAGTTTTTTTTATATTTCAGGTTAAATTTGATCATAAAGTTTTTTTTATGTACTTGTTATTTTTTTAAAAAGCGTATTATCTTATTTTTCAACCTTAGTTTGAGGAAAGTTTTGACGTATTTTAATTACTAATGTTGACGACTACCAAAAAATAATAAAAAAATACTAAAATAATGAAAAAAAAAGTTTTGAAAGCTTGAAGATCAAATTTTGGAAAAATCTCAATAAAGTATAAAAATGGACATATCTCTCAAACTATAAAACTTTAGCCAGGGAATGTGAGGTCCAATAATTAGCAAATGACCTCCTCTATGTGTGAATTTGCAATGGCGGGTTCAGTTCCAGTCACCCTGTATATAATATTTGTTGCAATTTTTTTGTTGTTGTGTCTTCTTGTTCTTTTTATTTAGAAAAGACGGACAAAACATATTACCACCGAAAACTTTGGACTTCTGAACATGACGTGTCAAGTTTCTAAGCCTAAGTAATGTACAAGGCAGGGGTTCTGTGAAAAAATCGCAATTTACCCTCTTGAAAATGGGAAGATTGGTAATTGCTTCCGGTTAATTACTAAAATGCGTCTAATCACCGTTGTTGCAAAGTCAAAGAATAATGGCGCATGTTAATTGCTTTTAATAAAAATATGAACATACATATATGTCAGGGATATTTTATATTTGCTGCATTCTGCTTCAAAATTATGGCGTTTTTTTTCGAATTTTATTATTTTCTTTTAGAATCCAACATCTACGATGAAGGTTTTGAAAAAAGAAAATTTAAAAAATGTTCTGAGTTCGCCCAAATTGTTGTAAACAAGGACCGGATTTCGTCCCCCGGGAGCAATTAAAATTTACATATTATAACAGAGATGGAGTAAATTTGATAGAAGGGATTATGAAAGTTCAGGCATTTACAGAGATTATGACCTGCCCTTGGCTGGTTTAACCTTTTCGTCACTAAGCATCCGAAAATTAGACACCATCTGAACAGGGGGAACAAACGACCTCAGCGCCTGCTTGTAAATAACGTAATGAGAGTAAAAACTTGAATGTTATCGCGTAAACATTTTTTACTCATTCGGGTATTTTATTTATTTTTTAGCTCGCCGAGTGCTAATGTACATAGCATTCGGCGAGCTACCGATCGTTAATCAACCATTGTATTATTTACGTTTTTTATTTTAATATTAAACTATTTCAACATTTAAAAGATAAAAATGAAAAATTTTATTTCTGTTATTTTCAAGATTACTAAAAATATGGAGTAACTAGCTGTAATAATAGTGAAGTTATCGAATTAAAATCGATCTGTGGGTCTTTTGGCTCCCCTTTTTGATCCTGCTAGATTAAGTGGCCAGTTTACACGCTGTGTAACATTCACCATTCTCCCTATATTTTAATGTGCAGTATGTAAAGTGGCCACTGTTATTTATTTTATTTAAAAAAAATAAAAATATTAAATTTTTTATTTTTTAACCCTTATGGAGTATTGTATTTCTTTGAAAAAAATAATATATATATTTTTTTATACATTCTCTATTGTTGATATTTACATTTAAAAAAAAAAAAAAATTTGATTTGCACCACAACATGCTAGCAGGTCCGATAACAGTAATGAATTACATCACAGAACACCCAGGTTTGAAAAAAACCTTTTGAAAAGTTTGTCTGAGTCTTTTGTTTAGTTTTGTCTGTTAGTTTATTGTATAATTTCAGTCCCTGTTTATTAGTCTCGACTGTCCTTGTCTCGTTTTAGATGATATTTTTCTGATATTCTCGTATTGTATTCATGTTTACAACAATTTTTTCAAGGTTTAATTCTTTGTTTACAATTACATCAGTGGCTAATTGATGAATAAATATTATTAATTTATTTAATCTATTATTTATTTATGGTTTACAAAAAATATGTTCATACAATAGGAACATTTAATAACAATTCATTTTCATTTATGGATGTAGCCACTCCACTGGCCCGAATGTCAGTGTATGATTTATTTTATACATAACAGTAGATATTTTCTCATCAATTGTCAAGTCACATAAAAATATTATATGTGTAAAAATGAAAAATAAATAGAAAAAGATTTTAAATCATACTTACATTAATAACATGAGAAAAAACTTTAAAATTATATTTATATTTTGATATACGAAACATATTTTGCAGTTAATTTCTCATATTTCAAAGTTGTATAGATTAGGGTCCAGAAAATTATAGTGGTCTTTGTCCGTTTTTTTTCTTTAGTAACAGAAGTATTGTTTTTTGTCTTTTAAGGATTCTAGTTTAAAGAGTTTAGTTATATTTTATAGCTCAGTTTGTTTAAAGAATTCTCTAGTTGCTGTTAGATAGGGGAGGTCATTAACTAACTTAAATATTTTATTTTGCTGTTTTTGTAGTCTGTTTACGTTATTTTGATTTCCTGTTTTCCATAAGAGTTGCATATATCACACTTAAACCAGCCAATGACAGGTCATAAGCTCTGTAAATGCCTGGACATACATATTCTCTTCTCTAAAATGTTCTCTATTTCTGATTTAATAAATGTGTTAATATTTTATTATCCCAGCATTCAAATAAATTTTTTTATATAACATTTAACTGAACGAGAAAACGACCCTTTCACGTCATATTCCCCTTACTTGGATGTATTTAGTTAAACACAGCGTGAACTGGAAAACCTCCTGACCCATGCCTACTGTAGCCTCTATAATTACACATATCCTAGCTTTGTGTTATCATATGTCAGTCCTACATTAAATTTCCTGGAAAGGCATTGGATACAACTTGAATCCTCGTTAGTTACACAAGTTATATTCAAATAATTCGGTACAAGTCAAAATTTAAGACAGTGTTAAGTACGTTATTCCTTTAACTGTGTCAATATAATTTGCTTCGTGGGCTCGTATGACAAGGGGAAGAAAATAAATGTATTTTAATAAAATCAAATATTCTGAATGAAAAATTAAGTTCGTAGGTAATATATATGTATTTAAATACACCGGTTCAATTATAGGTAACCGCCGATAGTTTTCAAAATTTTCATACAATGAGGAAGTTCAGTGGTTTTTAAATATTTTTTATTTGTTAATAGTCTATCAAACTAAACCATTTTTTTTTATTCAGGCGCTTTGATTTTTAAATGTTTTGTAATGACGTGAGGTCACTAGAACTTTTTCGGAGAGTACTGCTAATTGGTGAGTTAGCTTCCCGAAAACAGGAAATCTTTTGACGTAGGTAGTTCGAATTAGTTCATTTTGATAAAAAAAAAAAACAGTTTCGTGAAACTTCTCCGAACAATTCAATGTTCTAGTTAATTCTACGCGTAACAAAACATTTTTCATATCCTATTTCCCATAGCACTGAACTTCCTCATCATACACATTTTCATAAGGAAAATTTTTTTATTAAGGAATTAAGGAATGTTTTTTTTGAATATTTTATTGTGTCTTGACAAAATAAGTATAAAAGTACAAAATGATTTGTACATAGTACATAATTAATAATAACGTTTCTACCTCTCTTATAGAGTAAAACTCGTGTTTAGAGAGGGAGTTCGTTTTACATTTCTTTTTATTATTTTGTATATTGTCTAGTACACATATATGTTAACTATTTTATTTACTGATGAAATAACTTATATTAACATATAAGTTATTAATTTAACATTTAAATTAGTAATTAAAAAATACTTGTTACACGTCTACTTATTTATTTGACCAATAAGCGCTTTCACCCTCTAAAAGGCATCTTCAGACTGGCAATGCAACTGGAAGATGCCCATTAGAGGGTGAAAGCGCTAATTGGTCAAATAAATCAGTGGAAGTGTACCAAATATATTTTAATTAATAACTCATGTAAATATAAGTGATTACATCCTTACAATGAAATTCCATCAAGAATGGTCAGTAAATAATTAAAATTCATTTTTATTTACATTTAATTTTTACTAACAAACTTCTTAAAATTACATACATATTAAATTCTAAAAGACAAACAATTTTCCACTGTATGGAGGTCAAGATAGGGTAGGTTTTATGCATTTTACTTTTTAGACAATTGAAAAAACTCTGTTAGCTTCATTTTGTTATTAAATTTGTGGTCCTATTTCTACTCTCGACTGAGTATTAAAAATTGTTTATTTGTCACGAAAACAAAAATATCAATCTACCTCGTTTTTTCTTTCACAAACCCAAAAATCGTTTTAAAGATCATGGTGATGGCTTCAGTGATACAAAAAGCAATGTCATTTTTTGTCAAAAAACGAGTAACTCTTTTAAAATGTTCAATTTTTCAATTTAATGTATGGCGATTTTAATTGAATTTAACTCTACTACTTTTACTGTCAGTTTGGCAAATTACATAAAAAGCCTTTGTTGGATATTGTCATCCCTTATTATTACCATATTGCAAACACTGATGGTAGCAAAAACCTGTGTTTACTTGTATCAAATTTATTTACGAATTCTATGTCCATTACATTTTTTCTATAAATTAAAAAATATAAATTAAAAAATATAAATTTACACTATTCTCATATTCAAACAAAAATCTTAAATCCGACGCCCTTCATACAAGTCCATAAAAGATTTTAAATACACCGATTTAATCACTCCACGATGAAAAAATGGTTAGTAGGCACGACGTTTGACAATTTCAACAGACAGGGTTCGAAAGGCAACACTTCTTCCCTTTGATGGGAAAGGACGGCAGAAAATATTTGTTCAGTATTGGGCTCCCTGCACAAAACACACAATTTTCCAACCATTCTGCACATTCTCTCAAAGATGAGAGTTCGGTAAATATCGCTCACCATATCATGGGGCACCCCTGAGAATCTCTTAACTCATGAGCTAACAAACTAAGTAAATAATTCCTATGACAACACATATATTAAAATAATATTACGTAGATTATAAAATAATGTTTCTCTGGAATTCAGGCTATTTGCCTAACTAGGTAAACCTGTTTTGAGCCAGTCATTTTTTATGCAGGAATGAGTTATTTACTTACAAGATCACAAAGGGCCTTACTTATAAACCTGGTATAATGTTACGCCTAAGCATAGTGGTAGTCTCATCTTTATTTTCATAGATATCATAGTAAACAAATTTATATAACTTAAAATTATTTAACTTGTTTAATAAATACACTAGGAAGTCGTGATATTTTATTATTATTTTACACTGCATAAAAAAATGTCTGCCTAACAGGTTGTATTTTGTAGGCCTTAAATCTAGAGGATCTTATTGCCTTAAAATGTGGTAGATAGAAATTGTTATTCTTGTAAACTATTATTATTATTAAACATTCGATGCCGTAGTAAATTTATTATTTAAAATCATGTGCCTAGATGTTCTCAAAAGTAAATTAGTAGAATTACATAAAAAGTTTTAGATAAAAACATTATTATATACAAACAAAAGAGTAAATCTATTTTCCATTTACGACACGAACCTTTTCATATTTTATGGAGCGTTTAAAACTCGATTAGTAATAAAATTGCTACCTTTTTATATATATCGGAGACAGCTGCTTTTAATATTCTATTCTATTCATTTTTACATAACTGGCAAAACTTTAGGTTATTTTTTAAACATTTTTGAAAAAATATAAGATTTTGTACGGTTTTTTAAGCAAGTGTATGAATAATTGTTGCGTAAGATTATTTTTGACGTATTTTACTTCTAAGCATCAAGTATTTTTTATACAGAATGAAGTAGCAGAGTAGTAGACATATTAGTTTTTTCATTAATAAATTAAATTTTAAAAAAAAACTTTTGGCGTCCTTTTGATGTAAGTTTTTTAGATGTAACAATAAGAATAAACTCATATTGATCACTCGATCCATCGATTCAATTGTAAAAGTAATATCTCTTTATATCCAAAAACCGTTTTAAAGACCCGGTCTTCCTATTGGTTTCGTTCATACTTAAAAAAACTTTTTTTTCGTCATAAACCAACTAACTTTATTATTTATTTTATTCCGACTATAATCCATTAGTTTGTTACTGTTTTGTTAGTCAAATATTTAAGCTAAGACTGGTGAAATCCAGTCTTCGTTACAAACATTGACGCCGCGACGCTGTTCGTAAATGACGTTGCGGGTTCGACTCCCCTCAGTTGCAAGAAAAAACAACAATATTTTTTCTCTATTGATTTTTATTCACTTCCTGACAAGCCGCTAAAACAGAGACATATCGGGTAATTTCATTTTTTTGAAAAATTTAGAATTTTCAAAATATTGTTAATTAAACTAACCGGTGTAAGAAGAAGTATACAAATTAAAAAAAAAATTACAGGCGTTCCTTGTGAGGTAAAATCATTACACTAGATGAATCTCACCCATATCAACATTGTTATTAGTTTTTTTATACTTCATAAAAGTCAACAGATGGAAAAAAAACAGGAAATGTTGATATTTAAATGTAGGCAAATTGGTTGATATTTCACAGTATTTGAAGTGATCACTTAAATCAGCCATGTCATGTCACAAGCCCTGTAAATGCTCTGACTTTCATTTTACCTTCTCAAAAATGTTTTCCCTTTTCATTGCAATAAATTTAAAAAAATACGTTAATTTATGATAATGTGCATTCACTAAATATAATTTTATTTGGTTGCTAGTGTTTATCCAGTGCATACCTGCACACATGTGCTTCCTGAAATTGGACTAATCGATATATTAATTTAATATTTCATACACTGTCAGAGCTTTGAGAAATAAAAGATGTTTATCTTACACGTGTTTGCATATCTGACAAATATTAAAATTTAGTCGTTGTATGTTTGTGGTGCAAATTTCAGAAAGTAATCGATGGATGGAGTTAATTTTTTTACAGAACATTGTATTTCAGCAGCAGAGTGTTTATTCGGAAGTTTCAAAGGAAACGGAACATTCTATGCATTTTTTGACTGACTCATAACTTGTAATATTTTACAAGTACGAATGACAGTTCTACACAGTGCTACCATTTTATAAATTTTACCCAAAGTTACAATTTTCTTCCCTTATATTCTCCAGTATAGTCACAACGACGCAAATTAAGACATTAAATAAAGCAATGTGTTTTCTCGGGAAATGTATAATTGCTAGACTTTTTTTATTTACTCTCCTAATAATTAATGTCGGACAAAGCTACAACGAAGCGTGGCTGGATTAAGCTAGTGATTAATAAATATTTTCACCGTACGAAGTAAAAAAAACGAACATGACTTTTAGTTTTCTTTTTGCGATGTTGACTAATATTTTTTTTAAAAAGCAATGGATTTTTTTTCTGCTATGTCAAAACAAATCTTCAAATAATATCCAAATTCTCAAATCAAATAAATTCTTATACGGCTCTCGTAAACGCGTTTGTATAATATAAACGTAAAAAAATAATTGTGCGGAAATGTTACGTACCGTTCATAAAACTAAACAATTCAGACCAAAATGGACACGAAGTCATTGGAACAATAAATGTTATTCCTTTGAACTAAACATGTGCACCTACCATGTTCCAGAAATTAGCTGACAGTTTATTAGCCACATGTGCGGCTGTAACTACCTACAACGTTTGAAAGGTACACTAAGTATACCTTCTTTTTTTTTGTTAACCTTAGTTTTGAAACTTAATTCCACCTATATAACGCCTGCACAATACCTATTCTCCTCTACGGATGCGAATCGTGGCACTTCACTAGGGTCCAAATCAGTAAAATACTGAGTTTTGAAAATAGATGTCTCATAAGAATCTTGGGTGTGCGGTGGTTTGAACTTGTAAAGAATGAAGTATTAAGATAACGGACGCAGCAAACTCTGGTGACAACTGTCATTAAGCGGAGGCAATACGGTTAGCTGGGTAATATCTTGCCACTTAAACCAGCCATTGACAGGTTATAAGCCCTGTAGATGCCTGAACTTCTATATTACTTTCTCTTAAATGTTCTTCATCTCTGTTGTAATATGTTAATTAATATTTAGGTCAGGACCCAAATATAAAATGTAATATTTCAGACACGGATCAAGAATTATCTATTAATGAATAATCAAATCCAAAATACGTATTTGCATTTTAATTATTAGTTTGTGTCTAAAATACTTTTTTGTTCGTGAAATTTGTCATTAACACTCAATTTTATATTCTTCAAGTTCACGTGTTTTTTTTTCACTTTTTTGCAAAAAAAATATTCAAATTTTACAAAGGGCAATACACATAGGGCACAGAAATTTATAATTTAAAGTCAAAATGCAATGCAAAATAATTTTGACCGCCTAAGTCATTTAAATCAACGTATGTGCGGCGGTTCAGTCTCGGTGAATGTAGGGTAAGTCCCTTCTCTTAGTTCCATTGTATTATTTAGGATTCGATTAAGAATACGGCGTACGGCTTCTGTTTGCTCTCTGATCCGATTACACCACCTTACCGGTGCGGTTTTGATTCCTTGTTTCGCCTTCGGAGGTAATTATTGTTAATTGACACTAAACAACTCCTGACGTGTTTGGTTGACTTAGGTGGCAGTACATTAGTAAAAGGCACATACAAGATTACTTGGAAATACATTACTTTGAATTTAAGACTACGGTATTTTTTTAGGTAGCATAAAGAGTATAATAACATATTACCTATATTCACCTACCGTGTATTTTAAATAATACATTTAAAACACTTGTCACTACAAGGTTCATTTGTAACGAGGCAGAAATTTCACCATTTTACCAAGTCTTGTAAATACTCGTATACCTATGGGTTTATTATTAAATACAGAACCTAAAAGATTATGTCTTCTGCTAATTATTAGTAAGTGTTTTATCTCTTTATCTCAATTTCGTGTATTTTGCATAAGAATCACATTTTTAAATATTTCCGGTTTTGAAGCATTGTGCCTGCAAGATTATCGGTTCAATTTATTTTACTTTATTGAATAATCACTGCATCTAAAACAGCTTGCAACATAAAAGTATTCTTGGCGGTGCCCACATACACGGAAAAGTTGCTCGTTGCCGAACGGGAAAAGCTGCCTGAAGGAGCTATCTGTAATCTGGTAGCCTGAGATCTTTGTGCTGAATGAAGGTAATCCACATTATTTACATTGATACGTAAAAGAAACACCATATTGTAGATCCTAGGGAAGAATCGAATCGTAAAAATAAGCAATTACGCCCAACTACCTGTTATATTTGACTTTCGATAATAATGTTTTATATTAACTTCTGGCGCCTGCAAACCAGAACCAACCAGCTAAGGGGAGGTAACCCCGACAGAAAAATCCACCAGAGAAGGCAACGGGAAACCACTCTGGTCATCTTTTCCCAGGAATCACTATGGCGAATACATACAATAAGCAGTTGTCCTGGCTGCGGAGTAGCGCAGGACCGAGATGCTTTCGGTGTAGTGATCGCCAACGTCGGGGGATCTGACAAGGCACCTCAAGTAGAAAAAAATTAACTATAGGGAAATATATAAAAAAATGTTATTTATCACTTGAGTCGTTAGTATTTTTCTACAAAACAAAATATCTTTAAAATTCGCCCAGCGTCTAGCCCGTTATCATTTACCGATGAAACTAGCCGATTACCTCAGCTTATTTCTCCATACAAAAAAACACACTATGTTTTACATCTTTAACCCAGTCGCGGCTTGTTAGTACTACTAGCTTGCAGATTACAGATATTATTTAAAGATTCTTAATTTGGAAACTAGTATTTCGAAGATTATTTCCGAAGGCCTATTTTTCTTGGATAGGATACCGTAGACATGTTATGTATCACATAAGACATGTGGCGTTCGAAGTTAAAAAGAATCGGTCATTGTGGTATATTTCAATAAACTTTTGTATAAGTGTTGTTTTAAAATATTATAGAATAAAGATCGCAAAGTCAATAATAACTGTTGTTTGAGTTGATTTTCATAGAACCACAGAAAAAATAGCCATCTTGTACTGATACATATGTAGGTACAAATTAATGATTATTTTTTGTAAATTATCTATTAAAAAAGTACTGCTCGCCACTGGTGGATTCATGTTGAAATGAATATTTAAAACCAAAAATACCCAGTTTACCATAATAGTTCGCAATATTTTTTATTTATCTTTTACTTTAAAATTCATTTAACGGACCAAATCAGTATCAGAAATTTCTCAAAACGTTGACCAATGACCTTACTTTTCATCTCAGCGTTTAAAATTGTATGTAAAAGTTTTAGTTCTAAAATGAAAGGGCATTAAGTATAATAAATTAATGCCGAATAATTAAACGTGTTGTTTTTATATCGTAATGACAAAATTCATCGCTATCCTACGAGGGGAGTGAGGGTTTCAGACTCCCCAAAACGAGAATCCAGGCAGCTCAAAGCAATCTGTATCATAAAGCACTGAAGATGTTTAATGAGTTGCAAAAGATATAAGGGATGCTGGGTCTACAGCATCGTTTCCTGGGATGACGATGACTTTTCTTAAAAACAAATATCCATATTTTATTTTATTTTTTTATTTTATTTATTCATATTTTTGTATTACAAACTAAATTAAAAAATAAAAATAATGTGACCTTACTGGGGTTACCTGTGCTGAGAACACTTAAAAATATACTTTTTTAAAAATATTTTTACATTTGAGAATAAACAAAGAAGACTAACTTGGCTGTAGTCTGGTAAAACGAACGCAAAATTAGGAAATCATACCATTTTGCTATTTTAAAATGATTTTTTTTTTAATCGCGCAAAGATGAAAAAAAATAATAAATAAATTAGATAAAAACTATATTTTTTAAAGGTATTTCTGTTAAAAAATATAATTAAAAGTTTTATGTGACTAAAATATAATTACTTTTAAATTGACAGATTAGCCATTTCAAATTAAGACTAAACTTAGGTATCTTGGATCTCCATAAAGACTAAGTATTGAACCAAAATTTTTGAAAATTATAATATATTAAATTATAATAATATAAAAAGATAATAAATTAACTATTAAAGGAGCTAGAACCAAATTTTAATTTTTTGATTTTGAAAAGAAATACAAGCATTTTAAATTACATACATTTTTGTGACATATTTATTTATTTCTACATAAAATTATGCCTCCGGTAATATTAAAAAAATAACATTTATTGAAATACTTTAGTTAAAACCTTTTTTTATAGAATTGTACATTTTTTTCAAAACAAGAAGATATTTCTGGCTGTAATATTCAATTTAAAACAATATCTTATTAACTTTTTTATGACTTTCAGATCTGCCTTAATCGTTTTTGGTAAAAACTATCTAAAATAAATACAAAACAATACAACATCTGATTATTTTCTTTTCACAGTTTTGAAAGAAATTGTGATATCAGTAATAAGTTTATCATAATGAAACACATTAAGTTAATTCTAAACGAAAATATAAAAAAAATATTCTTCATAGATGAATCATTTTTATCATTTTTTATTGAAAAATACTGTTTTTACGTTTATTTTCAATGAACATTTTACAAAACTTGTTTTGCTGAAATTTTATACGAAATTGATTGTAACAAATACCATAACAATATAATTTCAGTCTTTTTCACAAAATGGTGTACAAAACAAAAAATAACTTTTCTTATAATTAACGTGGGTAATGTTACACAGTGTATAAAGTGGCAAGTAAACCAGCCAATGCAAGGTCATAAGCGCTGTATATACATAGACTTCTATATTCTCCTCTCTTTAAAAAAAACTGTGCTTTTCTTTTCCTTTTGTGTTTCTATCAACAGGCAAGTTAGTTTCGAAAATATATTACCGTATTTTTCGGACCCTCATACGCACTTTTTAAGTCTGAAAATTCAATTATAAATTGGGATGCGTCTTATGATCTGATGCGTCTTATCGTCCGCAAAATACGGTATATCAAATCGTTTATATTGTATTGTTAATTGATCAATTCAATGCAATGTGTATCCGAAATAAGAAATTAGATAGATTACGGCAAATGGTGAACGTTATTGTGACATGATCACATTTTTTGATTCCTGAATTGCATTGTTTGGATGCCAACGATATGTGTTTTCAACAAGACGGCGCGGCGCCAGCTGTCCCACAGTAAATGAAACAACGCCTCTATTGTGGTCTAAATTTAGAGGTCGGATTATCTCTTGAAATGGAGTCATCAGTTGGCCGCCAAGATCTTGCGATCTGACACTTTTGGACTTTTTTCTTTGGGGCTTTTCCAAATCAAAAGTCTACGCCAATAAGCCAGTAACAATTCAGACAGAAATTTTATTTATTTTTATTATATTTTATTTTATTAATTTTTCACGCATATAAGACATAGAAGTTATATAAAACATGAGTATACCTGTATAAACAACACAAAATTTTAAAAAATATGATATAAAGAAAAAAAGATAGAACCGTCTTAAGAAGTATAGTTAGTACACAAAAAGGAGTAGTAAAAGAGAGAAAAATTTGTAAAAAAATAAATAAATAGAGTAACAAATAAAATATAAACCTATGAAAAAAATAGTTTAAAGATTAAAAGCAACTAGGTCCGTCATATTATAATACAATATAAAAATAATATTAACTTTTATTTGATATGGAACATATACATTGATTTTTAAAAACAGTATTTTGAGTTTGTCCAAATCTTTGTAGACAAGGAATGGATTCAACTCCCTGTAGAGCTGTTTATATTAACATGTTACAACAGTGATAAAGAACATTTAAGAGAAGGTAATATAGAATTCTAGGCATCTACAGGGCTTATGACCTGTCATAGGCTGGTTTAAGTTGCCACTTTATACAATGTGTAACGTTCAACATTCACCATTCTGCCATATTTAAACATCCATATTCCTTAAATTCTTTCGTCTGTTGATGTTTGTGAAGTTAAAGAGTTGAAACTTTTATTTTTGCCGGTGAGATTTATCTAATTGAATTATTTCACCTACATACTAGGCAACGCCTGAAAATCTTATTTTTTCAATTTCTGTACTTCATGGACCAGGTGAATTTAATACGATATTTTGATTTTTTAAATTTACAAGACTCACGTTTAAGACATCGTTGTTAGCATATCGGCTCGCAAGGCACTCGCACATTCATACAATTTACGAGTTCACAACAATCGAACATTGATATTATGAATTTTCAACAATGTTTTAAGTATTCAAATGCCTGCAGACTGCTGGTTTAAGTGGCCACTTTACACACTGTGTAACATTCACCATTTTGCCTATGTTTGAACATCCACATTTTCTCAACTCTTCCATCTGTTGACATTTGTGAATTAAAAGAGCTGAAACCTTTCTCATGTGGGTGAGATTCATCCGGTTGAACTAATTCACCTACTAGGTATCGCCTGAAAACAATTTTCCAATTTTTTATACTTCCTCTTTTACCAGGTATTTATTGATTCTGTTTATTGACTGTGTATTATTAATTCAACAATGTTTTGAGTATATCCAAATGCTTGCAGACTGGCTGAATTTTCTCCCTAAGGAGTTGTTTATATTTAAGTTTGTTGCAACAAAGAGGGAAAAAAAATTGAAAAGGGAATTTGGGAGTCTAGGCATTTGCGGGGCTTTTATCGTCACACCATTAGAATTAAAGTGAGGTTATAAGAATAGATTTTTAAAAATTCAGAACTGGCTTACGCGCTTAAAATAATCAAAAAAGGTTGTAATAAAAAAATAAACAGTGACGGTCCGTCGTACATTGAAATTGGATTTGGGCCTCCCAGATCGACAGAATAAATTGGATCAAGGTATGTTTGACGTCCGCCTGGTGCAGATTGAAATGTATTCTCCTTCAAACCTTCCCAGGTACGTAGTGCTCTTGGGCCTTAATTGGCTTGAAGAGAAAACACAATGTTAACCCGATCTCTTGAATTTTCGACCCAAGGGTAGCGCTGGCGCCGCCCCTGACGAAGGGATGGGAAATTGAATTTTTGTATAAATATTAATACTGCGCCGAAGTTTGATTGGACGTGGGATGAACCACATGCTCTATCAACAATGCTCCACAAAGTATACAGGTTTTTTTTCTTATTATTGATATTTGGCAATATAATTGTTCGGGTTGTGGTTCCGTGGTCTGTGAATTATGAGATCTTAGGATCGAATCTAGCTCTATCACAATACAGGTATGTATAACCAAAAGAAATATCACTAAAATTAAAAATATTTAAGTAAATCGTAAGGATGCAAATAAATAGATACAATAATCAAGAAATAATCTTATTATAAATGTTTATTCATCGTCATTATTTGCATATTTTAAATTTTTCTTTTACCATGGCAATCTAATGGCTCAATTTACATCACAGAATACCCAAGCTTGAGATAAATCAAACTTGTTTTAAGTACGTCCAAGTGTAACTCCCAAGGGAGTTATTAAGAACTAATATTATCGCAACAGAGAGAAACAACATTTAAAAAAAGGAAATATGGAAATCTTGGCATTGGCTACCCATACACACTGTGTAGCATTCACCATTCTGCCTATTTTTAAACAAGTTTTGAGCCCTGTTAGAATTTGACACTCGAAAAATCGCTATTTTAGACCAAGCCTAATATACTACGAGTATGTACACTACTATACTAGCACAATATTATGCTTTCCATATTCCAATATGCAAAATAAATAGGACTTAAACCTGGTATAAAGTTACGCCTAGACATATGGTTTTACCATTTTTATTTCACAACTATGCCGAGGCGTAACTTTAAAACAAGTTTACAAGAAAGGCCTTTAAGATATAGAAAATAACCAAACAAAAAATATGTTATGCCCCGAGAGTTATCTCTGCGGCTTGGATCTTGAAGGGCCAACGTCAGATTTCACACCATTTGTCGATGTCAATTAATTATTTTAAAATCACGTTTTGACATATTAATTCATGGACGCGTCAATTAAAAAGAAAGGGCTACATTTAACGATCATGCATATCCCACCTAAAATAGGAGGATACTCATTTTTGATGTACAAAAAAGTTTGCATTTTAACGTTTACAATCAACATTCGTTTTTTGTGAATCCCAATCAGATTTTTTCCTTGAATTTCTTATAATTTCGATCTATTTATTACTTTGAACTGGATTTTTGGGAATGCGAAAATAATATTAATTTACATTTATTGTATGTTAAAAACGTATTATTATAAGTGCAGCCCTGTAAGAAAGAAGAGCTTCGCATTTGCAATTTTGTAATTTAACCAAAACAAAAGATAACATTTATATTTGAATACTGTTTTTTTTAGGCTTTGTTAATCACTTTTGAACAAATATTTAGCAATGAAAATTATACAGTAGTTTTTACAATGATTTTCCGAAAGGTTTTTCATGATAAAATGAGGCATTTTGGTTTCGATTCTACACGTCATGTCTGGTTGGCGGTCGACAAAACAAACAATTAAACCATCGATTCCCCGTTAAGGTAGGTAGAGAGGATAAAACGCTACATCACTCTATCATTACATAGAGATCTCGCTTTCTCTACATTAATATAACTTCTCATGCACGTGCGCCGATTCTTCCGACTTTTAACATGTCCATCTTAATGTCCGACTTTTAACATGTCCAGCTGGATTTAGTCATGCCATGTCTTTCGGTCTATCTCTATTTCTGCATCCATCAACACACGCATCGTAAATATTTTTA
This sequence comes from Micrasema longulum, assembly GCF_059751315.1. Classification (NCBI taxonomy): domain Eukaryota; kingdom Metazoa; phylum Arthropoda; class Insecta; order Trichoptera; family Brachycentridae; genus Micrasema; species Micrasema longulum. The sequence goes on from NW_028277353.1 coordinate 1,557,720, forward strand.
TCCGTCCTTTTGCTGTCTATTTGCTCAACACGTCCAAACCAATGCAGAGTTCCTTTATTGATTTTGTCGATAATACTTATCTTAGCCTTACATAATGTACGGATCTCAACATTTGTGCATCTATCGTACATAGTTTTACTACACATATGCCCGAGAGATCGCATTTTGACAGCATTCAGCCTATTATCATCCCTGTTTTTTTAAGTCTATACTTCGCTCCCATACATCAAGGTTGAGACCAGTACTCCATTGTAAACTGCTAATTTTGGCTCTTGCCACAAACATTTATTTGCCAAACTTAATTTAAGTGCACCGTTCACCCTATTCCCGGCAGTCACCCTCCTTTTCATATCTTTCTGTCATTCCATTCCTAGTAAACATACTTCCCAGATACACGAAATTCCGATAACTGTTTTAGTATATTCACAGTGATTTTACATTAAGTCATACTTTCAAAACCATTACATTCGATTTATCGACCTTCATCAGCAAATCGCTTCCCCTGCATACATCGTAGACCTTTTTTACGAAGAAAGGTGGTCGAAGAACGACTAAGTACGCGTTGGACATGACTGAGCGTTTAGGCATGAGTTAATTGTCATCATTTTTGAGGGCTCAGGGCATGTCTATGTGTATTAAAATGTCAATGCATGTACATATATTTTAATGTTTTTAATTAAAATTTGTTATCAAAGACGTCAAATAGTTTATTACAACGCTACGAAATGAGTAAATAATTACTGTTCCATAATAAAGCAATTTACAAGATTGGCCCTTATACACGTAGATCCTAGCCACAGATTTATGAATGAATAAACAAGTGAAATGCTTTTAATTTTATTGGATAGTCAAACCATTAGCAACGCCAATCAGATAAATGTTGATTTGAATGAAAATTTATTGACGTTTACGAAATAATTTAATGCAGTCATAATAAATACAGTTCCCGCGTCCGAGTGAAATAAAGAATACGAATTTGTGTGCGAATTCTAGTTGAGTGTTTTCAACACGATTGCTCGTCTCAGTTAAAAATCCTTAAAAGGTAAATCGAGTAATGGTATGTCGGCTCGTGGTACCGTATTCGATAATTTATATTATTTACCCTTTTCTCTTATTATCGTCGTACAAGTATCTTTTACAAAATATTGGTTTCCGTTGTCCTCTTCGCTATACTAGATTAAATTCCCTTTTTTATGTACCAACTTGTAAAAACCATTATACCTCAAATTCATTCATGAGACGTACCTGTAGAAATTATAACAGACTCAGTATTGATGTAGACATTTTTAACTGCACGTTGCATTTGTATAGAAAATTTCTTCATGGGGTCGATTATTTGGGATAGTTGCTAAATGTGCATCTTGAGTGGTTTATGCTATGTATATGTACCGCATGTAATGTACATGTTTGTGTATGTTTTATATGTGCGTTCATGTGTGTACGTGGATGGCTCGGAGTGTACATTCGGTATTTTTATTTATTTTAATTTATTACCTCCATGTAAAACGCAAATGTCAACAATTATTCTTTTCTCACTTAAAATTCTTATTATTTTTTTATTTTTTTGTAACATTTAATGTTTATATCTTTTTAATTTATGAAAACTTAATTGGTCTTTTTATGTTGAAAAAATGTTGTTTTTAATACTTATTTTGTATGACTGTATGTTTTTTGAATAAAAAAAAAACAAAGGTAATAAAGATGATATATATCGTTTCTAGCTATCTCACTCGGTATAACCTGTCCCGAAGTAGCTACCAATTATTCCTCAGCTATTTTTTTGTTTGCGTTTTGTTCAGAATATAGTTCAAAACTACAGGCACACACAAAACACGAGCAAATATAGTCATGAAATGTAAATGGTTATCATATAAAAGGTCATCTCATTATGTTGCAGAAGTCAGTCTATTAATACTCGTATAATCTTCAGCCATCGGGAAAAGTTTTTGTTAAAATAATAAGTAAAGTTATTATGAGCTATAATTATTACATGTTCAGTATTTGATGCAACAGATACAATTAAATATCTTGGTGTATACATAGACCAAAACTTAAAATGGAAAGAACATATTAGTGAGGTAGTTAAACAAATTAGAAAATGAATAAACATATTTATTAGATTAAGGAATATTTTTAAAATTAATAATTCAACAATAGTTTATTACTCAATTGTACAATCTTTGTTACAATATGGTATTGTAGGGTGGGGTGGTTCATACGCCAATATATTAAACCCTCTTAAAATAGTACAAAGATTAATTATTAAAGTTATTTTAAAGAAACCCACAACATTTAATACGGAAAGTATTTATAAAATATTTAAGGTTCATACAGTAGATACTCTTTATAAAATAAATTCTATTATACAAATTTATAAAAAAGAAAAAATAAAAGAGTTTGAGATGAATAAGTCACCCAGATACCAACATAATATTTAAATTCCTAAATTCCACACAAGTCACGGTCAAAATAGCTTTGTCTACAAAGGTTTAAAAAATTATAATAATCTTCCCAATGAACTAAAGACTATTTAAACAAAAGAAATATTTGCGTTCTTATGATTTACCCAAATATTTAATTTTGACGGCCATTTTCAACGAGTTGTAAATAACTCACTTTTAGAAAATGGGAATCAAGTTGGGGTAGAGTGGGATTTGAACCACGGACCTTTGGTCCGTGAGTATGAGATACTAGCCACAGGACTACATCAAGAATATATCAATAAATATATTTAAAGTAAATCTCAAGAAATTTTTTGACAATAGTCTTCTTTCTAACTTAGCTCTCGTGTCCTTATTGTATGATATCTAAGCGTTTTTCTGAAATTTCATAGTCCCGTAACTCGCGCCTCAGCGCGGAAATGATTATCTTTTTTTTTTTTTTATATGGGAGTTTCATTTATTATTTACCTTGCATATTATGCACAGGGTTTATAATTAATAAAAGTGGACTTTTCTGCTTTTAAACGGCTTCTATTTTATCTTTAAGTGTTAAAGATCAGGAGGGATATTCTCGAGTGAGTCAATCAGGATCTTCTCAGCATTTGCTTTAGTAAAGAGAAAATCACTTAAAACTCTTTAAGAGAAGCCAGACTGTTGAAAGTCATCAACAGGCATTCCATTCCACTAGAAGAGTGTTCGATATTTTGCGTCCTACTTTGGTTTATTTTACCAATGTCTTGCACTTACTTGACCATGTGAAATACTACCTCTCATGTGAATTCTTTATGAAGTATCACCGATCTGATGTCACATAGGTCTTTATTCACATAGTTCTGCATCGTGCGTCCAGGTGTTGTCTCTGAAAACTGAAAAAGGAGCAATGTATTAATGCATCAAGGCTGATTATCTTGCCTTCGTGTATATTAAAGATGATAGCTAAAATGCTTCAATTGAAGTACCATTTCAGTGCCCTTTTTACCGCTGGAGAAGGATAAGCGTTTGATGATGATGATGATATACATATATAGAGTAATTATCTGCCTTGTGGTGTAGTGGTTAGTACATTTGATTACCATGCTACATATTTCAGGTTTTATTGCCTTCCAATCATTACATTAAATTATTTACACCACAAGACAAAAGTAATGATTTACTTAAAAAATATATTCACCGCTGACTGCCTCAACTTGAGAGCTTTAATGAGCATTCAACAAAACATAACAGTAAAAATAAAAGAAAAAATAAAACGAGAAAGACATGTCATAATCAAATCTAACAAATATCTCAAAATGGATATGCATTAAACAAATCTGCGTATGACAGAAGAAAGGGATACAATATGACTCTCATGTAAAGAATATATGATGATATATTCTTTACATGAGAGTTCATTTTTTTTATTCGTTAGAAATAAGTAAAGATAAGTAAAATAATCCTTTTTTACTTCTGATCACGTTATGGGTCATTTATTGGAACATTTGTGTAAACTTTGAAAGATTTCCATGACAATATTTGCTTTGAACCATTGCCAAGTTTATGTAGGAACAGATGTGCTGAAGTGAATGGTATTTTAACGTTTTCATTTTCGTAATATCAGGTCATCGTCATATGAGCGAAACCATGGGATTGTAACAGAGAGGAATCATAAGATAACCATCAAAATAAATTGTAATGTATATTATTATGGTGTAATGTGAAACATACAAATATGTAACTTTAATTCCGTTAAGATGGCCAGAATTTTGCACAGTAAATAAAATAACATTTTGAAATTGATTTTTGTTGATTGTTTTTTCTTGATATTTTGAATAGTGTAAAAAAAATGCTGTTGGTCTAGGTTATAATTTTACAATTGTTGTAATTGTTTGGGAATTTGGAGAAATTAAAAATATTTTTTTTCATACTGCAGGAATTTATTTATTTATACATAAAAAGGCAAAAAAAAAAAAAAACAAATTATGATGTTGTTTTTAAATTAATTGATATAAGCAATAATTTCAATATTTTAAAAGAGAAATCATTAAAACTTTCGGGATTCATACACAAAATATCCAAGCTATTTAAAAATGCAGCATCAATATAAATTTGTAAAATTCTCTTGTTCGTAGCAATCTGAAATTTAGATGTATTGTTTGGCCATCTCATCATGTGATTTATGGAATTATAATTGAAACTGTTTAGAAAAAATCTTTCTTTTTTTGTTATTTAAGTGTAATATGGGTTCAATGTTATGAAGAGCGCTTGGAATGTCAAACCAATGAAATGTCAGAAACCAGGAGACAAAAATTTCAGATATAATGTACGTAGATAATTTAATTCACAATAATGTTGATTCAGTGTTTTTGTCCAGAATGTGTCATTGTACGTTCCCCGTAAGCGTCTGAAATCACCTGATACATTTTATCTTCCAATTTTTACAAACAATATGGCACATTTTAACCCCCTTGTAAGAATGTTAAGACTATAATAAATTAGAAAAAAAAGTTAATATAGAAATTTATGAAAATGATTTTGACATTTATCATATGCCAGCCTCATGGTGTAGTAGTCAGCGCGTTTTCCTACCATGCAAGAGGTCTGGGTTCAATTCCCGACATGGTTAATATGAAATATTTATTTTAAAGGGTGTTTTCTCACTAGAATATTTCAAGTAACAAAAAATATCTAGATACGCTGCGATTGGTGTACTAATGCAGTGGTTTATGCACCATAAGGCGCGGAAAGGGATTGATGATGACGATTAATCATGATAGAGATTAATGAAATGATTATAAAAAAAATATTGCTGTGTTTCTGAAATCAAACGTGTAATCTTGAGTTATATGTTTGTAAATTAATTTTACTTTAATTTATTACTTCATATTGTATCTTTTTTTTTTTAAAAACAATAAGTCTTATCTTAAACTCAATTTTAATTATATCTCAAATTTGTTTAATTAAGCTACACACTTATTTTCAGTAATTCATGACAGAAGGAGGAATCCTACAATTGAGGATATATATGAAGAATGATACCAATGCTCACTTTAAAATTGTACGTAATTTATGTATCATTGTTGAACTTATAAATAAAAACGTAAAACTTTGATTTAAAATATAATGCATTTTTGTACGTTGTATTTTGTTACACTGTCAACTGTGAAATACATATATAATATTTGTCGACCGCTCGACATTGAAAATGTTTTCGCTAATTACAATTATTTTGAATCGAACTTCCTTTATTCAAATTGGCCATCAATAAAAGGTTCCAAACGATCCTTTTTCATCAAGCGAACAGGATTAAGGTTGTCGTCATTTTTCCTCCCTGAGTAAAGAGTCGAAAGGAAATGGCTTGTTTCCTTGGAAATCAATATACCAGAAATCTCATTCAAACAGAATTTCAAATGAGAGAACCTTCTAGACGTAGTAAATATATTTGTTACTTGGAAAATACTTTACGATTCCCATGATTTTTCGCGATATAAAGCCAAAAATGACAAGGTCTAAACGATTCGACCGGCTCTCCTAAAAGTGGCAAGATTGATGAAGATTGGAAACGTGACAAAAATAGTAGAAAAGGGTGACAAAGGTAGGGGTTAGGAGAAAAAGGTCCTAGCTTAACAAATTAGCGAAGAATCAAACGAGAGAAAATGGTGATAATGAGGGTAAGGTGTATTATAAGAAGTATCAGTTCTTGTTGCCGTCAAGTTACTTCAACAACCAGAATTATTGCATCATATCGCTCATTCTAGACTCAGGCGTATGACTTTAGATTGATCAACTATTAAATAATAAGTAAAAAGTTGGTGCAAATACCGCTTTTCCACTATTTTGATAAAATGTATTTGTTGTTTAAACGTGTACCTTAGAAAGTTTTGGTCCGAAATAAAAAAATATTACGATATATAAGTAAATTTTATTATAATTAATATTTAACGCATTAACTTTGTGGTCAAACATTTAACTAAATGTTATTAAATATTTGTATATAACCACTTACCGACTTTTCTATGTCTACCGGTTTCGAGACGTACCTGTTTCTTCGTCAGGACACCAAATTAAACAACATGCAAACCAGCCTGCACATTTTGATATTCGTGTTAAAGAACATATGAGATGTCTTCACAATAATAGTTTCTCTGAATTCGCAAAACACATAATCAATTTAAATGATGACTTTAATAAGAATACTGGAGTTAAAATCTTACATACAAATAATAAAGGGTTAAAAGTAAATAATATGGAAATATTTTACGTTAGGAAAGCTTTAAAAAATAATGTTCCTTTGATCAATAATCAAACAAACTTCCAATATAGTCCTTTATACTATGTTCCACTGTAATGGTCACCCTATAAAACCTTTTAAGCTTATCCTCTCCCTCCATCCCCTCTACTTTTTTCATTAATTCTCAAACAAGATAATATTTTCATAATTTAATCAGTGCATGTTGGTCTTAATCAGTGCATGTGCTTATTAAAATGCATGTCGTGTTGGTTTCGAGACATACGAAGAGACGTGTACGTTTCTTCGTACGTCTCGAAACTGATAGACATAGAAAAGTCGGTAAGTGGTTATGTACAAATATTTGATAAGCTTTAGTAAATTTTATTTTCTCAGACTTTTGTATATTTTTTTTCTATAAAATCTATAGGGACGTAATTCTACACAAAAACAGATTATTTATCAAAATGACGACATAAGCGGTGGTCGTGCAAGGTCACAAACTTAAGGTATTACTAAAGGCCATTGTCTATTGAAATTCTTGTTAAATTTTAAAACATTTTAATCTTTTTTATCAAAAAATGGAAAATAGTACATACCAAATGACCTTGAACGTCCCATACTTATGATAAATCTCAACAACCACCCCATGGATCAAAACCTAGTTTTCAGTGCCATGTAGCGTGTTCTAAAACAAAGCAATCAAATTTGTTATATCTTAGAAAAATAATAATTAGTATTTCTCATTCGTTTTTTACCGCGTCTTTTTGTAAAATTACGTAATATTACATCAATAGTAATACTAACTGCTTCGATACTCAAAATCCACTAACTCTGTCAAACCATGTCAACGAAAGGGTCGAAAGTTTAAAATACCCTTAAGTTACGGAAAATGGCAGCTTTCAAATATAACTGGGGTGCGGCTGGAATTAGCCGGCGCCACATTCAACAGTATGAAGTCTGTCTGGAGATCGGATATTTACTCAGTAAAAACCAAATACCGCTTGCATAACGCCTTCATAACATCTATTCTCGTCTTTGAATGCGAATCGTGGCACCTCACTAGGGCCCAAAACACAAAAATACAGAGTTTAGAGAATAGGTGTCTCAAAAGAATCTTGGGTGTGGGGTGGTTTGACTTTGTGCGGGATAAAGTAATGAGAACAGACGCAGAAAACTCCGGTGACAACTGTTGTCACGCGGAGGCCATACGGTTGGTTTTGCAATTTACTGCGGATGCCTCCTGAGAGCCTTAACCACGCTTGCCTACTTTACAAGGCATCGGGTTCTCGACGTTCTGGACGTCCACTGCCGACTGTTCGTCGGCAGTTCATGTCAGAACTACAGGACGCAAACCTGACTTGGAAGGATGCACAGGAGCTGGCAGCTGACAGAGATGCCTGAAGGATCTTTATGGAAACCATATGCTTCAACTAAGGCGCGGAGATGGAATGATATTGATGATGAATGATATAATGTGTATAAATGTATTAAAATACTTGAAATCAATTATAGTAACACAATAACTAACAAAATATATCAATAAAAACAATAAAAAACACCAGTAACTCAATCACAATGGCCCCATTTTTCCGTAATGAAGAATTTCAGTGATTTAAAAAAGTATTTTTAACGTTTTTGCAAGTAATGTGTTTCTAGATAACCTTTTTAATTTTAAGAAAGTATCATCACAACTAAACATTTTTTAAATATTTAATGAAACAAAATACAAATTCTTAGTGTCAAAGTTGTTTTTTGTTATGATTTCTGACCAAATTTAGTTTAAAATTATTATTGGCGTAAGTGAATAAAATATAAAGGTTAACAGAAGATTTATATCACCATCTCCATTAGTTAAAAATATTAAAAGATAGGATAATATCTATGTTTCAATGTTTGTAACTAAAACAACAATAAAGGAAATAAACAAAAATGTTTACGATAACAATATCCCATTCTTAACGAGATATGGATAAATATTATTTTTACAGTTACATTATACCTGTTTCCATTTCAAGCCGCATCCTAGAAAGGTCGCCCTGGAGCCAAAACTGATAAAATTTGCATTTAATACTCATATCGCCTGATGTGTGTCGTTTCGGACCCTTCGAGCGCAATATAGGGAAATGAATTATCATCTCCCGGCCATAGGAGGCCTTAATCGTCCATAATTTATGACACATCCCCCGACACAGTATTGGGGCAGTCAGCCGTCAAGCCTTCGCAGGAATTACAAGCTAAATCCCTAAAGCCGCTCCAAACTGATTTTGGGACGCACCGCAGTGGAGAGTATTTTGAAGATATTTTCCAAATTTATTGTGTCTTCAATAATTTCACTTTATAATTTTTCATTTTAATAAAATAGCAACCCCAGTACTTTTTGATTATTTTTATTGACAATTCTGGACTATTTAAAAAATAATACAATTCTAAATTTTTATTTGAATCTAGTGTAAGTATTAAAAAAATATGAAAGTGATAAATGTTTTCAGAATGATGTTTTGTTTTTAGAAGTAACATGTCCAAAATATACAAATTAATGCCTGTTTTAGGAGCTATCCAATTAATGAGCACATGAATTAAACATAATAATTATAATTTATGATCGCAGTTCAATAAGAATTTAATATCAGCTTTCCTGGACAGTATTAAGATCCTCCTATGAAATGACTCTGAAATATTAATCGGACCTTTGTGTAAGTAAAGGGAAATGCATTTCAAAGAAAATCAATCTTAAGGTAAACATTTGATTCAGGCAGATGAAAACTCTAGCACAGTCCAAACACTAGGGTTGTCTGTAATACATTATTTTGACTGGAATCACTCGGCAAAACAAAAAACAAGAAAAATATATGTATAAAATAAATGCTTTAAAATATCATAGCCGACAGAGAGTCCCTGAGGACTCAAACAGTTGCCAGTGGTGGGTTTTCTTCCTTAAAAAAGTCCCAGTCAGTTTTCTGCAATCTGAACAATTTTGGTAAACTTGTGAAATTCGCTAGCGCATGGGTGGAAAAGTGGGATGCCCTTCAAGGAACCGAAACGTGCATGACTTTTTAGCTCTAACGGGATTTTAATCCGATGATCATGAGCAATGCAGAACCGAACTCAAGTCGTGTATTGTCTATTTCGGTAAAACGGAAGAGGGTTTATCTACTAATACACTAACGTGGAGGGCTTGGGGGCGTGTATCGGTCGGGGGTCGGGCTGGGCTACTCCTTCGCCGCCGTGATGTGTTATTAAAGACGCTGTCCTAGTATGTATGTATTTCGAGCAAAGAGTTTTTAGGTTTTTAGGACCCAAAATGTGTATCGCTCATAAAAGTAAAACCATGACCAATTTAATTTTTTTTTTTTTTTAAATGATCAAAGAGTTATGGTAGAGAGAAGTCAGAAGAATAACTTAAACATATTTGTAAATAATAGTATGGATTCAACTTCTATGATAAATACACTAGAATGTACTCTTGTTTTATTGTTATTTTATACTGCATATAAAAATGTCCGTCTTTAAGCATGTTGAACCTTGATCGCACCACTTTCCTGTTAGCAGATGGACGCTCGAAATGGTCTGGCTCGCAAAATGCGTTATCTTTATCTACTTTGCCACCGAACCCCAATAAAGTTAATGCAACTACCTACCTTGTACTGGGGTTTTAGGACCTTATAGTTTGGAATTTCTTTCGCGCCATGCAAGATCAGATCTAGTGTCAAGAAGGATCAGCACTGGTCGGTGGTTTCTTGTGGCTATTGACATGCGATTACACGACACAGTGGATTAAATGAATTATTGACTGCAAAAATAACTTATTCGCGGTCGCGGTGAAAATATCGACACACGATGATAGTTCGGTTGTTATATTTTCTTTTGTTCTTTTTTTGTTGTATGCGTTTGAATAAAATATTATAATGTTGGGTTCTTGTACAAAAATGTAGTACCTACCCACAGGAGAAGTCGCAATATCTTAACCAGGGCCCAGTAGGCAGAAAATAAATTTAACGTGTAACACACTAGAAAAACCTATCACCATAAAAGCATAGCTTATTATAGTAACTGTTACGTTAATATTATTATTATTTATTTTTAAACAATATATTTCAGATGAACAAATGATCTGGTTACATTTCTCTGAAACTTTCAGAGCGTTAAATGAACAAACCCAATATAAATTTTAAAGAAAATGTATTCATGGCCAGCAAAACCAGTTTAAATCACATAATTTACAATTTGTAAGTCGTGCAGAATACTAGCCATCGCAAAAGACTACGTATATTGTATAATGTTTTTTATTCTCAGGCTAGAACGTGCCAGCCTTGTCGAGCAAAAACGATCTAAAACCTTAATCCCTCTTTGGTTTGTATTGTAAAGGTGCACTCCGCTGATAGAACAATGCACGGAGTTTTCCAACAATAGCATCGCGACATTCAGGAATCGAGTAATAATTCCACTATAAATGCCAACGGCGTAATAAATTACTTTGTGATCATTCATTACACTGTCTATTATTGGTAGATAATAATTGTTTTAAACGGATTAAGAAGCATAATGCGAATTATATAATAGTAAATAATTATAACAATCCAAGATTCATTGCAGAAGTTGAAAATGAAAAATTGCATACAATTATTAGTTATTTCTTATTATTAGTTATTTTTATAAAATAAATACGTGCCTTTTTAGTTTTTATAGAATAATCTAGCTAGTAGTATAAAATCTTGAAAAAACATTCCTTCTGACCTTTCATCTTCGCAGTCTCAATCCTGAAGATTGGTTTGCTGCAAAGTCCCGCATCTCGTTCTCTATTGGTCTCTATTCTCTGCAGCCCTCTTCAACTCTGTATATGAGGCGCAGTTTAAATTCTCCCACTCTTGCTCCAAATACTACCGTCGGGGGTGCTCTCTGTAATTTGTCTTCTCAGCCGTTTCTTCTATTACGTCATGCCCCCATGGCGTATAATGTGGCCAATCCACTGGGTTCACCTCTCTGATCATCATTGGTGATGTGGTCTCTCCAGGAAATCCCTAATATTTTTCTGTAGCACCACATATCAAAGGCTTCTAGTCTTTTTTTACCTCTTTCGGGAAGGCATCATGTCGTACAGCTGTACATCTTGGTAAGTTGCTTGCGAAGTTTTGGGTTTATATAATTTGACTCAAAAACCTTTGATTTTTTGTTAAACGTGAGACTTGCTTAGCGTTTGCGGTAGTCTACTTTTTTTTTCGTTCTCACATCCCAAGTGATCGTGCTTCCAAGGTACACAAACTCTTTCACGCTTTTCAGAGTTGCTCCTGTCATTAGTACATTCATTCGCTGCTCATTATGGGCCACAGTCATTACTTTGGTTTGCTTATGTTAATTTTCATACTTTATTTATTATTTAATGACCCTTATCTACATAGACAATATTTTTTTAATGTTTTCCAAAAAGATTTACACCGACCGGCCGAATGGATTGATTTTCCAAGTCTTTGAAAACATACTCGTACATTAGAAAAAATGTCGTATATATTTGCAATGTTAATTAATTTGAATTTAAAATAAATAAATACCTGGTTTACCTGCCCCGTGGAAGTATAATAATTAGATTTCCAATAAGTTTATGATTTTTAATAATTTGTATTACGTTCGTATTAATTTATATTCGCTATCTATAACTATGTTACATTGTTGAATGTACACTTTTTTAAACTATTGTTTTTTCATATAATTAGTATTTTAAGCATTAAATTCATGGTAAATGTTTAAATAAATTTTAGTGAGTTTATGTAAATAACCACTTACCGGCTTTTTTAATGTCTATCAGTTTCGAGACGTATCCGTCTCTTCGTCTGGACATCAATTATACCAACATGCAAATTCCACTCTATACCTTTACTGATGAAAAAAAATATAAAACCAACGAGCCGATAAAACACATGCTAACAGAAGCTAACCCCGACGTGTACTGACTATACTTAGCAGTCATTTCTCCCAAACCGAGCAATATATTCTTACTATACATACTAAAGATTGATTCATTTCACCAGATTCAAGGAACAACCCTTATGTACACTCTTTCTCTATGTTTAATAATACAAAGTACCCGTTTACCTATTCTTATAAGAGAATATGCATAGTAATTTCGTGATCGTAAAGAATATTGCAATATTATCAAACATATTGTTTTGTTATGGCTGCGGGATTTTGGAAGATTGTCTCGTCTCATAAAATATGAGCGGTCTTGTTATATGAATATTATCTTTGGATATTGTACTCCGGAGTAAAAGGAACGAGCTTCGAGGCAATATTATGTATGAGCAATATAATAAATCCTCCGAATAGACAATTTGCCAGCATGAATATGGATTCGCTCACTGAACATTTAACTATATTTTTTATACTTTTATAATTAAGATAAAAAAACAGGGAAATTAAGAATAAGTGTTAACTAATACGATGCATTTCGTAGACTTTTCTAGATAGAATTCCAGATTTTAAACATGCATTGCAAGCCTTTTTTACTTGCCCGGTTCTGTTTTAGACGTTTTGAAGCCTCTTTTTAGATCCGCAGACTGAAAAACTAATTTTAAGCTTTAATGAACAATGAAAAGGTTCGTATTTTTAATGATTTACGTTTACTGTTTCAATATTCCAATTTAAAATAAATAAACATTTTTGAGACTCTTGTAATCAGTAGCCCTTCTTGTTATGTTCATGGCAATGGGTTTCTGGAAAAATCACAACAGTTTCTCTTGGAAATGGAAAGATTGATCATTTTTGCAAACACTAAGAACAATGGCGCGTGATAACTTATTTTAAGGACAAGGTGAACATCTGTTGGGGATATTCCATCTTTACTGCATTCTGTTTCAAGATTATGGCGTTGTAAGCTGAAAAACGGACATCGACATAACAAATGTTCGACTCTATGTGAGGAGTATCGCGTGGATAAAAGTCATCTTTCTTTATTTTAAAAGTATGAAACTGATTTCTCATAGCTCCATTACCGGGTACGATTTGGGTCATCTCGAAAGTAGTTTGGTGAAGACAACAGCAGTAAGTTGCATTTGCTAGCTTTGGAAAACGTATTTGAGTAATATTGCTTGTAGGAGAAGTGCGGTAATGACCCTCCCAACGAATTTTTTTTTAGGAATATTCCGCTTAGCCTTTATTCTAGAGGATTTTTATCAGGTGGGAATGAAAGGATATGAAAGGAAGTGATGAATAATTCACCACAACACCTAGACCAATTGAGAAAAAAAATCTTCTTTAGATTTTTTTCAGCAACGGGCGAGAATCGAACCCGCGACGCCAGTTTCAAAGTTGGCCGTTTAACCAACTGCACTACGGCGCCTGTCATACTTATTTTTCGTACTGACATAGGCGCTGTCTGTAACAATGCCGGCAAAATGTTGCGATTTGTTCTCCGAACAGCTAAGGTGTTCTTAAGTTTCTTTATAATTCGTTGGTGCGAAGCAGACTTGAGTGTGGATCTCTGATCTGGGCGCCCCACGAGTTGAAGTACTCTGATGCAGATGGTTCAGAAGACATTTCTGAGGTATCTTTACTTAAGGGAGTACAGATTACAGATACTTTCCTTGGTTGTACCCGTCAGACTTCATACTGGGAATGATTGGCTGGAGTAGTTTGGTTAAAAGAAGAAATGCATAGTTGCTTATGTATTTTTTTCCGATTGATCAGTGGTATTACGGTTAAATTCGGTGTAATGGAGATTTTTTCTTTATGTTCCTAATAGTTACCTTAGACATAGGCAACTAAAGCTGTTTTATCTTCCTGCTTGAAGAACCTTTTTGCTTATGGCCAGTGAAAAAAGCAAGCTTATACTTAATTATTATTTTCTCATTTTTATTGGCGAAAAAACTGTGTTCTAATATTACCACAAATTTGTTATTTTTTGATATCTATCGTATTCTTCCAGTAGCCTTTATTGAAATTTAAAGTAAAATTCATACCTATGTGGGTTTTTTTTCTGTGTATGTAACAGAGTATTTTATATTTCACATTCGAAACCACGATGATCAGTATGAGCAAGAAGACATTGGCATATTAAAAAAAAACGTTTTAGAACGACTAAAATCTTAAAAAATAAAATAAAGAAAAAAAACAAATGGTTGATTACTTCTGCAGGGGGGAAACGAGAAGAGGGGAGGGGGGAGTCTGATACACCGTCAACCGAACGTCCGCGCCCCCCTCGCTTCTCCTCTGCAGAAGTAAGCAGCCATTTGTTTTTTTTCTGTATTTTATTTTTTAAGATTTGAGTGGTTCTAATTTTTTTCAAATATGCTAATATGTTTTCTTCCCTATACTGATCATCGTGATTTAGGATGTGACATGGTTTAAAGATCACCCTGTATACCTATTGCAAGCTAAGAAAAAATCAATTTATTATTTTTTACGATTTTTCGATGTCTATAGGTTTCGAGACGTACCCGTCTCTTCAGGACACTAATTACAATAACATGCAAATCCCACTAGACACCTTCACCACAGTACTTGCACGTGGGAAACGCTTTTATCACAAATTCATCCCTAGCAATTATTACATTAGTAATATAACGCATTAATGGTTAAGATAAATTTAAATCAGTTGCCTGTTAAAAGGATTTGTTACCTTAACAGTTTAATTCAAGTAAAACATATACAATTCCGCTGAGAGAACAAAACACGTGTAAGGTGATTACAAGTCACGAGGCCATTTGTTTGTTCAAGTAAAGTTCCACTTTGGGGCCGTTACTATTGTGAAAGGACCTTTATTATTACCATAAGAGGAGAAATGGGTTAGATTTTCAGCGCGTCATTATTTTTAATGAAATAATTTAGACGCGACATTCGTGAAAATTAATAGGTTATCGTGTTTGTACACAAATTATTACATTCGTCATAATCGTGTTTGAATCCCAAAAAGAATTTATTATATTTATTTACTTATATAAAAATGAGAAAGTTCCGAGCTACGGGAAATACGATAAAAAAAATATTTTCTTACGCACGGTGTGGATGCTCGGTTCCTTCGACCTCGGGACTGTAAACAAGGCCTGCCCTCTCGCGATACGCGTGTCCGAACAAAATATGGAACGTTGATTTTATGTAGACTAATTCACGTTATGGTTTTGAGTGTCAATCCAGGAATGAATGAAATGACTTACGATTTCCTCCCTTTGGCACAGGTACAGAAAAACACCGTTATCGTTCGCAAAAATTACTTTGAACGTTTCGTGTATGTTTTTGATGATTCAAATCACTGTCACGCTCGCGGTACGTTTTTCGTTGTGTTCGCGCGTGTTGCTATCTTGACTCGCCGTCAAGGAAGGAGGTACATTGGAATTCAAAACAAGGACCACCGGAATCAAAGGAAGGAATGGCTTGACACTTGAATGAAAGATAATGAATCCGAAACACACGGTATAAATAATAGCATTTAATAATGGTTGCGCAAGTGGTTGGTGGGGTTGACAAAGTTTGTGGCTGGATGGACCACCAGCTAATGAAGGTCCACCTATCCTACCCATCCTGTGATTTTCCAACTTCCCATGTTAGTTTATTCTTCTCGTCTCTATTGCCATGGGTAGTTACGGTTGCTATGAGAACAATTTTCCATATCCATCGCAACCAACATCAACGATCTCATTTTTTCTCTTGATAATTTGTTCTGTGAACTACCGCATGTTCATAATTTTATCTCTCCGCATCTGTTCGTCCTTTTATCATCCGCCCGTGTCTGCACACCTTTACATTTTCTGACCGCCGCGTCGCCACATTCATCTATATATTTCTCGAATAACTATAGTGAAAGTGCTGTGTTTACTGAAAAAAGAAAACACTAGCCAGAAGCCAAGACTTGGAGATAGCATCCAGATTGTAGTCCCTGACCCCCTTTCCTGACTTCCCAAAGGTAGGATTTTTGAGATTAGTTTGTTTGGCCGCATCTGTTCTTCCAATCATCGCGCTAACGCATCTTTTCTTACCCCACAAAATTTAACAACGATTTAGATAAATAATACCCACGCAAATTTCTAATCGCCACCCCAAATAGCATCACGAATTTTTTTTGAAAATGTATGAAAAAAATAATTAAAAATGGACAACTTTGAATGAGGTCGATCGGTCTTTCGATTTAACCCAATGATAGAGTAAAAGTAAAATTGTAAAGTAAAGTAAAGTGTTGTGATAGATTTCCGGGTTGCGTAAAGCCAACTCAACAAGCAGTTAAGCAAACCGAAGAGAAATTATGACGTCACAGGTGGAGTAATTTCAATATCACAAAACTTAAAAAAATCATAGCGCTGATAATACGATACATAAAAAATATAAAGTTTTGTCTTAGTTTAATAGTTTATGAACAAAAATTATTTTCTGTTTTTCAAATCATTGTACTTTTTTATTACTGTCAGCATAACATTACGGACTATTATGCATTAGGAGTTACCCGTTTAGTTTTACGATGTCAGTAATTATGTATGTACTCGTATGTTCATTATTATATTTTGTACCTTTTACATTATTTTTGTATAACTTTTTTCTTTTCTTATTCTTTAATTTTAAATTTATCTTGTTTCTATTTACTTTATTTTAATGACTGTATATAAAAATATGTAATTTTATTTTGTTTGCAACTTCTAAGTGCCAAACATTTCTAAATTGTTGATTGCTTTTATTTTGATATCGATAATGTACTTAATCAATAGCTTACACCACTGTGGAAATTTTTTATTGACTGTTTTCACAATTTTCGTTTATATGTATTCTTATTTTACGTATACAATATATGGTCGTTGCACATCAAATATGGGCCATGTGACTCGGAGCACATTCTGAGAAAATCGATAAAAACGATTTAAAAAAAAAACTAAGCCGAAAATAACACTTCTGTGTATGAACGAAGTAGGAAAAACACAATGTTTTTCAATAAAGCAATATATTTATTTAAAATATTAATCACTTCATAACAAAAAGTCGCATTTTTATGATTGTCACATGGCCCATATTTGATGTGCAACGACTATATGTAAAAACGGTTGTTTTTTTCCCAAATAATAATAAATAAATAAATAACATGACAAATTAAACGTGAATGAATAAAAAGCAGATAGCTACGTTAACTATTGCGTGATATTTTGCTCGAGTATTGTTATTAAGCACATAAAACTGATTTCTTTGGATTATAACTTCTAGAAATCAGCTTATAAAAATGTTTTCCAAGAAAAATATAACGAGATTCAAGAGTGTTCCCTGCTAGAAATAATGAAGGATAATAATAATTTTCTTTAAGATATGAGTTGAACCTTTTATATTTCAAGGGTGCGGTTTGACTCCCAAAATGATCCCAAATTATGGAACAGTATTTCAGCATGCTGCGGATAAGTTTATCATACGTTATCATTATTAATTAAGTTTGAATTATCGATGTATTTTCAGGCAATCCCAAACACGGACTTTTGGAATCTGGGCCCCGATTATAATAGAAAGTAAACAAAGTTATCTTTAAATGTAAAAAAAAGTGAATTAGATATTTTTGTATTTAAAAATAATTACGTTTTTTTTTATTAAAACATATTTAATTACAAACTACCAATAAAGATGCCTTACATAAAATTATACAAATTTTCACAAAAAAATAAGATTTAATTTTTTAGATGATTAAATATAACTCTCTTAACTTCCCATTGTAATAGGGGCCCTACTGATGTTTTTCTGTTTTTCTTGAGTTTTTGTTATTTACTCAAATACGACTTGTTTGTTGACGTTTTGTATAACAATGCAGCGTACACATGCTGTTCGAAACGCAAAATGGCGAACAATACCAGGCATCATAATTTGAAATTCAGTAATAAATTTGTGCCCCTCCAAACCACAAAAAGAGTCTTAAATTAACTTTTTTGATTTTCAATCAATAACGTAAAATTATAAATCTATTTTTAGATAAAAAAGTACGGTAAAGTAAAGTTTTCTTTGTTTAAATTGAACGATACGAGATTAAAGGGCTTTGGGACAGCTAGTGATGTAGCGGTGGTAATGAGTTGTAAAGAAATAAGAACCAGGAATAGGGGAATATAACTTTTTAAAAATAATTTTAAATGAATAAGGATGAAATACCGTAGAGTAAAATAAATTGATTTTTCGCTTATTAGTAGCATAAAAAATATTTTCAAATTTATAAATTTTGATCCCCGTAAAACGGTCATTGCATTAGCCATGCCCTAAATACGTCACGATTCATGTAATTTTTTTTCGAATCTTGACGTCACAATTATCGAGGCCAAAAATTTTGCGTTTTTGTAGTGACATATTTTTTAATATTTTTAAAAAAAAGTTATAAATGAAAACTTTTCTTCACAATATCCATCTTGATTTAGAAAACACAATCCATTTTTCTAAATCCATTTCATGTACTTTTATCGGTATTCGTAGTATGTGATATTTCCCTTTTATGAATATTTTTTAACCACATGAATTTTCGCATGTGTATTGTGATTTGCTATCTCTTTATTTCCAATGAAGAAGTTCAGTGATTAAATAAAAAATCCAATGTACAATATACAATCAAACTAAGACAATTAATAATCTATTTGTGTTCCGTATTATCATATCTACTATTTTTTTAAATTTTGAAATTTTGAAATTACTCCGCCCACGACCTCAATAGTTGCCTCCGGTGAGTTGTCCTGAATGGTGAGTTGGCTTTCCGGAAACCGAAAATCTATCACAACACATAACAACGCTGTTATTGATTAATCGATATGCAAGAACTCGTGACGTAGTCCAAAGTAGTTAGTTTTTTATAAATCATCATCATCAATGGCGCTACAGCCCGTTGTGGGGACTGGCCTCCTGTAGAATCTGTCTCCATCCCTGCGGCTCTTCTCGAGTTCGTCAGGCCAATCGCTTTAATATCACTTTCCACATTATCCAGCCATCTTAATTTTGGTCTGCCTCTGCTTCGTCTGCTTTCCGGAGTGGTATAAAGTATATTTTTTGAGGTGAGATTATCATTCAATCTGTGCACATGGTCCAACCATGATAAGTTTTTTATTTTTATGCATTGGGCAATGTTAGGTTCGCCATCCAGTGTATCTAACTCATGATTTAACTGCCTCCTCCACACCCCATTTTGGTTGACAGCACCAAATATCTTCCTTAATATTTTTCTTTTAAATACTAATATCATGTTTTTATCTCTGTTGGCCATAACCCAGCATTCGGCACCATATGCAATGACTTAGTTTTTCTAGTGAGGAATTTGGATCCTTGATGTTTAAACAACCCATTGTTACATCTGTTTGCTGCTGATAGCTGTGTTCTAATCTCGGTACTATAATTGTCATTAAAAGTCATTTCAGTACCTAAATATTTAAAGGAGTTGACATTGTCTATGCGGTGTGACCCAACGTCAATTGCCTGCTGTGCATAGTTTATTTGTGACTTTCTTGCTAACATATATTTAGTCTTAGATGTATTTATTTGAAGACCCATGTCACTTGCAGCCATCTCTAGCTTTAGAAAATCATATTTTAATCCCGGGATTGTTCTGGAGATTACGTGTAAGCCATCGGCATAGGCTAATATCTGGGTGGTCTTGCTAAACATAGTTCCTGTTGTTTCTACTCCCGCATATCTTATAGATTTTTCTAGAGCAATATTAAACAACAGACATGCCAGTTCATCACCTTGCCTTAGACCGTTGTACGTCTGAAATGGATCTGATTTGCCGTTTTTATAAAAGTATTTTTTGTAATTTTTTTCGTACGTTTTCGAGAAACTTTGCCATACAATTGAATGCTCTATTTTTTACCGCGTGTAAGAAAACATTTTTTGAAACCAATTTCCCGTAGCACAAATTTTTTTCGTGAGGGCAATGCAATATTTACAAAAATAAATCAAATATGCCAGTTTGTATGACAATAAACTTTCCTCTCAGTTGTGCCGAATCTCTATTATACTATTAACCGTACACTCAATTACGCTCAGAAGTGCTTAATGTCACGGCGCTTTATTCATAGTATTTTATGTTGTGTGGAGAAGACATTATCTTCAGACTTAACTTACGGAGAACTACTCGTATATATATTTGGTTTACTGGTTTCCTATCTCCACATGATTGTCTGTTGCTCCTCTGCTCGGGGAGCGGATTATATCAGTAGAAAGATTGCTAAATATGAAATGTCGGTTTTTCCGTGTATTGAGTCAAATATATCACCGGATTCTTCGGCAATTATTCAGTTTTTTTGTAAATAATGAAGAAAAGTTCTGGATACCCAAAAAATGTTCAATACATCTACTGACACTATAATAGGATAAGGCTAACAAGTTAGTTAACTTGTTTTAAACTAAAAAATAAGCGGCAAAGGTAAATCAAAATGGTAAAGGATGCACGTCGTTTGAAAGAAAAAAAAATGCTCCATATGATGTTGTGTTTGCTAACAGTTCATGGTCCATAATCGATACATACATACGTGTTTAATAAGTTCACCTGAAGTAGACTAATGACCGACGATGCAATGTCATCATTTTCTATCGAATCCAATACATGTATATATATATATATATATATATATATATATATATATATATATATATATATATATATATTTGACACTCGTGCAATGATATTTACACACATGTTCACCCTCATTCCATTAAAACACCCACTCACCCACCCTCTCACACACTTACACTCACACAAAGACTCTAACATGTATGAATTGTACGAGTATTTAATGTATTTCTGTGGGTATCTGTGATTGGTTTTATTCTCAGTATATTTTATTCGTTTTATTTTTTTTACATGTACTGCTGTTGATATCCCTAATAAATAAAATAATAATAAAAAAAAATGTGTAATGCAGCTCTTAGAGTATTGAACGTTAAACTAGGAACATTGTTTTGCAGTACATTTACATCGTTCCTACCATGAAGAAATGAACTAAAAAGAAACGTGGTCTATAAAAAGACCACAGGATGCAGCTAAGTCAGTCGGCCCAACAAGTTCAGTTCAGTCAATCGGCTCAACAAGTTCAGTTCAGTCAGTCAGTCCAGCTCGACGACGTCTCACAATTCTAGCATGAAGTTCAAGAGCAGTCTCTTCAACTCATCATCGCCGCTACGCTCGTGCTACACAACCAAGTGCTGTATCTTATTTGCCATGTAATAAATACGTATTAAACAGCAACCTCGTGTCTTCTGTCAATCTCCAACTAGGGTAGGAACCCCAACCTTCAATAACTAAATTCTACACAAATATTATTTTACTGTCGGCCTCGTGGCGCAGTGGTCAGTGCGTGTGTTTACCATGCAAGAGGTCTTGGGTTCAATTCCAGACATGGTTGATATTAGATATTTAAAAGTTTGTTTACAAAATAGAAACAGTATAATATTGTATAGTCTCTAAACTGGTACCCGAAGCATAAAACTGATCACCCTACCTTCATGTAAAAAAAAAATCAAGATACGCTGCAATTGGTGAACCTATCACCAAAGCACTATTAGGTGAAGAAAAAGAATGATGAAAAAGATACATTTTTTTTAATACAAAGCCTTCAAAATTGAATGTCAACTAGATGAATGTAAGCAATTTCGACACCCCTATCTGCTCGCATTACATTAAATACGGGTGTTAGCATAAATTGTGTTCTTTTTTTTCCAAATAAAGAGGACAAGACGACAAATTACAAAAAAATCATCAATAACGTATTTTATTTATTCTCTTTATTTGTTTTCATCTTTATTTCATCGATTGAAGGCAAACAGCAGGTATCAAAAACGCTCGTTCTACTTGACATTCCATTTAAAGGCTTGTAATCAAATAAAATAATTATGTAACGTATAAAAAATAAAATTTCTTGTAAAACAGAAAAATTTCTTTTGAATGACGAATAGGGTTTACTTTTTCATTTTATTTTAAGTGTCTGTTTTTCATTTTTAAATTTGATAAAAAAAACGGACACTAAACGGTTTAAAAATTCTGTTTTTTCAGAGATCATCAAACTTAAAAATTGCCTTTCATCAAAAGTTTTAGAAAATAACGTATTTTTATGTTTTGCCATTTTTCAACAGATCTTGATTTTATATGTTTCGGGAGTCGATCAAAATGAAATATAATTTTACCACGCGCCTTGAGCGGATCTGTTAAACCATAAAAAAAAGAATTTTAGGACGAAATTCATAATGATTTTCAAAAAAGTTTACCATGAGGAATATTCCTCTGAAGTTACGCGGTTTGGCCCTGAATCATCGTTTATAAATATACAATTCATTTATAAAAAAATACTAACACTAAACATCATTCACCAATTATATGTGAACATAAATAATTCCAAAACAAAGATTAAAAATGTTAAATCGACCAAAATTTACTTTATAAATAGTTTGATTTATTAAAATATAGATTAATTAATGAAATTAATTTAAATTAGATTTATTTTTACAATTTTATTGAATTCAACCCAAATAATTATTTAGAACTCGTTTTGTAATAATAATAAGTTTTTAATTAGAACTCATGGATTTACAAATTATAGTAAGCATATAAACAACAAAAACCAAAAATATAACGAAAAACAAAAAATAAAATATTTTTATTTATTTAATTATTTATTAAATACATAGTTTACAAAAGAAAATGTGTATCCAATAGGTACATTTAATATAATTTCTTTTTTATTTATTGATGTAGCCACTCCACTGACCCACAGGCACGTTCCGGAGTGTCAGTACCTATATTATTATATTTTTATATTTTATTGTAGGTACATACTTTCACATCGATTGTTTTGTAAAAATTCAAAAGAAATATGAAAAAAGATTCTAAAACATACTTACTTTCATGAAATGAGATTTTCAAGAAATTAAAATTATATATTGATGTATGAAACATATTCCTCAGTTTCCTGTCTAGTTTTTTTAGCAATCCATTTATGAACTAGAGTTTTGAAAACATTGTTTTTCATTTTGCTTACTGATATGTCCATACTCAAAAAGTCGTATAGTTCAGTGGCCAGAAAATTATAGTGCCTTTGTCCGTAATTGTGTTTTTTCTTTGGGAGCAGAAGTATTGTTATTTGTCTTTGTCTAGTGTCGTAAATTTGTTGTTTGTCATTATGTCTGATAGGCTTTTGATGAAAGTGTCTTAAAATTGTCTTTATATATATTTTCCTTATGTCTAGTACTAGAAATTCTGTAAAAAGTCTGTTTGTAGAGTATTGGTAAGGCTTTTTGTTGACTACTCTTGGTAAGGCTTTTTGTGCTTTCATTAATGGCTCTAATGTGGTTTTACTTGTTCCTTCTCATCCTATTATTTGAATGTCATTGTTTCCATCATTATTCCCTTTCCGCACCTAGTGGTGCATAAGACACTGCTTTGATACACCGATCGCTGGGTAACATGATATATTTTTGGTAAATGAAGGTCAGATGAACAGTTTTTCGCTTCGGGTACCACTTCAGGGACTATGAAATATTTTAGTGTAAAAACACCTTTCTAAAAATTAAAAAAAATCAAATCAACTATGTCGAGAATCGAACCCGAGACCTTTTGCATGGTAGATAAACGTGCTGACCACTATACCACGAGGCCGACAAAATAAAATGAACCCCACTAAAAATACGACAGTGCCTATTTGACAGAGTTTATCAAAATGGTTTCGAATTCTTTTTTTAAAATTTGAGGTAAACATTACAGACATTCTACTTTCACAAACACGAACAATATCATGTGAATGGAAAAATATATTTTTACATTCGTCTGATTTAAAATCCTTGTATTTTGTTTACGAACAAGTACAGAGTCGGCGTGTTTGATTAACGGATTTGTTTTGTTCATAAATTGTTTTTCTATTTCAAAAACCTTTTTGCTTCCAATTCAATCAGCAAACACACTTTGGTTTCGTGAATAATTTGTAACTATGTTTAAATTTTCTGATGTGGTTCTTTACTAACCAACAAAATAGATATTAGCTTACAGTTTCTAACAGTTACTCGATACCGGAGTTAAATTCTTGACCTTTGGATTAATAATAATTGTGTTGCACTCTCTCAACCATGTAAGAATTAAAGACCAGACTAAATAATCAACATTCAATACTCATAAAGCGTATAATTGAATACACTCTTCAAAAACAACAAAAGTAAGGGCAAAATTAGTTAGAGTGTAAATATATATATTTAATGTTTTTACAATAAATTTATTGTGTTAATTAAATTATAAATTCACACCTCAACTATCCCAAATTATTATTTTTTCACAAATACCAAACGAGAAGCGGAAACAATTTTAGGATTTCCAAAGTAAAACTGACTCAAAATAACCAGGCTGATAAAAGCTTAAAAGTATTTAATAAGTTTTTAATCTGTATTGAATAAGAATAAACATCGCTTATAATGTACTGAATATGGAAGATAATAGTTTGTAAAATCAACGGTTTTTTTCAAATTATGAAACATAAAATATACTGTAATATTTACCATCCCACCAATGTTTCAACAGTCATTATTTCATAAATAATAAAATAAATAAGAAGAAATTTGTTTTTAACCACTTATTTTGTACTTTTTCTACCGACCAATTAAAGGTTTATAAGCTGTTGAAATATTATGCTGCGTATGGAGATAACAAATCAAGTATTTTTGTCTTGTAAAGACGGGAAGCGTGATGTGCGATGGACACGATCTTAATAGACAGAAGTGACTAAAGGAAATATTGTTTATTATTTATGATTTTTTCTTTTTATGAATAGCTTTTTTAATTTCTCAGATTTCCAAGTTCTCTAATTTTAATTTTTTATTTCAAACATGAATTTCTTTTAATCCAATGTATTTATCGAAATGATTATTATTATCTATCAGATAGTTTGCGAATTTGGAAAAGTTATTATTATTTAGGCACCTTAAGTGTTTCTTTACTCTAATATTAATGTTTATTTTCGTTTTTCCAATGTATATTGAATCGCAATCATAACAGTTCAATTGGTAAATGCCAGATTAATTATATTTAAGGACTTTGGTCTTTGTGATGTTTAACAATGTTCCTATATTATTATATAGCGCTTCAAATATAAAATTTGAATCGTTATTTCCTTTATCCTTAAATTTGTTTGTTTTATTATTTATTTTTAATTATTATCAACGCCCAGAGGGCTTTTACATGGACATATACAAAATAAATATTCAAGCGTTTCATGGTATAACAAGATAATATGTAGACCTCATAAATACGGAGGTTATAATTTTTTTTTTTTTAAGTATTGAATTATTAATAGTATTATCTTGGTATTAACACTTAATGTTTTTTATGCATAAAAAAAATATATAATAGTAGGTAGGTACATAATCAATGTGTTTCAAAAATTATAACTGTTTCAGGCAAAAAACTGAACTTAAAAGTAAATATTATTTAAGTGTATGTAAGCAAAATATAAAACGTCAAAGTAATTTGTACAGCATTCGAGTTTTTTTGATTCAATCACGGTAATAATTTTTAATCTAAAAAAATGACAATGGAAAACGAAATATATTAATTTCTCCATACTCGTTCCCGAGTTGGTGTAGTCCGACGATTAGAGAATTTACATAAAAAAGTCTACAAGACGCCACAAGAAAGGTAGGCTGTAATATCCATCTATTTTATAAACTAATAGGGCTGAAACCTTTATTTTGATAATGTTATCAAGGCAGCACACGAAAAAACATTTTTATTTTTATAATTTTGTAGAATTTTGTTATTTGTTGTTGGTGGAGCTCTTAAACAGTTGGAGATGACAGAAGAAACGACGTTGATGTTCAATGTGCATTTATTAAGTGGTGATAATAATACAAAGCAGCGAGAACTAAGTCGAACTGTATGATGCAAGGCATTAAATGTTATCCCTGCACTTTCATTATTTTGGGTATTTTTTTAAGCGTGAAACAATTTTTACTTTGTTTTTGGATGAGTTAATTTTTATTGAGATTGGAATAAAAAAAATAATTTTTTTTATCATCCGCGACTAGCAATTGAGTAGCGCATTCTATTGGTAAAGTTTTTGCACACTTTTTATAACAAATTCGTTAAATTCGTTTTTATGGCCGTTCATAGACCATGGACGAAACGCAGCCCCAAGAAAATTAAGATAACGGTGTCAAATCACAGAACCGTGGAGGGCAATTAATAGGACCATTTCTCGAAATAATGTGCCGCCAAACTTGTCGTGCAAGTTCATGGTTTAAAGTTTGCTAAACTGTACACTGGTTTTTAAAGTAGATTTCTACATATAAAGTTTATATTTGAAACACTTACTAAGGGGTTATTCACGATTATAAAATAAATAAAACAACTTTGTTTTTAACCACTAATATATATTTTTTTTCCTCTACCGGCCGGTTTCAAAGCAAACAAGCTTCTTCGTCAAGGTTTACGTAACTAATTAATTAATTCCTATTTTATTTTTATCATCTTCACTTAATACTACACGTCGACCCAATTAATAAAATCATTTATTTCTTTTACCTTACAGAGATGGTAATTTGATTTCAATATTTTCGAAGCTAGACAGGAGAGGACTAAAAGAAATATTGTTTATTTGGTTTTTTTTTTTTTTTTCTTATTATGAATAGATTTTTTAGTTTCTAAGATTTCTAAGTTGTCTTATTTTAATATCTTATTTTCAACATGAAGTACTTTTAATCCAGTGTCTATAATAAAGTTATGATTATTTTATATCAGATGATTTGCGAATTCAGAAAAAATATTATTATTTAAGAATC
Organism: Micrasema longulum; assembly: GCF_059751315.1. Taxonomy (NCBI): domain Eukaryota; kingdom Metazoa; phylum Arthropoda; class Insecta; order Trichoptera; family Brachycentridae; genus Micrasema; species Micrasema longulum. Next base: position 1,585,098 of record NW_028277353.1, read on the forward strand.
TTAAGTGTTCTTTACTTTTAATCCAGTGTCCATATAAAAGTTATGATTATTTTCTATCAGATAATTTGCGAATTCAGAAAAAACATTATTATTTAAGAATCTTTAAACTCTTATACTAAACTCAAATATTAAAGTTTTTTTAGTTTTTTAATGTAGATTGAATCGCAATCATTACAATTTAATTGGTATATCCCTTATTTATTATATTTATGTACTTTGTCTTTGTGATTTTTTAACAATATCCAATATTGTTAGTTCTAGCTTCGAAAATATTGATATCAAATTACCACCCTTGTAAGGAAAAAAAGACTTGATTTATTGGTTTCACGTGAAATATTTAGTGAACATGATTAAAACAAAATAGGAATTAATTATATAGTTACGTAAACCTTGACGAAGAAGCTTGTTTGCTTTGAAACCGGTCGATGGAAAAAGAAATAATAAAAAATTAGTGATTAAAAGCAAAGTTGTTTTATTTATTTTATTGTAGATTTCTACAATTTGGAAGCGTTGTTGAGTGTAAGGCGTTCCTTTATTCATTTTAGAATGCACAATGGTTACAAAGCACAAATGAAAAATCAACCGTCCTTTTTCGTTAGACAAGAAACAGCATAACCAATCGAAAATTCTTTCACAACGAAAATCACCCGCTTACCCTTTTATCCGGGGTATTCATTGAAATAAACATGTAATTATTATTTTTTAAATTTCGTATCTTCCAAAACTCAAAAGCGGCCAGTTGATTTTTTAATCACTGGAATTCTTAATTACCTCCCTGTTTCTTTGAGTACGTCGGTATCCAGCATTATAAAGAATATTAACATATTACAACAGAGATGAAGAACATTTAAGAGAAGGTAATATAGAAGTCTAGGCATCTACAGGGCTTATGACCTGTCAATGGCTGGTTTAAGTGGCCACTTTACACACTTTGTAACATTCACCATTCTGCCCATATTGGAACATCTATATTCCTTCAATTCTTTCATCAGTTGATGTTTGTGAAGTTGATGTCTACAAAAATTTGGACAAACTCAAAATATTGTTACAAAGAATAGTTTGATTATAACTTTGACAGCTGGCTTCTGGCTGGTTTGTTTATTTTGGAGCGAATTACTGTCATCCTTAAAAATGATATGTCAGGAAAGTTTAAACATAATGCATTAATTAACATATTACAACAGAGATGAAGAACATAAAAAAATCGAAACGTAGAAGTATAGGTATGTACAGGGCTTATGATCTGTCGCTGGCTGGTTTAAGATGCCACTTTAAACTGTGTGTAAAATTCACCATTCTGCCTATATTTAAACATATTTTCTAATGTTCTTTCATCTGCTAATGTTTGTGAAGTAACCTTTATTTAGTGGGTAAGATTCATCTGATTGAATTTTTTTTTCGTACATACTAGGCAAACCTCCCCTTATCTTAAATGTTCTGCTTCTCTGTTGTAATATGTTGATATAAACAGCTTCCTAGGGAGTTGAATCCAGTCTTTGTCTACAAAAATTTGGACAAATTCAAAATATTTTTGATGTGTCATTAACATTAAATTAACTTTATTGAATTAACGTGTAAGATCCATTGTTTTAAAAAATTATCTTTAAATAGTTTCGAAAGTATAAAAGATAAAAAACATTAAACATACCAAAAAAGTTCAAATTATTCCTTCAGCGCACACAGAATATAAAATATTTTTTGTATCCACAGGAATTAATTCAGGTCTGAAAGGGTTAATAAATAAGTTCAATTAAAACTTTTTTGTTTTTCAATAATTTATTTATTTATTTAAATACTTTATATACATAAACAATTTATATACATGTAAGGGCGGGCATATTGCCTTAGGGGAATTTCTTCCTACCTACCCAAACCGTTTAGTTTGAGAAAATTACAACTACATGGACATATTAAATCTTACAATTTTATATAACAATTAAAAACAAAGATTTACAAAAAATATATGTAAAATTAACACTATACTACGAATATAAAAAATTAACACTAAACTATGAAGAGAGGAGAGGGGATGGGAAGGAAAGAATAACGATAAAGAAACATCTTAAATATTTCGATAGTGATATTTCAATCTTGACTCAAATGTAAATAAAGAAGGGGCGTCTCCAACATTAGTGAGTAGATTTTTCCACAGTCGAGCAGCAACAACTGTGAAAGAGGAAGCAAGAAAATTAGAGCGATAAAAGGGTTCTCTTGTTACTAGAACGAAGAGATAGTCTGTGTTGTGATAGAAGTTGGAAGAGCTCTCTCAGATAAACAGGCGAAGTGATATTATTTAAAATATTGTGAAGCAGTGATATAATGTGAATGCTTTATCTATGTCTGATACTGAGCCAGTGTAGTTGCGTGCGATATTCGGTTATGTGGTCGAATTTGCGAAGATCAAAGATATATCGTACACAAACATTCTGCAATCGTTCTAACTTATCAAATAATTCAGACTGAGCATCTGGATAACATACATTTGAATACCTAGTCAAGGAGTGGAAGAAGTAAGCTCTGGACCAATGTTTGCTTAACATTAATTGGCAAGAAATTCTGTTATCTTTTAAGTGAGTGCAATCTGCTATAAAGTTTACGACTAACTTCGTAAGCCTGATCATGGCACCCTGAATGCTAATAAATGATAATACCTAAGTTTTTGACTGGAGTCATGAATGAAATTTCTGTACCATATATTTTAAAAAGTGGAAGTGTGGGAGAATTCACTTTGGAATTTTTTTAAATTAAAAATTTACCTTGATATTTTTTTCCTAAGGGCATTTGAAAAAAATAATTTAGTTACTCAGTTAAGGTTTTTAGACTTTCACCCACTATTATAGTACGAAATGAAATCAATAATTATTTACGACCAAACGCTTTGTTTTCATGTTTCCTGGATGTAATGAAATCTCTGGCACTTCAAAATTGTTTAATGTCTTGTGTAATGAAATAACAGAGAATCAAATACCCGTTGAATAGAATTGCTTTTCATGAGGTTGTCAAAATATCGAAAGCGTCTCGACGCTGGCGTCGGAGACACATTAGGCAACGGAAAAGTAGAAGCTTTCAGATATTCTTTGAAAATAATATGAGCAACTGAGACATTCATAGTGGATATTTTTCTGTTAGCATATTAAATGAAAAAAACACGAATGTAAAACGAACTCTCTCACTAAACACAAGTTTTTAGTCTATTAGACAGGTAAAAACGTAATTTTTAATTGATTGATTTGGTGTTTATTTAGTAGAACTCCAGATTTAAACTTAAAATATAAGAAAACCAACACTAATTTGAGTCTACTGAACACAGTCAGTAGACTCAAATCAGTGTTTGATTAATTATATTATAAGTTATTATTAATTATGAACATACGAAACATACGAAACATTTGAAATGCAATTTATTTATTTATTAAAATGCCTTGTAGGCTTTTACGTGTGTTACATATAAAAATATAAAGAACAGACATGTATTTTCCAAAAAAATACCAAAAAAATTAAATGAATTAATAAAAATAAGAAAATAAAAAAATACATAAAGTTATCTTACATATTAGTAAAAAATATATAAGTATACATAAAGTACATATACATATATTGCAGTAGAGAAAACAGAAGTACATTTTTTCCCATCGGTTATCTTAAAATAATCTTCAAATTAGAAGAAGTTAGAAAAATAATTATTGAAAATACAAATAAGGTACACAATTTAAGACAACATAGTTTTGTTTAAGTAATAAAATTAAAGGGTAATAAATTGATACATTGCTTTTATTCAATTCAATTTAGAAGTGCTAAATTATATATATCTTTATAATTTGCGTATTCATTTGCAAACGCATGAATCCTCCTTATTAGCGAGTTACTTATTAAAAACTCATTTATTAAAAAATTGATTCTGTGGTATTAAATATTTTTATTTATGTATGCAATACATTTGAAAAATAAATTAAAGTTCTTAAAGGAATAAGGAAGTCTAGTCATTTACAGGGGTTATGATCTGTCATTGGGTTTTTAAGTGGCCACTTTAAACACTCTGCATCATTTACCATTCTGCCCGTGTTTAAATATCCATATATCCTCAACGCTTCCATCTGTTGACTTTAGTGAAGTAAAAGAGCCGAAACCTTTTTTATCATGCGGGTGAGATTCATCCGGCTGAATCAATTTACCTACTAGGCAACGCTTGAAAACAATTTTCCAAGATTTATATATCTCCTTTTACCAATTGGTTAATCAAACAATATTTTGAGTATGTTCAAATAATTGCAGACAGACTGGATTTTCTCCCTAGGGAGATGTTAAGATCTAAATTTGTTGCAACATGCTTAAAATATGGTTAAAGATAAAAAGTTTTTTTGATTAACCTTCTTTGTTATCTCTGTCTATTTTCGCATGATGGTAGTTAACATAAAAGGTAAAACAAAAAAACAAACAACAATGACATATTTACGAAACTAAAGATAAAATTACCAATTAGGAGAAATAGACACTTAAACCTCATTGTACAAGGTTTAAAACTATTCAATAATTTATTTTAGGCAATAAAAGAAATGGAGGAATATGAAAAATCTTCTTTTTCCTTTTCGTTGAGATCTGTTGATCTGTTATGGCAGAAAGCTGCCACTCTTGAGACATTAAGATCCAACCATCACTCCATTTTTTAGACGGTCTACTAGGAAGATGACGATCAGGTGGGCTTTCTTTTACTGCAATGTAAGGCACTCTGGAGTCGCCTTTTTAAAATTAATTAAAATATATATGTTTTTGATATTTTTTTTAATGTAATTTATTTAGTTATTTACTATTTTAAAAGCTTGAAATTTTCACAATGTATTAAAAAAATATTATTTTAAAAAATGAAGCATAAAATAGTTGTATATCACATGTATATAAACGACATAAAACAAAGCATTTCAGTAGCCATTATTAAAAGTTTATATTAGTTATCAAGAAAAGAAGACATTGTTTCTTAAGATGTCATGAACTAACTAAATAAAGCATTAATAAAAAAATGCAAACGATATATGTTCAAATAGTTATAGCGATCAATAAATACAATTCCAAATACAATATTTCAAGATCTTTGTGAGGCAAGAAAAACTTTTCAGACTTATTTCAGTTTTCAAACAAAACTGTCACCCTTCAGGCGGGATTCATACTAAAGCCTTTAGAAATCCTGTCTGCTCCCAGGACACATCTGTCAAATATTATAAAATAAATTCGTGCTCTTAGATCGTAAAAAATAAGTAATATAAATATTTACGAACATTTTCGAACGTGTGTTTTTTGTGCTTATTTTACAATACAAATGTATTTTTGAAGGAATAAATGATTTATGCTTCTCTCACACAAGAAAAAACTGGGACTATATATGAAGCAACTTTTTCATTTTTTATTTGAAATGTTATAATGATTTTATATCTCAATTAACCTCATCTACTAGATGATGCACAAGACACTGTATTATTACTCGAAGCTATTAGTGATAATGTTTAATTTACAAGACGGCAACATGATCACTCTAATGCTGTCCCAGTCTGGGCAGAACAACATAGCAGTAGCAAAAATAACCAACCTCATAAATCTACCTCGAGCTTACTGGGAATAGAACTCGTGACCATTAGGCACAGTAGGCAAATGAACTGCTCAGTACACCACGAGTCAGATTAACATCTATTCGATTTCCATTTTCCAAAGTAACTATCGAGTCAAAAATACTCGTTCAGGGTTCTATTTGTATTACAATCATGGCGAATGAAGGAATTTTTTACATTCGGAGGAATGAAAAAAATACAATAACCAAGGAAAAAATTAAAAATTCTCATTATGAAAATTCAGTCAGCTTTCAACCTTTATCAGAAATATGTTGTATTATAAAAGATAGAAATAAATAATACCGTATTTATAATTTACCCGTATTCGACATATTGTTGATTTAATTACATTTGCATTCGCAATTTGCTATCCAATTAGACAAGGGCTTAATTTTTACGTTTAATTTTTGTTTCCTGTTTACAAAAATAATATTCTCAAATTTTTATAAAATTGTTTTTTTATTTTTAAGTCATGGACACGTGTGTTTAAGAATAAAATAATATCTTCATTAGCGTTTTTTGCTAATGGAGTGAAAATGGTACTTTATTATTGTATTTTTCCTTATCGGTTAACGAGCACAAATAATTTTAGCTTATCTGTTAACGAGCACAAAAATTTGCTTCTGTCAACTTATCAAAAATTACTCATCTTAGAAATATGCGTTTGCTTAACATTTTGCCGAACATAATAACTTTATTTTATTTTTATTTTATTAACATTAACGGCAAATCTGCCTTTGACAAACATTTATAATACTAACATTGTGGCTTATAACATAAAACATAAATTTCCTTATACCCAAGATTTATAAAAAAAATAAAATAAACCTAACAATTATACAATATTTATATTTTAAAAAATTAACCTAAAATTTATTCAGCATATTCAGTAGAAAGTTTAAATAATAAAACACTCTAAAGTAATCCAAAAAAATCATAAGTACTGTTTCATACAGCTGAGCAAAGTGAACAAAAAACTGTGTATATTATGAAATGCATGAATAAATAAACATAATTACCATTCACCATCTTTGAAAAAGTTCAAAAGGTTTGTTCTACAGGAACAAAACCCTACACTAAATATATCAGATACGAGGGAATAACTATTGCCGAGTTCATGAAATCTATTTTATATGGCATTACAAGTATACACTGTCCGTAAATTGTTGCTTCAAAACGGAGGCACCTGTCTAGTCATTGGTGAAGTTTCAGAATAAATTTTTCATACCATGAATAAAATGAATATTGTTGCTTGGTATTGGGTCAATATTAGGCAAGTATTGATGTATATTATATATCGGCGCCCTCCAGCGTACTCGTTAGAACAGTTGTTCCGATACTGGATATGAGACAACTGTCCCCGAAAGAAGCACCTTCAGAATTCTGGTAGAAAAATTAGGAGAGATCTCAGCAAAATGTTCGTACGAGGTTTTCCCAGAGCACTAATTATGTCATACCTAAAACCGGTACTTTTGCTCAGAAAAATATTTTCTTTATCGCACCGATAGTGTTCATTAATTTGGAAAAACATATTAAACTCTCAAGGAAAAAAACTTTTTTCAAGACAGGAGTTTGGAACTCGATTTTCCTTGGTAGGAGATATTTGAGTGAGAAACTCGTTGATGATTTTGCGAATATTTGATTTTGCTGTATACCTTATTGATGTGTAATATATTTATTTTTAAAATTGTTATTATGTTTTTGATCAGCCATAATATTTGTGGTGATATACTCGCATGTCTGTGTAAACTAATTACTCGTCCCAACTCAACGCAGGACTTTAAGTGCCATGGAGTTTGGACTTATGTCTCAAAAAATGTGTGACAGACTACTACCTGTAAGTAAATTAATTGATGAGAAAAATATTCCATGAGTTAGAAGCAACACCGTTTTCTGAATTTATTAAATTCTTCATTTGAAAAAAACCTTTTTGTGACTATGCTCTCATGAAGAAATTTATTTGAAATTTCTTTAGTTCTAGTTTAAAACGTGTTAAAAGTGGTTATTTTTAAATCAGGAATTTGATTTCGAATTTCCACCGCAATTCTTTGAAAGATGTTAAAAACAGTTTTATCCTCGCCAGAAATTTCTTATGCGTTAGAAAAAGCTCTCTCATCTTATCGTTTAGATTTCGATTTCAAACTTATCGTTAAGATTTTCAAAACCCATTGAAAACGGTTCACCTCTTCCTTAAAAAACATTTCTCGTGAAATTATTCCCGAATTACGAAAAACTAGTTTTTTTATGTTATATAAAATAAACGCGTTTTTAATTATCAAAATTGTATTCTTTGAAATTTTTAAATTCACGACTTTTACCTCGTTTTTCTGGATTGTTATTATATTGCATCACATGTTATTATATTTTAATCTAATTTATTTTACTAAGTATTTTATGTTGTTAATTATTATAGTTTGACACAGGCTCAGCCTAAAAACCCTTAATAAGTTCATTCATATTTAAACAAGTGTACTTTTGAATGAATAAATAAATATAAAATACATTAATCTCTTTGTACGTGTGATTACTATAGTCACTTTTCCTTATTACTCTGAATTTACGTATCTGTGTTTTTTGTATCACCTTTATTATCACTATTTTAGTACAACATATCTTAAACTTGCTTATAATATCATATCTAATGATTGTCCATTATGTTTGACACAATCTATATAAATACTTTTATCATTATATTTTTATGTTATTATTCTGTACAACTCTTACAATATTGTAATGTTAAATCCATTATGGTATTTAAACTTCTATTTACTTTTTATATTGAAACACAACATTATGAATAGTTTAAACCAGATGCTCTTAAAACAACAAATTAATAAAACAGAGGCCTCTATAAACGCTAAAGTTAAATCTAGTAGTATTTTTACTGCGGATTTATTTTATTGCAACCATGATCGACATGGCAAGAAGGGCGCTTATTCACATTACGAAAAGGTATTATCTGTTTCGATTTTCTATGACACTGGTGTTGACCTAAATTAAGATATTATATTTTGTTTTATGCTGCTTTTGCAGCAATAATTCTTATTGGGATAATTTAATAATGCACTATTTTATGATATCATCTAGTATGTCAAATTTATTGTAGATTTACAACTTTATCTTTATTAGCTTCTCAAATGTCATATAGAGGAAAGGAATTTATGGCTAGAAAATTTAGTATTTTCGATTACATTGATAAGTCAATACAAATGGTGGGAGTAAATATAATTCCATCTTTGAAACAAGATCAAAAAAGAGACAACTATTTGTGCCACCTAAAATGACAACATCGTTTGGTCAGAGGAGTCACATATACCTTCCTCCTAAAATTTACAATACTCTACCTCTCGATTAAAAATTTTATACAAATAAACAGAAATTAAAATTATTTGTTCAAAAATGGCTTCTGTAATTTATTTGAACTCGAAATTATTGTTGCAGGTCTGCTATTTATGTTTATATCAATACAGTGTTGTCTATATTATGTACTAGAACATAATATTAAAAATAATGTAAATGAATCCCTCGACACGTTATGCCCAGTGGGGGTGTTGATTTAGAAAATAAAAAATATAAAGTTTTATGTGAAATAAATAAATATGTATATGTATGGTCAATATAAAACTACAATCCTTGACAAGTGTTTTTTACTTGATGGCTACTCTCAGGTTACAACTATAAAACTGGAATCAAGACAAGTCCGCCTTGTAGTGTAGTGGTTGCTGTATGTTTGAGGCCCTGGACACCATTAGGTGTGGATTGAAGTTTGAAGATGATGATGCATTGGGTTGAAATCTAAGAATTCCTGGATTAAAACTTCAGTGTGTCATTAAACAGATTTTGAGAGATTTCAACCAGCTAATGTCGTTTCATGGACCCTTCTTTAGACTTTATCATATATTTTCAATATTTTTTGCTTAAAAAAGTTTATCAATTTACGAAATTAAATTTAATATGAAAATTGTATACTCTGTAGTACAATGCATTGTAACATTCATCTCTTTTCCTAGTAAAATTCATTTGCTTAACTAGTAAGGGAAATAAAAACTATTTTGCACATAAAGTGCAATCCGTGGATTGGTAAATAATAAAACCGCATCTTCTTTCCGTCGAATAGGGTAGTAACTTTTTTATTCCCCTGCATATGTTGTGGCTCTGAGTTTATGTTTTCCCGATTTTATAGGTAATTTTAAGTTTGCAGTAATAATGCACGCGCTCAGCCATTTCCAGAAGATTAAATTCAAATTTAACTTACCGGTTCGGTGGATGTATAAATAAGATTGTCCACTTTTCGTAAAGAGCTTGAAATAAATACGCTAGCAAAAACCCTTGGCCCGGAAACAACTTTACCCAAATGATTCCGCAGAAAAGAGAACGTTTCTGGCCATAAAAAAATATTTGACAACATATTAAGTAATTAAAAAAAAAATATGACTCAAATCTGAATAAAAAGTTCTTAAATTGATAAAGTGGAGATTAGTTTGCTTCGTGGCTTACTGGTCAGAACTTTTGCCAACCATACCTGAGGTCCCGGGTGGGATTTCTGGCAAGGCTGGCTTGAAATATAAAATTGGAAAGGAAAGAGTTTTCTCTTGAAAGGCTGTGCTACAGAATTCCTCATTACCTGGTGATGTAACATCGTGTTAGCTAAAGCTAAAGACAAAATATTCTGAAGTTCAGATATTTGCAAAAAAATAATAAATAAATACTCTACCCCAAATTGATTCCCATTTTCTAATATTGAGTTATTTACAACTGGTTGAAAATGGCCATCAAAATGAAATATTTTCGGAAATCATATGAACGCAATTATTTATTTAAAAAAAAAACTCTCAAAATATTTTTTTTCCATTATTGATTAGAAAATATTATTTAATTTAGTCTTTTATGGCAAAATAAACAAATAATCATTAATACGCTAGTCACAAAACTAGCGTGCGCTCCTGTTAACTGCCAATAACCGACTGATTGAAAAAAAAAATTATTTTGTTTTGTCTCTTTCACAAAAACACTGGCCACAGAACAGCGTCTCGGTCTTCCTTGTCATAATTTCTGTGCTTGTGCTCTTTCTTATACAGTAAAACAGATTTATTGTGGTATTGGCAGCACTTTAATTCATATAATTATTCTTCGCATGGTAAGATTAAATATATATATTTTTTAAATCAAGCAAATGTAACAAATTTTATTTTCCAACTCTAAGGTGAAAATGTCTATTTTGAAATTGCTAAGAATACAACTTTATCAAATAAGAGAGATATATCAAATCTTGTATTATATGTTGACTCGTGTTACAAAACAGACACACAACAGTTAAATAAGCGATGAATCACTATCAAGTATTATCAATCAATAAACATATTTACAGGAACTGTATAAAATGAAACATGAATCCCGTAGAAATGCTATTGAAATGTCAAACTTACGTACGGTTTACACTGTTTACGTATGTATGTAAGTTTTCCAA